>NC_090932.1:296955294-297294152 GCF_040938575.1 Ambystoma mexicanum
CACCGCAGGCACTCACCCCATTGTGCTATCGCACTGGCTCAATATCCCAAAGACGAACACAGATCCAGAACCCCATCTAATATAGCATCCTGAATTTGTTGCAGTACATTGAAAAGTAATTGCTATAAAATGAGACACTTGGAATTCATTCAGAAAAAAATTAATGTGCAGCATGCTTATTGATGGGACCTATTTTTCAGGATGTGTTTCATGGCTAACAGATTGAGAAACATCACAGAACCTAGTATTTTTTGCATTTCTGGCTTCATAGTTGATTTTGCTACAAATTGTTAACATTTTCGCCTCGATCACACACTTGATATCATGGGGGTCAGCGTTCACGTTTTATTTCGTGAATGCAGAAATGTGTTGTGCACGCACTTTGTATTCAATTGACTCTTGGCTCATCTTTCAAAAACGTAGATGACATATATTTGACAACATCTTAATTTGTAGAACAGTTCCCACTTTTAGGATGTTTCATCTCTAATCATGTTGGAAAAATGGGACAAAATGTCAACAGAACCACATAAAGTACAAACATTTTTGTCGCTGAATTGGAGACACTGAAATGGTAACTTGGTTGACCGATAGTAGCAATCTTGCCCAAAAGACCGAAGTAGAATATGACACATTTTATAATTTTGGCACACGATTTCCATCAATCGGCCAAGTTCACAATTTGATGTTCAGGTCCTGGCACATTAGCAAATATCTGCAAGGCAAGTTCACTTTTTGTCAGGTTGATCAATGGAAACTCGACTGAAACTATGAAGTCATTGTAAATTGTTGCGGCTTGATCAATCTAGCAAGATTACATTGGCTAAATCCGAGTCTGAAAATGTGAATTAATATGTGAAATTGACATAACCTGCTAATGAGTTTAACATTCACTGTAGTCACATTGTAAGACTATTTATCTATTCTGTGAAAATCAAATAAATGAAATACCTGAAAAGGTTAAATTATAAAGCCTTTAAGATGTACAGTCCTGCATAGCAAAACAATCAAAAACCTAAGAAATCACAAATGTGTAATTTAGAAACAGACAAATGGTAGCTTTGTTCGCTTGTTGTAATAAAGTTTAAATGTTTTGTAAACATGGATTTAAAAGAAACACATGCATGTGTGCAAATAATGTAAGGATCCATTCATATTGTTCTAAACAGCAGATTCTTCACATTCTGTGATCTCCATTTTGATTTCAAAAAGGTACACCATTTATTTATTTGCATTTATAGAGCGCGCAAAACAGCCAGGAGGCATCATGGCGCTGTTACAAGAAAGTGGCTTAGTTACTTTACAGGGAAAGTGGCTAGGTTACATTAGCCCATACATGAGTTTAGAAATGCATGATTGGTTACACATGTGATGAAGCAGCACAGGGTTGCATGTTGAGCTGCATATCATGATTAAATATAAATAGGATACAGTTGTTCGTCTTCGGGCACACAGAGGTAGCTGCGTAAGGGCCTTAGTGGCGGTGCATGAGGTTTTTAAACAAATAGTCTGGTTTTGATTTGCAGAAGGTGAGATGGGAGGGTTCAGCTCTGAGAGCACATGGGAGAGAGTTCCAATGCCTGGAGGCAGTGAAGGGGAAGCTAGCACCCCCAGCTCTGGCACACTTAACTCTAGGAACAGGCAGTAGGTTGGTGTATGGTGTTCTTGTGGGTCTGGAGGCAGGTGGAATGATGACTCTATGGGAGAGGTAGGCAGGTGCTGTGTGGTGGATGAACTTGTGAGTGAGGGCATAAAGACCCAATTGTCCTTTTTTTACATGTTATTATTGTGCTGGTTAGTTCAAACCTTGTACAATAGAAAAAAGAAAAGGAAATCGGAAAATGTGTATAGAAACATAATTGACCGTTTAAAATGTTTACAAAACCAGAATAAAAATACAGTTCAAACACATTCTCACCACTTAAAACATAGATACAATCCCTCCATATTCCTTAATTAGATAATACCAGCTCCAGTAATACATCAACATTTAAAATTAATTAAATCAATTGCTTGATTTTTTTTTTTTTACAATTGAAATTAATGGAGCAATTTTGGTTCCACTATACACATTTCTATACAGTTCAGCAATACTAGTACCTACCCCTAAACATATTTTCCACAACATGGGGTTGTTCACAAAAGCGACAAGATTGTGACGCGTGAGGAAGAGCATTCCTTATGCCCAGAGCCTCCCTTTTTAAAATCAAATTTAGCCTAAACCTCATAAAAGCGTTCCTATACTTAAAATCTGCAAAGATCTCAAAATATTTTGAGCGAGTACCCAATTTTTGTTTTCTTGTGCCATAGACTCATAGTGTTTATACTTTTTCCTCCCATCACAGGTTTTGCACCCATCATATTGGTATAATTTCCTTTTCACCAAATCACAATTGGTTTCTAAAACATCTTGCTTTAAATGTATGAATTCTAGGAGATCTAGGCTGTTTTTCTCGAGGTGCTCCAAAATTCCTCCCTTATCTTTTCTCATTTGCTTACGCAGATTATAAAGGTTGTCCCCAGTTGCCAACAAAATGCGCTTATACAGACAACCATCCATGACTAATGAGCCATTGAGGATGTTGGGCCCAATTCAAATCGCAGAACGGTTACAGAAACCCATTTGGGCAATGCCAAAGCCTAATGCCAGATTTTTCCCTCCATCCACTCCAATAGAGCTGTGTCCAGCTGAGCTGAACTCTATGAACGGTTACAGAAACCCATTTGGGCAATGCCAAAGCCTAATGCCAGATTTTTCCCTCCATCCACTCCAATAGAGCTGTGTCCAGCTGAGCTGAACTCTATGCCATACCTCACTGTGGGAACGACTTTGGCTAGATGGAAGTTGATCAAAGGCATTATCGTAAACGTTCTGTTTCTCAAATTCTTAGATTTCATTTGGACCCCAATTTCCACTCAACACCAAGTTTACACTTGGATCCGGAGAATCTAATAACCTTTGTTTTAATCACACTTATCTTCAATTTGTTTTCAACAAATATTAGTAAAATTGGTTAATTAGACATTGGGGGCCCACTTCTGTATTATCCATAAAGATCATGTCATCAGCATACGTGATCCAGGAAATTCTAGTATCCGCTATCCTTGGAGACAAAAGCCACTTTCTGCAGGTACTCACCCATGTCTGACAAATATAAATTAAAGAGAGAGGGTGCCAAAACGCAATCCTTTCGAGGTGGGAATTTATTTTGATAGCTCATCCTGCATGTTCATGTGGACTCATTTCATTGCATTTCGGAATTTTGTATAGCGCATATCCGTAGGTAACTGGGCAAAGAAATTGCATCTGGGCGCAGATAGTATTTCAACTGGAAAAATAACTGACATGAGCTACTATGTTTTAAATAAAAAAAAATGTTTTTAGTTTTTTTCTGAACACTAGCAAGGATTTAACTTCACGGAGCTCATATGGTAGGGCATTCAACACTCTAGGTCCTGCATGCGAAAAGCATCTGTCACCCCAAGAAAACGTAATTAGAATGGGGGACCTTCTAAAGTCTTTGCTTAGACGCAGACAACGTTCAGGTTGATAAGCCAAGATTTTTGACACAAGGTATCTCGGGGCTGCTCCTTGCATGCACCTGAAAAACAAACAGAGGGTTTTAAACAGCACCCTCTCTTGTATGGGCAGCCAATGAAGGTCTCTCCAAAATTGTGAGATATGTGTCGTTTTGGCAGAGAAAATATCATCCTAACGGCCACGTTCTGTGCAACCTGTACGTGAGGAGTTTGTTTCTTTGGAATACCTATAAGCAGTGCATTACAGTAGTCAAGCCTTGAATCTACCAAGGCACCGACCATCATGGGATAATCTTTATGCGATATCAATGGTAATAGCGGTTTTAGCAATCTGAGTTGGTAATATACAGATTTCACTGTATCGCTAATCTGTTGATTACAACTAAGATCTACCTGCCAGGTGCAGACAAGGTTTTTAACCGTTGAGGTGAATGCTGTCAGGGTCTCAAAAAGCTCAGGACTAGACACCTGTGACAGAGTTCTTGCCAGTTTTTTGTTGTTGATCGAAGCAAGATGATCTTGGTTTTATTTGGATTGAGCTGGAGCTTGTTGGCAACCATCCAGCTCTTAATTTTTCTGGCACAGGCCAACACTTTCTGTATGGCTTCCGTAGGTTCAGTTAGGCGTACATAGATCTGTGTGTCATCGGCGTAAGAGTGGTACAGTAATCCAAATTCAGCAAAGATTTCCAGCAAGGGGTGGATGTAAATATTAAAAAGCAGTGGTGATAATGACGAGCCCTGGGGGACTCCATATCTGACTGCCAGGAAATCTGAGATAAAATTCCCCAACTTAACCTGTTGGGAGCGATCATTTAAAAGGGAGGTAAACCATTTCAGGGAGGCATTTAAGTATCCCAAAGTGCACGGTATCAAAGGCAGCCGAGAGGTCCAGCATAACTAACATGTTAATGTCCCCCTCATCGGCTGCCTTCAAGATATCAGCCAAGACGGACAATAATGCTTTCTCGGTCCATGACCAGGTCTAAAACCAGATTGATACAAATCCAAAGTACCCTGTTCCTCCAGATGAGCCTGTAATTGGATTGTAACAACCTTCTCCAAGATCTTGGCCAACCAAGAAAGGCCTGCAATAGGGGGTAATTTGAATAGACCTTGGGATCCAAAGTATTTCTCTTCAACAGAGGTGTGATATATGACCACTTTAGCTCACTAGGAATACAACCTTGCATTAATGAGGCATTTAGAATAGCCAGCAAGGGTGCACTTAGCACTTCCGCATGTTTTCTTGCTAAGTAAGCATGGATCGGGTCATAGATGTAGTTGGTGGGTTTTAATTTGGAAAGAAGACTGCTGATCATATCCAATTCCACCGGTCTAAGATCAAACTTTAAATATGTTTGGTCCGATTCGCACCCCATATTGGTGTTCAAATGAGTGCTAGATACTGACAGTAATGATGTATTTGAGTGTAAACAAATGAAGATAGTAATTCCCCCCGAAGTTTCCAGGCTCACAACTTATTCCATAGGCGGTCTCTATCTTCCATGTTGAAAGCTAGGGATAGGTCTATATGAAAGCCACTTACAGCGATACACTGTCTTTGATAGACGGTTTTTGACAGACAAACTCCATAATGAGACCATTTAGGGTAGTGCTCACCCTCTACCCCCCTCCTGAATCCAGTTTGGAAATCTACCCTCATTATTGGCCCAAGTCTCAATCGCCTCTAAAACCAAGGCAGCAAAAGGTTTGCTTTCCACAACCGAAAGGGCGATAGGTCTATAATTAGTGGGATTGTTTCTATCGCCCTCTTTGTGGATAGTAATAATATTGGAGATTTTCCAATCATTAGGCAAAAGCTGATCGTAATAAAGTGCCATAAAATTACTGGTCCATATAGCCTCACTTATAGGATTCAATTCAACTGCATTCTCTTTCTGTTTTAGAAGAAGACACAGAAATACTCAACATTTGTTCTCCATATTTTGCAATACAAGATGGCAATGACTCTTCAGCCAATTTTTATAGTTTTGGTACAGTTTATGCTTTTTTGTCATTTGTTCTAGGTCTGAAAGCGTTTGTCTATTTAACCGTCTAATTTCCACTCATAGTTCTTTTTTTTTTTTTCAACTGTATTTGATAGTCAAAAACATGAAAGTGGTTACACTTTAGGCTCTTATTCTGTTGGATTCTATCAATCTGCTCCTGTATAAAGAGTGAAAAGCTATCAACCTTAAATTCATAACTTTATTGTCATGTTGGTAAACAATTGTAAATCCTGAGTGTTGTGAAATGTTATATTCTTATGATTCCCTGATACCCTATTCCTATTATAGGAATATGACAGACTCACTGCTGACGTGCCTTCAGTTCTTTCCCTATCCCAATTTATATTCACAGTCAACATGTTATGGTCACTTTCTGAAGTTTCCATAACACTCAGATTCATACATCTTTTGTGCAAGAAATCTGACATAAAAATGTAATTGTTCCTAGATGAAAGGGGGCCCCTATACCATGTTTGTTTACTATGGATATCCCCACTTAGATTGCCATTCAATCGAATGAGGCCCCACTTTTCCAAACAGGCATTCCAATGAAGCCCATGCATTCGTTTTTGTACAGAGTGCAAATTATTACCATAATAGCTGCTTTTCCAAACACATAGAATTATAATCTTCTGCTACTATTATCTCCTACTTGATAGCATATTAATTTCAGATTTTAGGAAGGAGTCTAACCCTTCCAAAACAGCATCAATTATAGAGTGTGTGAGGTTCCAATAAAAGTTAATTAACGGGACAGTTCTTCTTAATGTCCCATCAAGTATTGTCACATTTACCACTAATTTGCCTCGAGATTTATTAAAAATGTCTGTAATTTCAAATATATAATTTTTTAAGGCTTTCATTAATCTTCCAGAACGACGGCCACCCATAATACAAACGTCCTTTTGTTGCATTACTTCACAACCGACCCAGTGTAACTCAAAAGTGGAAAAAATTAAAAAGGAGCCAAGGAAAACACATAGCCTCTCGTTTTGTTTTCAACAAGCCCCTTACGTTCCATGACAGAAACTGAAAACAATTGGTCAGACTAATGGCAATGCCTAGTATGGATCTTTAATTTGTTGTCCTTTGATAAAACACCCGACAACCAGGACCAGTCACTCTCCAACTGCGATCTGCCTAGTACTTGTTCCGTTAATTGTACTATACAAATTAGACGTTCCATTACCAGTACATGAAATTTTGAGGTTTGGCCCGTACTTGTAGATTTGTTGACTTGTATTTGGTCCTCCCTTAGATCTATATTTCAAGTCACTTAAGTTATCACATGGGGTCAGGCCATAGCCCATTAACCTTAGGGCTTCCGTTGCAGCAACCAGCATACAGACACTGCTCTAAAGGGGATTTTTAGCGCTAGACTATCAGTACGTACTGGGTCGATGTATAGATGTTTGTGTAGAAGCTGCATGGCATGGATTTTCCTTACATTGAAGGGAATTACTTACCGTACAAGAACATTTAGCTGGTATCAGATCTATCGGGTCATCCCAATGTATGCCGATAGATTTATATTATTATAAGCGAATGCACAGATTGATCCAAACTCACACATGAATTCTACAGACATGTCCCTTCTGGCTGGGCATGTTTTTGTAATTTGGCTTCAGAATATTTTTATGCACCCTGATCGAGTACTTTCTCTGTGTCAGGAATCGAGGTGGCCGTGTCAAGAATGGATCAGGGCAAGCGCCGCCCTCGTCTTGTCAGACACAACAGGGGCATTCCAAAATGCGCCAGTTACACCATCCATCATTGGTACAGTTTCGTTCTTTCCCTCTGAAAAAAGGGTTAACTCACTGCCGCACCAAGTTCGTAAAAAGTTATCCTTCATTCTGGTCGTGGTGGCGGTTGCCATGGAAATTGGGGAAGGGACACTGACTGCCTCTACGTCAGACGCACGTTATAGTCATGTGACCATCACTTGATAAACTCTAGTTTGCAGTGAGTTCATTGCTTCTGATTTTGCATGAAGTGCGCTACGTTCTTTTGATCAAGACTGTTTCTGCTATTTGACCTTTTTGTTGTTCCTGTCTTTCCTTCCATTTTCCCTGTTTTGAGTTTCCTGCACCTTGGTTTCACAAAGCTAAGTCTTCCATTCCTTGTGTACCCGTCCTGCCCTACACGTCCATTGTGTTCCTCCCCCTTACTTGTTGCCTTCCTACTACCATTTCGAATTCCCCCAAAACTGCAAAAGGCTTCATTCTTGCTGTGTTATCTCCCGTTGCCGAACCAGAACTCTCCCAGGACTGTGTACTGCCTCACGTCTTGTCATTGTTGAAGATATCCCCTTTGCTGACCCGGAATGTTTTCAGGACTGCTTTTGTCTTGCGATTGATCACCGTCTATTGCCAGCTCGTTACTGACCCGGACTTCCTTGGATTGTTTACTACTCTTTGGAATCTACATGACTGCAAGGGCTCCATAAGACTGCCGGTACCTTCCTCCTCACCTCGCCCTGGTACGGACTAGAGACTGCGGGCGTACCATCACAGGGTGAGGGTGGAGTGTCCTTGTTTCGTTGGGTATTCCTTGCTGGACTTCTGTACCCATAGGCATTTGCGTGCCGGCAGGAATAGTCCCATACCCCCCTGTACCTGGCGGTCTTACTGGGAGCATTTGTTCTATTTGGAATATCATCTGACCATCCCATGGTAAGAGGTGTCTGTCCATATTCTTGTTTTCACTATCCAGTTTGGTCTTTGTAAGTACTAAGCCTTCTATGTTCTTGTTTATTGTAACAGATATTTTCCGGCATTCCTTTGATGTTCATGTTGTTACAAAACAAAGTGTGTCATCTTGGAATTTGATCAATAATATGAAGTGAGTCCTCTGCAACGCGTTTGGGTCCATTCTTCCAAACAATTGACCCCTGGTCCTGGTTTATTTGTATCCAGAAACAGGGTTACATTGTAGGGGAGAATACTTCTTCTACACTACGGGGGCAACTTGAGCAGGCTATCTTGACATAATCAGAAGCTGCCATGGACCCAAACGACGCCTTGACCCAAATCATGAAAATGGTCACTGACTTACGAGCGGATATGACAGCAGCACATACCGCTACTCAACAACGCATCAATGAGATACAAGCAGGCATGATCCCTACTGCCCCTCCGGTAGCGGATCCTATGGCCCCTTCGGGCTCAGGAATGGCTAGGTCAGGACAGGAGACAGGACCTGTGTTTATGACAGCCCATTTCCCTTTAGCCCAACCTGAACGGTTTTGTGGCGATCCACATCCTTACCGTACTTTCTTGAATCAGTGCCGCCTACATTATTTATGTAGCCCTTCTTCGTTCCCCGATTCCAAGACAAAGGCGCCTTTTCTGTTGTCTCATCTCGGTGGGACGGCCGCCTCATGGGCAAACCAGTTACTTGAACAGGGTAGTCTGCTGTTATTTGACTGCAATGCTCTCATTGCAGCAATGAGTCAGGTGTTTGATACCCGGTACAAGACTCGGGCCACGGACCTTGAACTTTTGAGTTTATATCAGGGTGATTCCACGTTGTTGGCATACTTGGCCCGGTTTAACCAACTCGTGGCTGAGACTGGTTGGCCCGAAGATAAAAAGGCTTTTATGTTTTATCATGGATTATCAGACTCCCTGAAAGATACTTTATCCACGGTTCCTATGGTACCCACAACCTTTCCTGAGCCCTTAGATATGGTGCTCCAAATAGACTCACGAAGAACAGAAAGGAAAGGAGAGAAAAGGTCTTCTACACCTTTGGCCATGTTACCCCCAACTCCAGCTACGGGAGGACTGGAACCCATGCAAATAGGAGCCGTTCGGGGTCCGCTGACCACAGAGGAAAGGGAACTTCGAAAAAAGAACAATCTGTGTTTTTACTGTGGGTCATCAGAACATCTGTTGAAGGCTTGTCCCAAGAAGTCAAAGCGTCAGGGAAATGCCAAAGCACGGCAGTAGAAGGAGTAAACCTGCCGAGCTCAGTGTTTCTTGACGCCCTGACTACAAGACCTTTTACCATTTCTACCCGATGTTCCCTTTCTCCTAATCATGAATTGTTCATTGATGCGGTGTTGGACTCTGGAGGAACCGGAAACTATATTGATGATGCTTTTGGCAAGAAATTGGGCATCCCGGTAACCACGAAATCTCAACCAGACATGGTCAATACTGTGCATGGTTCCATTTTGCTTTCCGGCTTGGTCACGGAACAAACGGTTGACTTGATGTTAACCACAAGTCATGGTCATGAAGAAACCATCGTTATGCTACGTCCTGACGAAGATGGACATCATCTGTAATCCAGCTAGATGTGTTTTCCATCGAAACTACCTGGTTTAAGGCGCCATGCTCATGATACTGTTTTACGTATTTGTGGTTTATTTCGCATGTCACCTAGGTAGTTGACGTATAGCATCCCATGTTAGACTTTTTAGAGTATGGGTTTATGAATATCATTTTTGTGAAGACCTTTCAGTTTCTTGTTTATTGCAATGTTTAAACTGCCAGATTCAGAACTAACGACTTTTTTTGCTGCCACTATCAGGATTTAATCCATCTTCGAATTCATTTCGAAACCATCCTGACTATATTCGGTTGACTAGGATTTTTTCCACCCGAGGGATTCCCTTCTCTCGAGTGGATTTTATCCTTCGACATTGACTTGGACTTATTTTGGACGATGGGGATTATTACCCAGCTTGTAATTGGGCAGCAAGTTCCCAGCAGCTCTATTGTGATATTAGCATTTTTCTTCACATTTTGCACTCTATTCATGTTGTATAACTGTATGTCCTATATTTATACTTACTCTTATATGAGCTCTGATCTATTTAATAATCATTTTAATGTTTCTAATTAAATAAAGAAAAATAAAGACATTTTTCAAAAAAACTTGTCTATGTATTACGTGTAGTGATCTGAGGGGTTGATTGAGGGACCACCCCGAATACTGGTGGGATTGTGTTGTTTATAATGGACTTGTTTATATCCGCTGGCTTGATTTCTGTGCCTTGTTTATGGTTGTTTCCCCTCTTGCCAGCGATGTAGGGGGTACCCATCTATTGTATTGCTGTTCTAAGTGCAGTGAGTTCACTGCGTGGGTTTCTTCTTCCTCTTAACCTCATTGAAAGGTTTTTTGTTTTCCGTTTTTCTCTGGAATTGGTCTTGCTTCGAGTAAAATCTACAGGTGGCCAAACTATTTGGGATTTTCTCATATTGTAGTATTTTCTCTAATTATTGTTTATCTCTTAATTATCATTTCTTGTTGAGTTGTTTATTTTGTATTTTTTATTCTTTTTGGCTGGACATCTATTACCTTGACCATGGCTGCTTCAGACACTTACTCGTTTAGCGATGAACAACTAGCAGAAGCTATTCGTGTGCCATCTTTCTTTGAGTCATTAAACCAATCTACAGGGGAAGAATCTATACGGGCGTTACCAGCGAAGGCATCCTTAAACTGAAAAAGAAGAAATTTAGGACTGAGATGCACAGGCACTTACTGACTGAATATCTCAAGAAAAACATTATACCACAGGGACTCCTAGTGAGTAACGAACCCTGTCTTTTTGTCGACGATTTAGAATATAAAACAGCTTTCTCTGGGGTAGGTACTAAATGCAGCCGAGACTTGATGCTATTAACCATCAACACGGCCCTCAAGAAAAGCATACGCGTCCGCAATGAAATTGATGAAGCTGAAGCCGTATTTGCCCTTGATACGACAATCCTTAATATCAAAGAAAAGCTTGACCTAACAGAAAGCATACTAAAGAGTTTATCAAACTTACTACTGCTAAAAAAAATGGATAAACTCAAGAAAGACATTTCTACTTTTTCTAAGGAATCTGCCTACCCGTATCTGAGTCCCGATTATGCGGGTCCAGGCCTTTGGTATGATCCGTCTCATCCTAATCAGGGTCCGCAGCATTATAGAAAAAGAGTTACCTTTTCAGATAGTTCCTCAGATGGGAGTGGTTCTTTTCCTAACCAAAATACACGCGGCCCACGAGGTCGCCAATGGAATAGAGGCTCACGTAGACGGAGAAGAGGACGCCAAAATTGGCCCTACCAACAATACATGCAGATGCCCATGTTTGTACCTCAAGACGCTTATCAGGCATTTCCTCCCCCGAACCTCCCTTTTCCTCCCGCCGAAGTAGGACCTCCGCCTATAGAGAACATGTTTCAGACAAGGAGGAGGTCTTACCAACGTTAACTAACACATCGGCAGTTTACAACATCTCGAAATGGATACTTACCACCAATGAAACTGCAGTACTTGAGAAAGGTTTTTCTTTCATTCCTATGCGCAATCCAAGCCAGATGGACCTTGAATTACAACTTCAGAGCTTTTTTAGAAAAATTCGGCTTAGAGACCATTTTGGCACAAACGGCTGTGATTTAGAAAACAACTATACTCCGTTCAGGCCCAAATCGACTTTTATGCCCACATCACAGATGGTCTCTAGCGAAACGATCACTTTTGAACGTGCTGTTCTTCGTGATTTCCATTCCATTTTCTCAGCACAGGCTAATCCCACTTCTAATCGATGTTATAACTTTTCTAAAAAAGAATGGTCCTGCTTGCAAGACCTTAAAAGAGACACGTCTATCATCATTAAACAGGCAGACAAAGGTGGAGGAGTGGTAGTCTGTGACGCAACTTTCTATGATTCAGAAGTACTTAGACAATTGGACAATGGGATCTTCGATCTTAAACTCAAGGGGGACCCTACAGAGACTATACAAGGTGAAATCTTAGCCCTGGTTACACGGGCTAAAGATGCAGATATCCTTAGTACCAAAGAATTTTCATTTCTTACTGGTAAAGGAACACGCATACCTCTGTTCTATATCTTGTTGAAAATCCACAAGAATATATTAAATCCTCCAGGTAGACCGATAGTGTCTCTTTGTGGCTCTATCTTAGAACCTTTGGGAAAATACATTGATTATTTTCTCAAACCATTGGCAGCCAGTACACCGACCTATCTGGCCGATACCACTGATGCTATTGTCCATTTGGAACATTTTCCGTTTGATCCAGACAAAAACTTGTTTATCACTCTTGATGTCGAATCCCTTTATTCGAATATCCCACAGTCAGAATCATTGCCCATTATTAAATGTTTCTTGGATCTCAGAGATGACCCGCAGTTGGTCCCAAGCGAATTCATTGTGGATCTCCTCCAAATTGCCCCTGACCCAGAATTACTTTAGGTTTAAAGAAAGTTTCTAACTACAAGTTAAAGGCACCGCAATGGGTGCAGCATTTGCACCCAATTACGCGACCCTTTTTATGTGGGCTTTTGAGAAGGTCTCTATCTTTGATACCTCCAATCCCTTTTTGCCATCTATTCTTTTTTATAAAAGATATATAGATGATATAATTGTGTGGGACAAAACGACGGGAGATCATGAAGAATTCCTGACTTGGATTAACTCATTGAATGACCATCTCAAGTTTACCATGTCGGTGGACAGTGCGTCTATTTCTTTCCTGGATCTAATACTCAAACACCAGAATGGTGTTATCATTGTGGACCTTTTCCGTAAGACTACGGATCGAAATACTATCCTCCACTTTGATAGTTTTCACCCGCAGTCTTTAAGGGAAAGTATTCCGTACGGTCAATTTTTGAGGGCTAGGCGGAACTGCACCAACAAGAAAGATTTTATGTCCCAATCTAACATCATAGAAAACAGACTTTCCCAGCGAGGTTATCCGGCTCACATATTGCGGCAGTCCCGTAAAAGGGCGAGATATCAACATCGCAAAGTCCTGTTGACTAAAAATATCCGCACCACCCAGAACCAGTCACGTATAGTCTGTGCCATGACCTACAACACCCACCATGCCAAAATCAAGAAGACTATTGCTAAGCATTGGCATTTACTTCAAATGAACATGCCCGATTTGGAACATCCCATGTATGCATTCAAAAAGGGCAGGAATTTGAAGAGCTGGCTATCTCAGGCAGATAGACTGCAGACCAGCCAGGCACCCAAAACCATCACTGAAATGTGGGGTATGGAAAGAGTTACTGGCAACTATCCCTGTGGCAATTGTTGTCAGTGCGGATCTACTACAGTGACCAACACTGTCACCATTAACCACAGAGTCTGGAAACTGAGGGATCACACTACGCGTAATTCTAAAAAAGTGATTTACGTGATTATGTGTTCATGTGATAAATCGTATATAGGAAAAACCTCTAGACCTATTAAACTGAGAATCTCTGAGCACAAGTCTAGAATCAGGACTCGCAATCTTTCTTCTCCCTTAGTTGCTCATTTTGTTGAACACCAACATGACTGTGAAAACTTACGTTGGTGGTGTCTTGAAAGAGTTACGGGACCAGACCATTATGCCATAGCCACGAATTTGTCCCGAAGGGAACAGTGGTGGATATTTAACACCCAAAGCCATATACTGGGCCTGAATTCCCATGAAGAATGGCATGCGCTATTTCAATAGATCCTCTATGTCGTGACGTCTTTTGGACTCAGCTTTATAGGCTTTGGTTATTCCTGGTGCCTTTGATATGGCTTTCAGGCGTTATTAGCCTGTTCCATTCCATTGTTAATCATTCTACGTGTTATGTCTACCTCTATACTGGTAGAGATCTACCACTGCATGGGGTGCATTATAACTTATTTTTTCCTTTATTTTTATTTTTCCTTTGTTGTCTTGACCCCATGGTGGAACGGGTAACGCTGGGCCACCTGTATACCTTCAGGGGGCGTGGTTACATCCATTCGGCTCCCTTCCATTGCACGGTTTGCGGCCCGAGATTATACGTGCCTTTCTGTGCCACTAGTCACGTGCACTAGAGACGTTATAGACGTCAGTCCTGATACGCCCATTGACGTATTTAACCCCGGACAAATGCCAACACAGGAAGTTTGGTTACCGACTTCCTGGTTTGGTGTCTATGGCCTTTGCCGCTGAGGTAAGTAACTTTGAACGGGTAGCTAGGCGGAATCTTTCACGCTTTTGGCTTTGTTTTATTTCTCATTTTCAAGATTAGGTCAAACATCTATATAGATTTACCTATATGTTGGGACCTTGTAGTACTGCCACTTAGACTATACAACAGACACACAGATCCTGTTTGGACTGATGTAAGTTCAGTTTTTTCACGAACTTTCAGATTACGCTTCATGACTTGATTCCATACAGCACAGTGTTGCATTCTATGTATGTGATACTTTGGGACATTACAGATGTCTTACTAGTGTGTTGTACTTTCTATTGCCCCACAGACTTCGCCTATCCTTTAATGACATTTGGAGATTCACCCTTCTGGGGAACTTTCGACATTCGATTCTGTACATGTAGTGGAGGTCGTTCTACACATTAAGGAATCATCTGTTGATGGTTCTTGATTGACAGATCTGGGCTTGATCAATGGTGAGCATAATGACAACTATGATGTCGGTTTTATCCTTCTTCTTTGGGTGCAGGATCTTCCTTTATTTATTTTTATGGATACCACTGCATCACTCATTCGTTTCTTTCACTTTAATTCTCAATTTCTTTTAATTTATCTTTAACATATGGGCAGTCCCATTTTTGGGCTCCTCTTTTCTATACATATGTATTTATTTTTGTATGTTTATTTCATTAGAGTTATATTTATCTATTTTTCTACTTCTGGTTTTCTCTTTGGCTGCTTGTATCTTGCTCGAATCTGTTAACCAGAGAAATTCATGACCAATTTGTGGCCTTCTTTTCTCTCATTTTTTACAGATCTAATTAAATTGTGATTTGTTTTGGTGTGGCCGGATCGCTATTTCCTGGACTTTTTTGTCAGGCTTCTGGGCCCACCCCCAAAGGGTCTGGGATCATGGTAATTAGATTTTCTCCCCTACTAGCCAATATACACGTCCCAACCCAGTGTTGGGGACCGGGTCCTTCATCGGGATCCTCAGATCACTTGTTTTTATGGTCATTATGTATGAATGATTGTGCGGCCTATATGAAAGGCTGCTTTGATGTTAGCATTACTATTTTCTCGTTTCTTTTTCTTTATTTCACTGTTTGGAGAACATACATTTTTAGTGTCTCTTTTTAATCTATAACATTTGTGTAGGTAATTTCAAGACACAGATGAATCTTCATGAATGTTTATATGGGAATGCTACGTCCTGACGAAGATGGACATCATCTGTAATCCAGCTAGATGTGTTTTCCATTGAAACTACCTGGTTTAAGGCGCCATGCTCACGATACTGTTTTACGTATTTGTGGTATATTTCGCATGTCACCTTAGTAGTTGACGTATAGCATCCCATGTTACACTTTTTAGAGTATGGGTTTATGAATATCATTTTTGTGAAGACCTTTCAGTTTCTTGTTTATTGCAATGTTTAAACTGCTAGATTCGGAACTAACGACTTTTTTTGCTGCTACTATCAGGATTTAATCCATCTTCGAATTCATTTCAAAGCCATCCTGACTATATTCGGTTGACTAGGATTTTTTCCACCCGAGGGATTCCCTTCTCTCGAGTGGATTTTATCCTTCGACATTGACTTGGACTTATTTTGGACGATGGTGATTATTACCCAGCTTGTAATTGGGCAGCAAGTTCCCAGCAGCTCTATTGTGATATTAGCATTTTTCTTCACATTTTGCACTTTATTCATGTTGTATAACTGTATGTCCTATATTTATACTTACTCTTATATGAGCTCTCATCTATTTAATAATCATTTTAATGTTTCTAATAAAATAAATACATTTTTCAAAAAAACTTGTCTATGTATTACGTGTAGTGATCTGAGGGGTTGATTGAGGGACCACCCCGAATACTGGTGGGATTGTGTTGTTTATAATGGACTTGTTTATATCCGCTGGCTTGATTTCTGTGCCTTGTTCATGAAGAAACCATCAGCTTCAACCTTATTGCAGCCCCACAATATCGCTTGATCTTGGGCTTACCTTGGTTGAGATGCCATAATCCAGTGGTAGATTGGAACTCCGGTGAACTGGAGTTTGTGTCCTCCTATTTTGAGACTTCATGTTTTTCCTTGAATTCTGAACCTGAGAATCCTTGTCAACCATTGTTACGCGGTATCTCTTCTATTGGAGCCACTGTCGCTAACCCGTTACCTGAGGAACATGTTTCCTTTGGTGATGTCTTTGATGCTAAAGGAGCAGAGACCCTTCCGCCTCATAGACCTTATGATTGTCCTATTGACTTGGTCCCTGGGGCCAAAATACCCGCTGGTCGTATTTACTCACTTACGCAGAAGGAGGACGTGATTCTAAAAGAATATATCGATAAATCTCTAAGAACTTGGTTTATCCGTCATTCGCGCTCACTGGCGGCCTCCCCATTGTTTTTCGTACCTAAGAAGGAAGGAGATCTCAGACCATGCATGGACTACCGTGCCTTGAATGCCATTACCATCAGAAATCAATATCCGATTCCCTTAATATCTGTCCTCCTTGATCAACTCGGTTCTTCCAAGATCTTCACCAAACTAGACTTACTTGGGGCTTACAACCTAGTAAGGATTAGGGATAGGGATGAGTGGAAAATGGCTTTTAAGACCAAATATGGTCTTTTTGAGTATTGTGTAATGCCCTTTGGGTTGTGCAACGCTCCGGCCACATTTCAGCATTTTGTTAATGATATCTTTAGGGATATGACAGATCGTTTCCTCGTCATTTATCTTGATGATATTCTGATTTATTCCAATTCCTATGACAATCATGTACAACATGTCCGCCTGGTTCTACAACGATTAAGGGAGCATTCGTTGTATGCTAAACGGGAAAAATGTATTTTCCATGTGAAATCTGTTGAGTGTCTGGGGTACGACATAACGGACCAGGGTATACAGATGAGCTCGACCAAAGTTAAGGCGGTTCTTGATTGGCCGGTTCCAAAAGACCTCAAAATGTTGCAGTCATTCTTGGGGTTTGCCAACTTTTATAGGCGTTTTGTATGTTCATTCTCGGAGATTGTAGCACCTTTGACAGCCTTGACCAGTAGTAAGAAGTCATTTGCATGGGACCAGGTGGCTAACAACGCTTTTGAAACCCTCAAACTAGCCTCCACGACCGCCCCAGTGCTCCAACATCTCAACCCACTTCTGCAGTTTGTGGTCGAGGCAGACGCTTCAGATACAGCATTAGGAGCTGTTTTATCCCAGTCTTGTCGTGATTCTGCAGCTTTAAATCCTGTAGCCTATCACTCTAGGAAGCTTACCATCCATGAGTGAAACTACACTATTACTGACAGAGAACTTTTAGCCGTGAAAGACGCATTCATGGTTTGGAGACATCATTTGCTGGGCACGACAATCCCTGTTCAGGTGTACACTGATCACCGTAATCTGGTAGCCCTTCAGACGGTGAAATGTATCACTGCTAGACTAGCTGGTTGGCATGAGTTTTTTTCTGCTTTCAATTTCACAATCACATATCGTCCCGGCTCTTGCAATTCCAAGGCAGACGCCCTATCCTGTATACTTGGGAATGATATGTTGAAACCTGCTCCTACCTCTGTATTGCTTTCGCACCAGGTAATATGTGGCTGTACGGTTGACCCATCGTTAAGTTCCCTTCTAGCCACCTGGGTGGAGCAATATCCACAGTCCGTTAAGGATGAGGGTATCAGGGTCATACATTCCTTACCCTATCTTCGTGAGAAAATATTTCTTCCCAACGATGCGACTCGTTCTTTGGCGTTGAAATGGTGCCATGATTCGAAGTTTTCTGCACACCCAGGAATAAGTAAAACATTGAAATTACTAGACAGATGGAGTTGGTGGCCTACCATGAAGGCAGATACGAGTCAGTACATCAAGACTTGTGCTGTCTGTGCTCAAGGTAAATCCTCTCATGCTAAGCCTATGGGACTGTTACACCCGTTGCCCGTGCCCAGGTTGCCATGGAATATGATATCTATGGATTTCATTGTGGATTTACCACCGATCACTGGTTACAACACCATCTGGGTTATTGTAGATTACCTAACTATATACGCCTTGTTCATTCCTTGTTTGGGGTTACCATCTGCCCCAGTGTTGGCTGACTTATTCATTTCCCATGTGTTCCGGCGGTTCGGTCTCCCTAGTGTTATCGTCACAGATCGGGGGTCGCAGTTCACCTCATGTTTTTGGAGGGCCATCACCTTGTCCTTGGGCATCGAAGGCAAGTATTCCAGCGCCTATCACCCCCAGACTGATGGGCAAACCGAGAGGATCAATGCAACTCTTGAACAATACCTCTGTTGTCTCCTACTCCATCATCAGGGTTCCTGGCTGTCTTTATTGGCCATGGCCGAATTCGCTTATAATAATTCCTTGCATACGGCCACTGGGACCAGCCCGTTTTTTGCTCTTTTTGGACACCATCCCCGCACTTTGCTGTTGCCTTTGTTATCTGGTTCCAGTAACCATGCAGCTAATTCTTGTGTTCAGTCACTTACAGTGTTACATTCCCGAGTGAGACAACATCTTTTGGAGGCCCAACGTCGTACCAAGCGACATGCGGATGCCCACCGCTTGGCGTCTCCGGCTTACTCCAAAGGGATGCAGGTGTGGTTATCCACAAAAAAATCTACGCTTACCTGGTCGTAGCTCTTTGTTACCACGATTCTACGGTCCTTTCCCAGTTTCAGAGGTAATTAATCCAGTAGCGGGTCGTGTGCAACTTCCACCCACTTGGAAAATCCACTCTGTTTTTTCATGTCTCACTTCTGAAACCCGTTCAAGGGGGTTCTCGGTTGATCGTCCCGAAACGCCCCTTACCTGTGATTGTTTCAGATGAGTATGAGGTTCATCAGATTCTGGACACCAAGGTCTGTCATGGGATCCATCTTTTTCTAGTTGATTGGAAAGGATATGGGCCTGAGGATCGGAACATATTTACGCCCCGAGTTGTTTGAGGGATATTTGGTCTTCCGGTAGAGGGAGGCATTCTTTGAGGAGGGGTACTGTCAGGAATCGAGGTGGGCGTGTCAAGAATCAAACAGGGCAAGCGCCGTCCTCGTCTTGTCAGACACAACAGGGGCATTCCAAAATGCACCAGTTACACCATCGATCATTGGTACAGTTTCATTCTTTCCCTCTGAAAAAAGGGTTAACTCACTGCCCCATCAAGTTTGTAAAAAGTTATCCTTCATTCTGGTCGTGTTGGCAGTTGCCAGGGAAATTGGGGCAGGTACACTGACTCCCTCTACGTCAGACGCACGTTATGGTCATGTGATCGTCACTTGATAAACTCTAGTTTGCAGTGAGTTAATTGCTTCTGATTTTGCATGAAGTGCGCTACGTTCTTTTGATCAAGACTCTGTTTCCGCTATTTGACCTTTTTGTTGTTCCTGCCTTGCCTTCCATTTTCCCTGTTTTGAGTTTCCTGCACCTTGGTTTCACGAAGCTAAGTCTTCCATTCCTTGTGTACCCGTCCTGCCCTACCCATCCATTGTGTTCCTCCCCCTTACCTGTTGCCTTCCTGCTACCATTTCGGAATTCCCCCAAAATTGCAACAGGTTTCATTCTTGCTGTGTTATCTCCCGTTGCCGAACCGGAACTCTCCCAGGACTGTCTACTGCCTCACGTCTTGTCATTGTTGAATATATCCCCGTTGCTGACCCGGAATGTTTTCAGGACTGCTTTTGTCTCGCGATTGATCACCGTCTATTGCCAGCTCGTTACTGACCCGGACTTCCTTGGATTGTTTATTACTCTTTGGGATCTACACGACTGCAAGGGCTCCATAAGACTGCTGGTACGTTCCTCCTCACCTCGCCCTGGTACGGACTAGAGACTGCGGGCGTACCATCACAGGGTGAGGGTGGAGCGTCCTCGTTTCGTCGGGTATTCCTTGCTGGACTTCCGTACCCATAGACGTTCGCATGCCGGCGGGAATAGTCCCATTCCCCCCCCTGTACCTGGCGGTCTTACTGGGAGCATTTGTTCTATTTGGAATATCATCTGACCATCTCAAGGTAAGAAATGTCTGTCCATATTCTTGTTTTCACTATCCAGTTTGGTCTTTGTAAGTACTAAGCATTCTATGTTCTTGTTTATTGTAACAGATATATTCCGGCTTTCCCTTGATGTTGATGTTGTTACAAAACAAAGTATGTCATCTTGGAATTCGATCAATAATATGAAGTGAGTCCTCTGCAACGCGTTTGGGTCCATTCTTCCAATCAATTGACCCCTGGTGCTGGTTTATTTGTATCCAGACACAGGGTTACATTGTAGGGGAGAATTCTTCTTCTACACTACGGGGGCAACTTGAGCAGGCTATCTTGACACTCTGCCAGGTTATCATCCCCCGAACTGCTGCTTCTTCCGCTGCACGTAAGGATCTTACAATTGGTTCGAGAACTTTTCTTTTTTGTTCTCTTTAATTGCTTGTTTTGCTATTTTTTTCTGAGGCATATAATTACCCTTATTTTTCACCAGAGAGAAACTTTATTAGCACCAAACTTGGAGGCACCTGAATTTTCACTTTGCACATCAGCCGTATCGGTTATCTTCACCCTCAACGGGACTTTTACTACTGGTATTCCAACCGCTGCTAAATCTGTGACTATCAGGCTATTCTCCCTATTTCTGTCATCGACAGATCCAAATTCTCCAATCTTCATTCCATCTCCCCTTCGTATGCTTACAGCCTTAAGTGATCATTCAACATTTTCCAACAATATTTTTATCTCACTTAATATTAACGTGTGCGATTTCACTTCATCCCTAATATTGTCGTAAAAGTTAACAAAGGAACTGAGCACACGGTTAAGAGCTGAGATAGTTGAAGTGGTTAGTTGTATTTGATCAGTGTCATCTCTCAATGTATGATGCAAACGCAGCGTTTCTGCAGCAAGACTTGAGAGATCAGAACTGATTGAACCTTTTGTCATAATGTCTGTCAGAGCCAAGGAAGTCTGTGAACGGGATAAACTTGAAGCATACTCTTTCTTTTGAGTTTTATTCTGTCTTTGGCCCAAGACCTCGTAGTGTAAGATATTTTCAATAGTTGGCCATTGTAAATTGTCATCAGCATCATCAAGCTTAACATACTTAAATCAATTATACAATTGTGTTCACCCGTGACCCAACAAGCCACAGTATTCTGTTTTATTTCGGTGCTAGATCATTTTAAGGGGAAGAATTTAGTAATTGTGTTCCGAGGCGTTTTTGCAAAGGGTGTAAGTGCCTTTCCCCGGCTTACTACGTGTAAGAGAAAATAAAATAACCACCCCTGTCGGGGAAGGAGGCCTGGCTGCAAGAGTTCAAAGGATGGTTTATTTCTCCAGCTAGGAAATAACCCAAAAAACCCTCTCCCAAACATTTACTTCATACTTGTATATATATATCAATTAAAGTAACTCTAACAAAAAATGCTAAATGGACCCGATTGGCCAGGCGGTGTGGTGCTGTAGGTGTGGGTGGCATCTCTTCCTTCTGGTTGGCTGAGTGGCTGACGAGATGATGGACGTCAAATATCTTGTGCTCCACGCAGGTCAAGGTCCGGGCACTGTGGTCACTACCTAAGCTAATATGTTGCATTCAAAAAACACTAAATAACAAATTATCTAAAACATTTTATGCTACTTTTCATATTTCTACACAAGTTACACAACAATTATTGTCAGTATAATTGGGTCATTCGTGGCTCTAATTAGAGGCCTTGACCTTTATTGTGTATGTAAAAAGAATCAAGCTGTGTTTCACATATCTCCTAAACTTCAAACCTATTAGTATGAGTAAAAACATATATTGTGATAAGATGCTTAAGGTTAGTAGTGGGTGTGTTGGGTGGGTTTCACAGCACAGGCGAGGGTCTGGCACTTGAAAGAAATACCTTACAGGGAGCGCAGGGTCAAGATAGCAATAAATTGCTCTAAATGGGGGTGGGTGGCTTTGCACGTTTATGGGGATGAATGAGCAGAAAGTGCTTAGCTCATCCTGGTTCACATGCTGGTACTCATGCTAGCAGTGATCTCAGAGGAAGAAAACTGTATCATATTGGTTGTTGCAACTTTCTCCGGCTTCAGCATGAGAATGGGAGCGCAGAGCTTTCCTTCGCAGGGGGAGTGCAAGGGTGGGGGCCAGCCAGCTGCCTGCGCGCCTTGTGTGTGTGTGTCTCTGTCCTTGGCTGCTGTGGTGGAAGGGGAGCTGAGCATTCCTGTACTATCGCAGTGAGGCCTGTTTACCCAAGATGGAGTCGAAAGGGGGCACAAAAGATGGATGCCTCGTGTCCTACTCAGTAGTCCCATCTATGTAGCAGTCAACCGTGGTTAACTTTACATAAAGGCAAGGGGCAATCCCACTACCGGAGGCACGTGGTCCAAGCCTTGTACCGAGGAGTGTACAGCGTGAGGGGGCCTGGGGACCCCTCACTCCCATACATTCCCCCCTTTCGTTACATCTAAAGTAACAAACTACTTATCTCATTCTTTCCGTTCTCCCTTTGGTAGCGCTCAGCTTCAGCCACAGCCTCATCCCAAGCGGGTGTACCCTTTATTGGCATCCATGCTTTGCACACACTTCTTAAGCTGTTTCCTCTTCTTGACACTCTTCTCGGGTGACCATTAAGTATATTCCACCATCCCCATCTAAATCTATCCAAACCTCGTTATACCACAGCAAGTTCTTTGGTTCTTTAATGGTAGTGTGATGTAGACTATCGACCACGTCCCCATACTGCCTATAGATGGCAGTCATTCTATTCTGCGGTGTGGTGTATTCTCCAGTTTGTACTTGGGCATCTATCATGGTAGCCACCATTGTCTGTCGGCCCACTGTTACCATCATCATCGCTGAATTAGGCATATTATTTTCACAGCATCTTAGTCCCAGTTGGCACACACAGAATATTAGGAGAAGAAAGACAATAATGGGAATGAGTATCTTCGCTGCTTTGTTCACCCATGATGGTATCCAGCTGAACAGATTGTCGAACCACGTGTTGTTGTCTGCTCCACCTTCTGTTCTCATTTTTTCTTCTAAATTATACACTGCTGTTATCACGTGTGACAGTGTCCCTTTATCAGCATCTGAAGTTGGTACGAACGTGCAACACGCCCCCCCAATTTGTTTACAAACACCGCCGTCCATCGCCCTGATAAGATCTAAGACATATCTATTTTGCATCGTCATTAGGCGCAGTGCACAGAGCTCTATTTTTCTGATGTTGAATCCTTCTTCAGTGTCGTTAGCCAGCTGGATGAGCTCCCAGCGTGTTATCTGCAGCCATTTCGTGTTTGCCCTTGCTTGAATGCCTGGTGCTAGAAATGATGCAAAGAATGTCTCTGCAGATGAGAAAAGCTTGTACTGCTGTGGGATTTCAGCAAGGAGTTCTGACGATTTGGACGAAATATAATTGGATCTTTTGCTGCGTGACAACTTGGTTCTCATTGTTTCTTCTGACAATAGTTCGCATGCTGGGGATCCGTGATTGTCTCATCGGGCGCTGTAGATGGTTCAGCTGATTGCCCTGCTGCCGATATGTCAGCCGATTGGCCTGCTGTCGAACTGTCAGCCGAAGGCCTTGCTGTAAACTGAACGTGGCTCTCTGGTATCACCATTAGTGCTGAGTGGAGTGTGGCTAGGGCACAAGTGCCCCTCCAGGATGCTGGAAGATGCAGGTAAGCTTGTTTGCCACAGATCCAGTATATGTCCATTAATGCAGCAGTGCCTTTTTTCATATCTGGTATTATTAAAGTCTTCTTGCACTGCTGTGCGGTTCCCATATTCACCTTCCCTTCTCCATGGAAGCAAAGTTTGTGCAGTATTTCCCTTTGAACCTTTATGGGTCTCTCCAGGGGTGTGACCCATGTCAGCTTGGTGATATGATGTGACCAGATGCGGATGCACGTTTCTTTTGCCCAATCGTATGTTTCGTCTAGCAGCCCTCGAAGCCTCTCAGCTTTGCATTTAATCGTTTCATCATGCCACTTGTCGTCTGCATACCTTGTCCCTTTTATGATGAAAAATGGCTCTTGGAGGCAGATTACTCCTTGTCGTCTACTGGTGCATGTTTGTTCGTTTCCCAATTTTTCCATGGCGACTGTGTGTGCCTGAAATGTCTTTTTTTATTCTACACAGCATCAGATGAATCAAACATTGGGCCTCAGACAAGGGTACTTTCTGTGGAACTAACATTTTTGGGGTTCCAGTTGCATGAGGAATAAGTGAGCACACGTAGCAACTTTCATTACTTGCTTGCTTCGCTGCGGTGCTCATGTCTGAATACCATTTATTTGATTGGTCAGGGTGTCGGGGTCCTCTATTTCATCTAACCCCAGGTTGTGATAAATATCATATCTGTTTTTTCCTGCCCCCCTTTTTCTCCTCCTTCTTTTGTTTTTTAATTGGACACCAACTCGTTGGTATTGCAGCGGGAATATTCTGGACCATGCATCATCAATGTTGTTCATAGTGACGTGTGTATTCAGTAGTGGTTTCTGGTGTCGTGTGTGTGTGTGCATGCTTGTATTTCTGGAGTTAGTCAACCAATAGTAATCGTCATTTACATTCCATCCAAGCTCTATTTCCTTGGCCATAGTATTACTCAACAATGGAATAGCAGTTTTGTTTATATGCAGTTGTTCATAGGGTGACGTTGTATTTATACTATTTGATTCAACGTTATAAGTGTCCTTCAAAATGGTTGTTACTCCAGTCCATATTAGTTTAGACCCTGGTTTTGTCATATTAGCCCCACTTCCCCCTTTGTTCATTTCATTTGCCACAAATAAAACAACGTTATACCAAATAAAATAAAACATCGTTATTTCAAATAGTATGGCAGCATATTTTATAATGCATTCCACATTACTTAATCTACTGGCCCTAGTGGCATCCCTATTTCTATCTAACATTTCAGCCTGCTCAGCCATTTCATCGCATTGGCTCATGTTGAACCTATGTGGGCAAGACAAATTCGTTAAGTCATCATGAAAAGAAACATATTTGCAATTGTTCATTCTTTTTCATTTTTTTGCTCAATTAGGCATTTAACAATTTCTTTCCATTTATCATAAAAACAATGAAGAAAAATAGAAAAAATAACACCATTCATATGAGATTTAAAAGGAAAAAAGAAAGAGAGACAGAATATATATATAAAAAAACATTTTGCTTTTTCACTATTCTTTCCCTGTTTTAGTTGCAGTTTTCATCGTTTCAGACTGTGTTAGCGATGCCATCCACACACTGTTTCATTTTGGGGGAGTGCGACACCGCACGCCCTTCTCACATCTGAGAGGTGCACCCAGTATTTCAGTCCCTTCACTTTAACTGCAGTTAGGGTGCTGTATATCACTGTGTATGGACCATGAAATCTTGGTGAATTCCACCTTCTTACAAAGATTCTAACATAGATGTGTTGCCCTGGCATTAATGGCCCCTCCGGGCTATCTGCTGCCGGCATGGAGGTGTCTGTTGCTACATTTTCAGTAAATGGCGGAGCAATTTGTTTTGCTATGCTGCGTACTGCGTGCGTTAGCTATGCTAGGTATTCCTTAAACTCTTCCCCCAGCACTGTGGCAGCCCTGTGTGCATCATACGCCCTCCTAACAGGAGAGAGCGGCGTGTGCATTCTTCTCCCCGTCACGATTTCGTGCGGGCTTAAATGGTGATCCTTGCATGGTTGATTTCTGAGTTGGAACAGTGCTAGGGGCAGACAATGGGGGTCATTACGACCCAGGCAGTAAGTACGCCAACTTTACCACCATGGTGTAAACTACGTTTACACCATGGTGGATGGCGGATTTACCGCCCCATTCCAAGGTGAGTGGGCGGTAAATCCCCATTTCCCATTTTACCCTTCCCCATTCCCATTTTTGCCCCATAGGGCATAATGGGAGTGGGGAAGGCGCTAATTACGCCACCGTAAATTACGGTGGCATAATTAGCACCAAGGCAGTTTAGCGCCATGGATTTTAACGGCTGCTAAAAGCAGCCGTTAAAATCGGAATCAGGCGTTAAGGGTTAACAACGGCGTTAACCCTTAACGCCTGAGTTGTAATGAGGCCCAATATACCCAATTTTTTTTCAACGTGCTGCATAATTTCGATAAATTGCTTTTGAGCAGCCCGTTGATCCTTTCCACAATTCCATTGGCCATTGGATGATAAATCGAACATAGTTTATGTTTCACCCTCAGAAGGGAGGTTACTTCTTTGAAGAGATCATTCACAAAGTGCGTGCCGTTGTCTGAACGGATCACGTCGCATATTCCCCACCGCGAGAATACTTCTCGCACAAGGAACTTGGCAGCACATTTTGCATCAGGATGGGGACAGTGGCCCGCTTCCACCCACCGTGAAAAAGGGCATACCACCACCATCAAGTATCTCGATCCATTACATCTTTCTCCCATATCGGCGTAGTCGATATGTAGTTCTCTGAATGGACCTGTAGGCCGTGGCAAAGTGCCACGCAGAGTTCGTAATGTCATTCCTGAATTGTAAGTTTGGCATGTAGTACATTCAATAACAAATTTAGACAAGTATTCGTGCAAATTGGGAACAAACCAATCCTCCTAAATGTCTGAGGCGATGTGTTGTTTTACAACGTGAGCTGGGAAATGCAGTAGTTGGAACGCTACTTCTAATAATTCTACAGGCATCACTACCTTGCCTGTCATTTCCTGTCTCCAAAAAAGAGATCTATGGATGATTGTTTACATCCTCGTTTGCCCCACAACTCCTGCTCTTCCATTGGGGCCCTTCTCTGGAGTTCTATCAAGTGTGCTATGGGCGTATTACTATATGCTTCTGCTGGTTGTTCTGCTGGTTGTTCTGCTGTGGCTGTTTTTACAACGTACTCTGATGTTGGTGTCTTATTGAAGTACGAGGCCTCCTTCGCTGCTGTGTCAGCTGCCGCGTTCCCCAATGACACAGCGTCTGTGTTATTGGTATGGGCTTGGCATTTAACCACTGCCACTACCGATGGCTCTGCTAAAGCTTCTATTAGTTCGTTTAGTAACGTGGCATGTTGTACGGGGGACCCGTCTGCTCTTCTGAACCCTCTCCTTCGCCAGCGTGATAGCCCTGAGTGAACTGTGGTGGTGGCGTAAGCTGAGTCTGAATATATTGTTACGGCACAATCTTTGGCTGTGTAACGTGCTGATTAGTGCAGTCAGTTCGGCTGCTTGTGCAGAGTAATGTGAGGGGAGGCGCTTTTGAACAATCACTTTGTATGTGTCTTCTTCCATGCACACTACTGCCATCCCCACATGTTTCTCTCCTGTCTCTGAGTTTATGGATGCTGTCCCATCTATGAAATAGATTTCTCCTTCTGTAAGGGCATTTTCTCTTGCTTTGGGAATGTCATCGTCCTCTCCCTCATACGTACTACAATCGTGTTCCTGTAAATCCTCAGTTGTGCATGGCTCTGTAATGAATGTGGCTGGGTTCACTGTCTTGCATCTGACCACGTGTACATTCGGACTGGATATTATTATTTCATAAGCAGATGCTCTCTGTGTTGTGAGAGTAGATTTTGAACCTATCTATCAATCATTACCCTACCACATACAGGAACAGTGAAGCCCCCACCCTGAAGATGGATCACTAGATCCGAAACGCATTGGTTACCTATGTTACCCATTAAAAGGGGCTTCCCTGAATGGAGCTACCTCACAGTATAAAACCCCAAGAGGGAACTTACTGCTGGTTGTCAAGTTTGCATCTAATGATTGCAATTTGTTAATGAAACGTATACATGTTCATTTGAATACTCACATTATGTTAATACTTATGCTATGCTTTGGGCTTTTTGCTTACTGCTTTTGTTGCATTTATGTATTTTCACTAACCAGGATATACTCTGTTTGAAAATCTGGATAAGAATTCCTGGATGCCTTATCATTTTCTGTGAATAATTCTCTTGTACATTATTTTTTGAAAAAAAACGATCTGGATAGGTCTATTAAAAAGTACCATATCCGTGAATCTGGCTACAAAAGTCAATTTATATATTGGGTCTATTCTGTATTTATGGTATTTATTTTCTAAATTGTTAAAGTTAACATTAAATCAACACTCTTTCCACATGAGAGTAATAAGTTATCAACCAAGAGTGAACATTTAACTTCCGAACGTAGGTTAGGTAGGAGTGCATTTGGGCTTACTGCCTAGCAATAGGTAGTTCAGGTTGTTTTAGATTTTGATCTTTCCAAGATAGCAAATTATGCGGAACACTCATTTAGCGTCACTGAACATCCCATTACGATCGTGGAACTTTTCTCAATGGCGAAGGCCGCTGCAGCGAGGGCCTGTTCGCAATCGAAATGTCCCTGCATTACTGGGTCTAATATTCTACTGTAGTACGCTAATGGTTTGTGGCCTAGCGATGTCTTTTGTGTCAATACTGCTGTCATCAATGTTCCATTGCTGTGTGAAAACAGGAAAAATTCCCTTTCATAATCTGGATTTGCAAGGACTGGGGTGTCTGCAATAAGGTCTTTTAATCGAGAGAATTGGGCAATTGTCTCAGGTGTCCATTTTATTGGGGCCCTATTCTTCTGTGCTTCCTTCAGTGCTTGTAGCGTTGGCCGTGTGTATGCTGCATAATCGAGGATCCATGCTCGGCAATAGTTACATATGCCAAGAAATTTCTGCATGTCCTTCACTGTTTTTGGTATGACAATGTGTTGAATGGCAGCAGCTCTGTCTGGTAGTATTCTTTTTCCATCTTAAGATATTTGCTGGCCAGGATATACAACGTCTGCAAGGCAGTATTGTAACTTTCCTTTGTCCACCTTGTATCCCTTGGCAGCCAATACATTAAGCAGTGTTATCGAGTCTTCTCTACACTCTTCTTCTGTTTTGCTGCAGACGAGTAAATCGTCCACGTACTGTATAATGGTGCTTCCTACATCTATGTTGCCGATGTCTTCTCGCAGTACTCTGTTAAAAATGCTTGGGCTCTCGCAATACCCCTGTGGGAGTCTGCGGTGTTCATATTTGCTGTTTCCTAATGTAAAGGCTGTAAGGTACTGCGACTCTGGTGCAAGTGGCACAGAGAAAAAGGCATTTTTCAGATCAATGACAGTGAAGCAAGTTGCCTCTTTTGGTATACTGCACAATATTGATGCCGGGTTAGGCACTAATGGGAACTCTTTTTGGATGACATCATTGAGTGGGCGGAGGTCCTGGACCATTCTCCACGCCCCTCCTTTCGCTTTCTTAATCGGAAAAATCGCTGTGTTGCATGGGGAAGTTGATGGCACTAAGATACCTTGGCTTAGGAGTGCATTCACTGTTTCTCTAATACCTTCCTCTGCTTCTTTGGATATTGGGTATTGTTTCACTCTGGGTGGGAGGGCACCTGGCTTCAGTTTTATCTTTATGGGAGTCACCTCATGCAACAATCCCACATCTTGTGGTCCTGTAGTCCAAATTTCAGGTGCTACCCTGGCCATGTCTTCCTCAAATATTGTCAGTGGGGCCTTTATGTTAGCCATGAGTGGGTTGTGTATTTCTCTGTATTGGATCATAATGTCACATGGTATGCTTATTTCCATTATTATTTCTCCATCCCCCTCGTAATCGGTAAACAATTCTTCATCAGTTCTATCTTTTAGCATTATGTTTGGCTCAATACATAGCGCACTTCTCCCCTCGCGTCCCTGCGCATCCAGGCCTATGACCACAATGCGTTTGTTGGAAACTTGAACTGCCTCAACGTCTATAGATATAATTGTGCCTGGCACTACATCTGTTGGTGTGATTGGGCGAAATATGAAGTCTGATGGTATTCTCCACTCTTTTTGTGTTATTTCAGGCACTACTCGGGCTAATACCTGTATTCCATAGACGAACATGTCCATGTCAATGGGGATCCCTCTTACTGCAACTTCCTTTGTAATCGTGCTTATTATCAGGAGTGCTCGTACGGGTCATACCCCTGGCGTCGAGCACACTATCCCTCTTTCAGTAAAGGCTATGGTCATGTTTAACTTACTGAGCAAGTCTCGACCCATCAAATTGATTGGCGCGTCTTCATAATACAATAAGGGTGCGCGCACGGTTTTTCCCCCTACTGTTACATCAAGATCATTTGTATAAGGAACTTTTAAAATAGCCCCAGAGAACCCCTGCGTCTCCAAATTTCTTCCAGAGAGCTGAAACCGCCCTTCTGTGAGACATGATTTTTCTGCTCCAGAGTCTACCATGAAGATTAACTGCTTGTTTCCTATCTCTGCCGCCACTAGTGGTTCCTCATTTGCACTTTGTGTGGTGGATAGGACTGGGCACGCAAGTACTCCCTGTGGGCTGTCCTAGTCTTGGTATCTTTGCTGACCTGGCACTGAAAAAACGTTGTCACCTACGACCATTACGCCACAGAATGGTGCAGGGGCTCCGTTTGCGGCTGCTGCAAAAAGGTTTTTATGTTCCCTACTGAGTTTTGTCTTGCCATGGGCTGTAGTGCATTTGCTGTTGTGGCTGCTGCTGCTGTTGCTGCTATTGTGGGGCTGGCTGTCTTTGTTGCATTTGGGGGTCATAGCAGTACTGATCTTGTTGTCCCCCTCTCCCCTGGGTGTGGGCAGCCCCACCTCTGTTCATTGTTCATGGGCTGCTGCTGCCCCTGAAAATAGCCTGATGGTCGCATTCTACAATCTCGTGAATAATGACCCCATCTTCCACAATTCCAACATGACCCCTGTTGTCCTCCTCTTGGTCCTTGCCCACCATACCCTCCGTTTCCCATGCCTCCATATCCTCCCCTCGGCCCACGGTACCCACCTCTTCCTTGGGCCGGCCTGTTCTGCCACTGTGATCCTTGGCATGGCTATTCCTCTCCGTTCCATTGTCCTTGGTCCTCTCCAACCCACTGCGCTGCTATCCCAATGGGTCTTCCTCCCGCGTTTTCCTCTCCTTCGTTTCCTCTGTCTGCGGTTATGCTGGCAGTAAGGACGGCAACTTTCACTAATTTCGTCTACACTAATTTTGCTTCGTCGGCCAGCCTCTTTTGCGTGACCTCCTTTTCTTTCTCTTTGATCCTCCTCCAATGGTGTACAATTATGCTCCGATTTTCAGGCCACCCCTTTGGCTTCTATCCCAGCTATTTTGTCCAAGGCCTTCTGCACCTCTTTCGGCAACCCCTTTTTAATGATAAAATAAAATAAAGCTGTTGATTGATTCCATGCCGTACCAGTTTCGCTTCTCCATAAGTCTTGCACTCGCAAAATGAATTGCGCAGGGTCCTCGTTCTCCTCCATCGTGCACTGCATCACTGGATGTAAATCTGGAACGTCTGGAAATGCACGCCGCAATGCATCCCACACTTGTGCTCGAACATTATTGAATGGTGATCCATCGTGGCGATCACAGCTCATTGTTACTCCCGGGAACCCTGCCCTTTCCCAGATTGTGTCTGCTTGGTCCCCGATTGCTGATACTAATTAGCTTTTCACATCACCTATAGCTAACGGCACGCCTGCCGTGTTCTTCTCAAATACATGTATCCACTTACCTGCTCCTCCCGTCAGCGGGGGGAGGAGTTTTAACAGGTTGTTTTTGTCCATTTGGGCCCACGGGATATAGTTTGGCCTACCTGCTCCTTTATGTATCAGTGGCATTTGTAGTTTCTGTTTCTTTCCCGTTTTGCTCGTTCTCTCTTTTTTCGTTTTACCTACCAGTATGCGTCCTGTCCTCCCTGTTCGTTGTCTTAATCTACCTTGCCATAATGGTGGTGATAGTGTGTCTGGGTAACGGCAGTTTGGCAGTGGGGAACCTTCTGCGGCAACTGCCTCTTCGTATTCATCTAAATCATCCCATACTCTCTGACTCAAGCTCGTTATTATCCTCCCAGTTTTCCTTAGGTTCGCTTCCTTGTCTTTCACCCAGATCTCCACTTTGTTGACTCTCTGGTGTATCTGGGCGTATAATTCTCACTGGCTTGTTATTCAATTGGAATAGGAACTGTCCTGACTGCCACTCTTGTTCTTGTCTTTGCTGTGATGACGTCCCTTGCGATGCTATAGATTGTCCTGATACTGAGGCTGCTGGGGTTGCATTGCTTACTGCCCCTATCGGGGGTGTGAGATCTGCCAGTGACAGCAGGGGTACCTCCCCTCACCCTGGCAACATTTGCCCTTTGTCACATAGAGCTCTTAACCGCGTTATTTCCATTTGTGCGTGTGCTAGCTGGCGATTTAAATCGCCTGTTAAACGTGCTATGTCCACAGGAAGCGCACTTGTGGGGCCGTACAGGCCTCCTTTGTCATATGGTGGAGGCTCGGGGGCTGTTGCCCCGCCCTGAGCAGTGGGGGTGGGTGGTATATACAGGGGCTCACTAAACCCTACTGCTGGCCTGGTCATTAAGGGATAGATTTTTGTTACTTCGTTCTCGGTTGTAGTTGTTGAGCACTCCCCTTTTGGGGTCCCGCTTACTACTTCAGGTATTTTCTGCTTTTCTATCATTCGGCTGGTACCTACCTCTGCTGTGGGGGTAACTTCCTCAAACATTCGCCATAAATCTAATACTTCTCTCCGGTTCTGTAACTGTTTCCCTTTGTATCGTGCTAGTAAATGTGGTGATACTAGGTCCAACACTCTTTTGTCAAATGACCCTCCTTCTGGCCAAATTGGTATAACCCCATCTCCTTTTATCTCAGAGATCCACTGATCATGAAACTTCTGTATCCTGTCGCTATATAGTGGAAGGTGCTGGCAAATATGTGCCAGTGGTGTTACTCCCCCAATGGCAATGCCTCTTTTTCTTTCTTGTGTATTCTGGTACTCTTGAGTCCCTTCCCACCTCTCACTTGATATGTCAGTTACAATATGTGAAAAATACATTCTTTATCAATGCTTGCAATTATGTTATATCACATTAGCTGTTCTTTCTGAGAGGTGTTACCTGGTCACCTCTCACAATTTATTTCTTTGCCTATTATTCATCAATCAAAAAGGTTACTTGTACTGAAATACTTCAGCGTGTTCAACAAGACATGTACACAAAGCAGACCGACAAACAAATAATCATGCAACATACACATGCACTGCCTGCGCGCGTTTGTTCTTTCCCTATTCCCGTTCCTGTCCCTGATTTTTCTTCTTCCCTATTCTACCTACTATTTCGCATTCGCTCCCCACCTCTTTCACCTTTTTTTATGTCTCAAGATTTCTTACCTCCACGGAAAAAGAATATTCTAAAAACTACTCCGAGTCTACTTAATATACGAGACTCCGACTATTTTTCCCTTTATCTCTATTCTGCACTTGGTCGGGACAAATGCTACGCGGCGCCGTCTTCTACCCCGTACGGGCTAGGATACCACTTCTCTTCTTCTCACTTCTTACAACACCTAATGGCCATATAAAGGATGGATCAGAAAAGCCTCACCATCACTCACACAGACCCTATTCTTAACTACCTTCCCTTTGTTTGCTAATTCCCTTCTTCCCGTATTTTTCCCCTTACCTTCCTTTGGGAGTCTTTGCAACCGGGACTCCACGTGTTCAGTCAGGTACTCTGAGGGTCGCCGCTCACGGCCGGACCTCGCTCAGGTCCATCCCCCAACCAAGCCGTGGCCTGCCTTGGCGAGCAGCCTTCTCGATCGGGTATTCGTCAACCGGGAACCCTTGACCCTTTCTTCTTGGTGTGCACAGTTTGGTCAACCGCGGAGGCGATGGTTTTGCGGGGGGCGCCCTGGATCTCGCTGCCGGGCAGTGCAGGCCTCGAGGCACCTCTCTAAATCACGTCGCGGGGGGTCACCAAAAATGTAGGTGCCTTTCCCCGGCTTACTACGTGTGAGAGAAAATAAAATGACCACCCCTGTCGGGGAAGGAGGCACCGAGACCCGGCTGCAAGAGTTCAAGGGATGGTTTATTTCTCCAGCTAGGAAATAACCCAAAAAAACCTCTCCCAAACCTTTACATCATTCTTGTATATATATCAATTAAAGTAACTCTAACAAAAAATGGTAAATGGACCCGATTGGCCAGGCGGTGTGGTGCTGTAGGTGTGGGTGGCATCTCTTCCTTCTGGTTGGCTGAGTGGCTGACGAGATGATGGACGTCAAATATCTTGTGCTCCACGCAGGTAAGGGACCGGTCACTGTGGTCACTACCTAAGCTAATATGTTGCATTCGAAAAACACTAAATAACAAATTACCTAAAACATTTTATGCTACTTTTCATATTTCTACACAAGTTACACATAACAATTATTGTCAGTACAATTGGGTCATTCGTGGCTCTAATTAGAGGCCTTGACCTTTATTGTGTATGTAAAAAGAATCAAGCTGTGTTTCACATATCTCCTAAACTTCAAACCTATTAGTATGAGTAAAAACATATATTGTGATAAGATGCTTAAGGTTAGTAGTGGGTGTGTTGGGTGGGTTTCGCAGCACAGGCGAGGGTCTGGCACTTGAAAGAAATACCTTACAGGGAGCGCAGGGTCAAGATGGCAATAAATTGCTCTAAATGGGGGTGGGTGGCTTTGCACGTTTATGGGGATGAATGAGCAGAAAGTGCTTAGCTCATCCTGGTTCACACGCTGGTTCTCATGCTAACAGTGATCTCAGAGGAAGAAAACTGTATCATATTGGTTGTTGCAACTTTCTCCGGCTTCAGCGTGAGAATGGGAGCGCAGAGCTTTCCTTCGCAGGGGGAGTGCAAGGGTGGGGGCCAGCCAGCTGCCTGCGCACCTTGTTTGTGTGTGTGTGTGTTTCTGTCCTTGGCTGCTGCGGTGGAAGGGGAGCTGCGCATTGCTGTACTATCGCAGTGAGGCCTGTTTACCCAAGATGGAGTCGAAAGGGGGCACAAAAGATGGATGCCCCATGTCCTGCTCAGTAGTCCCATCTATGTAGCAGTCAACCGTGGTTAACTTTACATAAGGGCAAGGGGCAATCCCACTACCGGAGGCACGTGGTCCAAGCCTTGTACTGAGGAGTGTACGGGGAGGGGGCCTGGGGACCCCTCACTCCCATACAAGGGCAACGCACTTCTTGGATTGGTAGCTGGTGTCACCTTTTGTAGGTGATGTTTAGGTGATGTTTAGCCGGCCTCTGTGATTTAAGTGCATTTAGATTTGCAGTCACCATAACTTACTTCCATAGAATCTTCATTCAGGCAAGTATTTACATTTGTGTTGACACAAATATTAGCCGAGATATTCAAGCAGCTTAGAATTTCTGAATCTGACTTACTGTGCAGATAGTAGGCACGTACTGCAGGTCTCTTGCTCTTACCTGCCATTTAACTGCTAGGTAACTGCAACACTCTATCACACTCTCTCTTCGGGCGCTCTGCGGGATCGTTTTTATAGTGCTCGCTCAGTGAATTCTCGTGCATGGTGCTACCCTTATTAGGATCCCCAGGGAAACAAGAGTCTTCCAGCCCCCACGAGCGCTGTCTCAGTAGGTAAATGCAACACTCTATCGCACTCTCTCCGCCCTACCGCACTCTCTCCGGCCCAAGTTTTCCTAAAAGATCCACCCACGGGAGACTGCATGTTGCTCTACCTAAGTGTTTCCAAAATAAAACACTTTTCCCAAATTTTCTGGGATTGGTGTTGGAAAGGTCAATTATAACCTCCTAGAATATTTCGGGGGTAAAGAACTAACCTATCTCTAGTGTTTTCTTATACTTTTTACTTCATATAAAAAACTTTAAAGTGCGATATGGCCCCGGGTACCAAGCCACTTTGGGGCACTATTGAGAGAACCGTTAGGAGAGCTAAAATCTGCATGATTTCTTTTGAGAGATGTCCCAGGCAGACACATCGATTTGTACTAAATACTTCTTGGAAATACAATAACAATGGAAATTACTTGATCTCATGTATGAATCTTTCGAATGCTTTTTTTTTATAAAAGTTGTGTTGCAAAGCAGAAATTAACTTGGTGCACTTATTACACTTTTGCTCGCACCATTGTGAATTTGTAACGTGTCACTTCTCACACTTTACACTTTAGGACTCAGTATCACTTTACAGTTATTTTTGCCTGTGAGATATGAATTGTCTGATAACCCAAGAATCTTCCAAACAGTGTTATAACCCGAGAAACTTTCAAACCTGACACGGCTCATCTATGAAGTGCCCCCTTTTCTTTTGGTTCCTGTAAATCCAGGGCCATTTTTCGCCCCTGTAAACAGAATTTATATATTTTTTTATGTTTCTTTTTGTATAGCGCGAAACATGAGTCCGGGGGCATAAAGGCACTGAACAGGACAAACAAAGGTTTTTTACATAAATGAGTGAAGACTAGAATCGGAAAGCAGTGACCCTTTAGGACTCAGTATCACTCTACAGTTATTTTTGCCTGTGAGATATGAATTGTCTGATAACCCAAGAATCTTCCAAACAGTGTTATTTAATAACCGAAAGTTTTTTAACATAAATGAGTGAAGACTAGAATCGGAAAGCAGTGAAAACATGAAAGAAACTGTCAAACCTCCCAAGCGATTTAAGTAGAGTGCGTTTAATGCTACAAAACAGCTAAAAACTACACTGATATAGTCAGGTGGCAAAATTAGATTTATAATTACAATTGTTAGTTTTTCAGGTTATTCAAAACCAGAAACGTGGTTGCAAATAAAATGTTATTTCATTCAGCAAAACCATTCTTCAAGTGCGCAAGGTGGCTGAAATTCCATTAAAGACTTGCCCTCCCACTATAATGGGAGATCCAGTCTTGGGTATCCAAAGATGCCAGAAAGGTTTGTCTCTTTTGGGACCGAGGGTACGATCCCTTTTGGCAGAGGCACAGGGAAAAACAAAGTGCTCAGGCCCTCCCTAAGCCCCTGGATGATTTAAGGAAAGTTCCTGATTGGTGTGATCTTGGTGATTCAAAACTGCACCCTGTTAGGGCTACTCAGCACCATTTGACAGCTAAGAGTTCATGTAATGGCACAAAAGACAATGCCGGTTACAAAGAGCTTAACCTCTATATGCCAGAGCAGCACAGACCTCTGCAGCACAACTGCAGGTTTAGTTCCAGGTCTGCCTGCTGGAACCCCTGTTCTCTCTGCAGGGAAGCAAATGCCTGGCATTTGTGTGGAACCTCGCCCATGGGCGCCATTAGGGGATTCCCAGAGGTAGCCCTTTTCAGTGCTCAGGTGAGCCGTCTGCCGAGTCTCTGGCATCCATGGGATTGCTGATAGGGTGTCTCCAGTGTACATCCCCTTCCTGCAGGGGAAAGCAGTAAGAAAAGAATGGCCAGGCATTCCTTGGCCAAATAGATCATGGCTGCAGTGTCATTTACAACAGATTTCTTAAATTACTCACCACTTTTCCATGTTTTTTGTGAAGTCGCTCATTTACCTGATCCCTACACTTAGAAGCACGTGCTCACCAAAGTGGCCAAATGCCAAAGAGATTCAGCAACGTATCTCTGTTTCCTATTCTACCCCACTCCTAACATTCAAATGTGATTTGTGTGTGTGTATAAGACCGCACGCATTCCGGTGGGATTGTGTGAGCGAGAGAGCTGCATCCATATGTTTATTGATCATTTCATATTTGGTTCTTGTGTGAAAAGGTGAGCAACGTAGTTTTGGTCTTTAATTATATTTTGTCACCTTTGAGGGATTGCATTGTACTTTTAAACTCCGCTCGACTACACATAGTCCGCTCCGACAACTAAGGCTCCTGTCTGAGCCTGGATTCCCCATCCTGCACTAGAAGCATCACACAAGCCCACCCATCATCACCGTGTGCTGCTGGAGCAGCGCGCCACATCTTGGGAACTAGGTAAGCCTGCTTGCTCTACCGCATCAACGGGATACCTAAATGCAGTTTTAATCTAAATTGAGCGGAGCGTTCAAACGCTCGTTTTATTTTTCCCTTTGGGAAACCTTCCATTGTTGCAACAACCTTTGCACTTGATGGTGCCTGTGGATGCCCAACACCCTTTGAGGCAACATGGCCCGGTAAAGAAACATCCTGACCCTGCATCCTCAAAAATGGCCGCTGTGTAATTTCCCTCGAGCAACAACCCACCAGCTGTAGCTGCTGGGATTTGGTTGGGTGCAGATACCATCTATAGCCAATCCAGAATTGCCGGCAGGCTGAAGCCGGCCCCTCTCACGAAGGCCCAACAACTAAGTATTCTTGTCTGAGCCTGTCAGAGCATATCAGAGCGGCAGGAGACCTCGATCGCCCCACTCCTTGCACCCCTGCCGACACCCTCTCCCTTTCGCAACCCGAGACAAGGTGTCCCAGTGACCGTTGCCATGGCACCCAAGTAAGACAGCCTGCTGATCGCCTACCTATTGTACCTCAGCCACACCACTCCGAGACACCACTCTATGCACATTCATCGGCAGCAGATTAGTCAAACGTTGTGCAGGCCCTTGGCCGCCATTGCAATCTGGGTGCAATTGTTAAATGATCTGCAGGTCCTTGGCTGCCACGCTAATTTTGATGCTACTTTGAAAGTTCTACAGGCCCTTTGGCCGCCATTCCAATCTGGATGCTATTTTTTTTAATGTTCTGCAGGCCCTTGGCCGCCACGCTAATGTTGGTGCTACCTTAAATTGACTGCAGACCCTCTGGCCGCCATTCCAATCGGGGTCCAAATGTTTTGCTGGCCAAGGGCCATGCTCATTTTGATATAACTTTGAATTGTTCTGCAGGCCCTTTGGGCACCATTCCAAACTGCGTGCAATTTTTAAATACTCTGCAGGCCAGCTGGCTGCCACGCAAATCTAGTAGGATTTCCATTCTGCCAGTCCACATCCACCTTGCACTCATAGACGACAATACCTCTCACAATGACCCACCCCATCCCTGTCCCGCGCACCTAGCCAATGATGCCTGTCTCCGAACAGTCAGCCTCTACACCCACTGTCCAGAAGCCATAGCCCAACTCAAATATCTACGCTCCCTGAAAGTGGCACTTGTGCTCCCTAACTGACACAACATCCCACCATTCCCCTTCCTTCCCAAGGCCCGACCTATCCACACATCTACAACCCTGCAATCCCCTGCACACAAGACCACACTAAACTCAAGGGAGCCATGCCCCCTTGAGCATAGAAACAAACGTCTAGCATCTCTCCTATACCCCAAGATAACCCACACCCCTACAACACCGCAAACCACTACACACAAGTTCACCCAAAATTCTAAGTATCCATGCTCTCTTAAGAATAGGCACAAGCGTCTAGCATCCCGCCTATCTACTAAGCTAATCAACACCCCCACAATCTGGTATACTGCTGGATACAAGTTCACCCCAAAAAACCATGCTCCCTTAAGCACAGGAACAATCGACTAGCTTCTCGCCTAAACACCAGCCAACAAACCCCATTAACTACCACTCCATCATCACCCGAAGAAACAAACAACTCGACACCAGAACGATAACCTCCTCAACGTCCAGAAGTCAACACAACAAGCCCACCACACAGCCCTGGCACTCACACAAGTCCATCACACAAGTCCATCAGGGATTACGTAACCCTATCCAAAACCACTGAAGACTACAAGGTGCAAACTTCCTTCAGCCACAGAACCTATGCCCATAAAAAAACACCTTTAGAACCTAACATTACAAAAGTCACCACCCTGGATGACCAGTAATAAGGCACTAAAACTCACCTCAAGGGTGCCCTAATCAATGACGTATCCCTCCTGGCACATGCCCTTTACATTGCTTATCTCATCTCTTCAAACAACCTAGACCTCCTAGCAATTTCAGAAACTTAGTTGCACCCAGCCGCAGGCCCTGCCCTTTCCCTGGTCATCCCTGAGGGATGCACCATACTCAGAAAAGACAGATCAGTATCTAAAGGAGGCGGGGTAGCTGCAATCACCAAAAATAACCTTCCTTTGAGAGAAATTCCCAATTTAGCTATCCTTTCGAGTGAACTCTTCACACTCAAAATGTCCCTGTCTGCCACTTTCACCCTCACACTCCACCTAATTTACAGACCCCCAGTCCCCTTGCTATCATTTGAGGAAGACATAGCACATATGCTCTCCTCCAACACCAAGCCCTTCTCTAAAATCATCATTCTGGTGGACTTCAATTTAGGTCTCAATGACCCATCAGACTCACAGGCTCTCACCCTTGCAAACAGTATCGAAGCACAAGGCTTTATCCATCATATCTCAAACCCCACGCATGACAAAGGACGCATGCTAGACTGGCTAGCAGACTTCAATTGCCACACCAAAATACTAGCCAACAACCCATGCCCCTGGTCAGACCACAACATCATCTATTCTCTATCAACAATGTAGCCTGGCCGAATAACCCGCCTCAACATAATGCACCAGCACTCTCAAACTCTCAAAACATCACTCCAGACAACATGTTCCCCATGCTTCTACCACTAACCACCTGCCCTCACACCAACACTGATCCCACCTCTATGGTGACACTCTAAAATCAAACTCTCCTTGATGACATCAACAAAGTTGTGCCTCTGGGCAACTGCAAAGACAAACCAACAGCCCACCTAAACTCCTAATACAATTCCAGCCTCAAAGACCTACGAACTGGAAAAAGAAGTGCAGAGAGCGTGTGGAAAAAAACACCTTGTTATGTGGACAAATTAGCCTTTAACACCCTATCCACCCAGTATAAACAAGCCACTATCCACTCAAAAGGTAACTCTTAGAGCGAATCAAAAAAGCAAATTCTGGCACTAGAGAGCTCTTCACTGTATTACGGGAACTCAAATCACTAGCCCCCAAGTCCCCACCATACCACTGTAACAAAGACCTACCTTGGTGCACGAACATTCAAAAAGCCCTCCTCAGCAAAATGTCATCACTCCAAAACAAAAAGAAATGCTAAGAAATATAAACTTGCCCCAGCCATCCAGACCACTGATTTTCCCCTCACATCATACACTTACACACCCAGATTCGAATTCACCCCCGTTACCATCACTGAAGCTACTAAAATCATTAATGGTCTGAAACCATCTAGATGCCAAGGAGACATCTGCCCAGCCTCTCTTATCAAAGATTACGCTGAAGAGCTGGCCCCATTCATCACAGCCTTAATCCATAACTCCTTCTCCTCCAGTAATGTACCAGAAAACCTGAAAAAAGCTTGGGTTCTCCCACTGCTCAAAACACCTACATTGGACCCCAATGTCCCCACAAACTACTGCCCTATCACAACGGTACCTTTCCTCCTAAAAATACTCAACAGAGTTGCATATGTGCAAATTCAAAAATATCTGGAAACTCACAACCTCCTTGGCCTCTGCCAATCAGGCTTCCGGCCAGGACACGGTACAGAAACCGCCCTACTGGTCCTTAAAATCCAAATGGATGAGATTAAAGACAAGGGCATTTTGGCCATTCTCTTCCTACTTGACCTCTCAGCAGCCTTTGACTTAGTAAACCATAATATACTCTGCCAACACCTTGCCGTTTGCTGCCCACTTCTCGGCCAATGCCATAAAGTGGATCGAATCCTTTTTATCCAACCGCACCATGAGAGTATTCTCTACTACCACAGCAGCCCCCACGTCCACAGTCAATTGTGGAGTGCCCCTAGGCTCCTGTGTCTCACCGACACTATATAACGTGTTCACCAAGCCACCTTTTGACCTACTAGACAAACTGGGAGTCGTGTATACCAACTACGCGGATGACACGCAAATACTCCTACAAGTCTCTGGCAACAAAAGACACTGACTCCAACTTACTGAATGAAATCTACCTTACTATCCAAGCCTAGATGGCACATGACGAACTATGTCTGAATGACGAGAAAACTGGACTACTCATCATTGGCAGTCAATCTCGCATAAACCACCTACCCACTCCCACACATCCTTTACCATTGACGGTCACCTCATCATGGTGGCAAAAAAAGTTAAAACACTAGGAGCCTCTCTCGACTCCTCACTTTCCCTAACAAGGCTATTGCATCTGCAGCAGCCTACACAGCCAAACTGATCAATGCCAGTAGACCCTTCCTGACCACCAACAACTGCATCACTGTCACAAGAGCCATCATCTTGTCAAGGATTGACTACTGTAACTCCCTCTTTGCAGGCTCTAACGCCAGAAACATCAACAAACTACAAATCACCCAGAACAATGCTGTAAGAGCTGCACTCAACATACATAAAAAAGAACATATCTCCTCAGCCAGACGAAATATCCACTGGCTAGCGGTTCGGGATCGCATCACATTCAAAACCCTTTCTCTAACACACAAATGCCTGCCAAACAGTCCCCCGGTCTACCTAGCCAGACAAATTTCCAAGTTCAGTGCAAGAGACCCACCCGATCTGCATATTCCCAGTGCTTTGCTACCCCTAGATTCAGATGCCAAAAAGCTTGAGGAAGCAGCTTCCCTGTGATTGTGACTAAACAATGGAACTCCCTGCCCCCAGCACTGAGAACAGATCCCTCCCTTCTGTAAAGGCTTCAAAACCTTGCTCTTTAACCAAGATAACTAGACGAACTACATGTCTACAGCCACCTGCAACCAGGTACCTGCATCCTAACTATACCTGCATCGATTTGTACTCACTATGCCATGACTGTACTGTATCTGCCAGAAAACATCACCATCAAATTGTAACTAAATGTATCTTGCAACTACTACAACTGAATACGTATCCTAATATAACATGCAGACACTGTAACCAACTTCTTATGCAACAAGCGCCTAGATGCCTTTGGGCTCGGTGCGCTTTACAAATGTCAAAATAAATAAACATGTTTCAGGTAATGTTAATGTTAAATATCATTTATAGCGTGCACTGTCACCACCGGAGTGGTCCCCTGGTGCTCTGGTGGATCTGAAAGGAAAGAGTGTGGGATGGGTTAGTAGGGCATAGCGGCAAGAGGTAGAGCAAGAGTTGTGATGTCCTATTGACAGCTTCAGTTCAGCTTGCACCGTTCGCCGAGCTTGGGTGTGATTTACGTCTCGGTAGACTACTATGTGCTGTTGTGCGGGACTATGTGTGGGTTGTTTGTTGTTGCAGTGAAGTGCATGCAGATTTCTGTGCAGAGAAGAGGTTGCATTTGTTTAGTGTTTAAGAGGTGTATTTGTGTGTTAAGTGCTGTGCTAGATTATTACAGAAACCTATGTAAAGCAGGTAAAACTAAGGTCCGTTTAGGTAGAATATTTTCAGTAGCATTTCTTATTTTGTTTAATGGTTTGTTATGTGATTGCCTGCTCAGAAACGACACATTTGTTGAATCCAAACTAAGCAACCAAATCATGTGACTTCAACTCAAGTACATTTTTAATAAAAGTTGACTGAAAGGGAAAGGGGCTGATGCAATTTGACAGAAGATCTGTTCACCATTAAACACTCCATCACTGTTCACAAAAAGGCTATGTTCATAGCCAAGCAAGGCTTTCTTTTCAGACATAATTCTTGGCTATTAGGTATTTCTTCTGTCCGACTATTCCTACGGAGAAATCGAGTTGCTGGTGCTCCCCAGTCCATTCCTGATAAAGTGGCTCCGTTAAGGTTTGGCTCTAAATTGTATTCAAGGCGCTAGCTGTCAAGCCGACATATTTATGGGCAGCCAGGGTGCTTTTACGTCTCTACTCATCTAGTCAGGTTGAGCCATCATTCAGCTTTTAAAACCCTGAAAAACCCTGTTCCAAGGATTCAAACTGCCAATGACATTATGGGATCCAGGAACCAATCAGCATTCTGTGGATCCTTTCAAATGTACTGCACTTTCTCGTGTGCATTAATTTCAAGACATAACAGAATTGCTGACCAGCAACTTTGGTGTGAGGGGTGTGCATAGTCTCAGGGGGTCATCTTGATGGCTAAAAATTTGGCAATGCGTGTACTTTAATTTCTCGAGATGGAGGCTGCAGTGCTGCCACACACAGGCATGTCCACCATCGCTTCAACATAGGTGAGAAACAGCAACCATTTATTTCAGATATGGGTTTAGATAGGAGTTCATCTTTAGGTGCACATTTTCTAGGGTCACCAGGGGTTGTGACCAGAAAGTTATCCACTCCTTAATACTGAGACCAGTTAAGTGGTAATTGACCTGGGTGCAGAGGGGGCTTTCTGAAGGGCAAGCAATGAGAAATAGAGGCATGTCTCGAGTCTCTAAGTTTCACAAAGATTATTCAACTATCATATCATCAGAAGCACTCTAAAATTCTCCTGGTTGCAAAGCATTTAAAAAAAACTCTGGATCCGACAGATTTTGTCTGTATGGCTCACAATCTTAACAATTGCTAACTCACTCTACTTTTCCTTCTGGATCTTTTGGTTGTCGTCAACACCCTTGCACATATTAACTGGACCACATTATGGTAACAGTGGTGAGCTATAGGTGCTCATTACGAGTTGGGCGGTATTCTGGTGTTAAACCCAATGGAATTACCATTACTGCCACTTTGTCCGGCAGAATTACCACTGCATTACAAGTGGCAAAGTCAATCCCAATTTCTAGTGTCCTGCTGCGGTAATTCCTCCAAATTTGCTGCTTTTTGGCAGAATGTGGGAGGATTTACCTCCAGCAAGATGAGATAAATCCTCCCCCCCACACCAAGGCCATACGCATAGTATGGCAAAGTTGAAAATGTTGCGGTAATTCCCTTACCCCCAATTTATTCCTGTACTGCTGTAGTCGTAATGAGCCCAGTGTTTGGCTGGTCTCGCTCATTTCTTTGTAACAGAGAGAAGAGCAGTCGAATCAGTTGGCAGTGTGAGTATGTGATGCTTTCATGGTCACCAGTGGCATCCATCATTGTTCACTTTTATCCCTTATCCTTTGGCCTAAGAGGTTGCTGAGGAACCCTGATCTCTAACTAGACCTATGCAGCTCCATTTGCATTCTACTGATCCTCATAACATGTCCTCTAAGGTGTGCAAAGGACGGTATCAGGTAATCATATCGCCCGATATATGGTCGCTGTAAATAATATCGCCGGGAAAATGTTGTGGCGATATTATTTGGGTGACCATATATATGGGGACAGGGGGGAAAAAAAGTTTTTTTTTTTTTAAACAAAAGTTTGGGGGTTGCAGGGGTGTCCCCCGCATGTTCCATGCAATAATGTCGCCACAAAAAACGGCCATTTTTCGGAGATATTTTTGCATGGCGAGATTTTTGTGGCGACATTATTACATGGAACCCAAAGGACTGAGTGTAATAGTAGAGGAGTGGAGGTCTGGGAGTGGGCTAGCGCTGAAGGGTTCCATATGGGCATCAGACTCATGGGCCCTATGTACCTTCTCAACACACATACAAGTTTACCCAGCTGCTCAGGAATATGTCAGTCCTAAATGTCTATCATCAGACAATGAACTACCATGTATGCGCTTTCACCAAAAGGGATTTCTTCCTTCTCTGACTCAAAAAGTTACAGACTCCAGCAGAGACAGACAGCACAATAGTTCTAGGACCCTATGGCAACCTTTGGAAATTTAAATGATGTGTAGGCAGCACAAATCAATGAGGGAGAGAGATGCTTGTTGCCAGGACCCTGCAGCATGTCAGCTCTGTGGTCTCTCAGCCTGCCCACCTCCAAGAATGTTTGAAAGAAGAAGTGCTCCGTGGGGGGCAGACAGACACCAACAGGCACTGAAAGAAGAAAGCCACTTGCCCCATGCGACTGCCCTGCTCCTCTGCCTCTCAGTACCATCGTCCTCACAGGTAAAAAGAAAATATATGCTATCCCATCCAAGGATACTAGGTGAAGGATGGGAGCCTGCATCTTTCAACATATTTTTGGATCTAAGATCCTGGAGAAATGTCCTTGCCAGGACACTGGCGGCAACGGGCTGGCAAATCAATTATACTCGAATTTACCCGATTCCCAAATGAGATTCTAATTTTATGATTAGTACATTTTTCACATCACCACCTGACCACTAACACTAAGAGTGGATGTGAAGAGGGACTACTGTTGAAGAAGCCCAGTATGTACCACCCAGAAGGTCTTCCGTTTAAGAAAAGTGAGGTGCAATGGGGTTGGAGGAGCCTTTATAGATGATACTCCTACAACCACTCGGGCATTCCCTGGCTTCACTCTATGCTCTGCCCCCCCAAAATGCTGTTTGATGTTAACATTCAGAGGCAAAGCAATAAGAAAGCTCTGATGGAACATGTTGAGGGAAGGGGTTCACATGCTGAAGGCTCCCCAGAGCAGTCAGGTATTCCCTGAGTGACCTGGTCTGAAGTTTATTGGCCTATCTCTCCTCTTCCATACATTTCTATCCAGATTTTGAAACTCTGGTTCTACATTTATGCTTTCTGGTTGCTTTAATGTATCATTCAGTTGACCCAGGTCCTAGTGGAGGGTACACAGTCTTCCCACATTTGATTGCATCGGTCCCAGACTATTTGGCTGATATTCTGCAGAACACCATTGAGACGCATGTACTGAAATATCAGGAGATTGAAGATGAGACATTTTGATGTTTGATTAAACCCAGTAGTGCTGACTTCTATTCACATTCTAATTGTTTAGCAAATTGGTGATTTGATAATGATGGCAAGCAGACCAAATAGGACACAGTTCTAGCAAATATCTTCATAAATGATCAGACCTTTGCCCTAGGTAACTTGACTGGTAGTGCTACTATTTGGGCAAATGACCCTGTACTGGGTAATCTTCAACAGCATTGTCCCAAGAGGGGCCTCTTAATTAATCTGAAACCGAGTCATGTTAGATCACTGGGTTTTAAAAGATCAACAATATCTGTTCTTTACAATAATAATATTGGAAACGATATTTTTATCTTCTCGGAATCTGAGTCTGGAAAATGGTTCACACAACTGGAAAAAGTAAGCAGATGTTCTCCCCTTCACGTGCAGTTTTACTGCAATTTAGCGAAAACGCTACACATTTTATATTAAATGAATCGCCAGTGAATTTTTATGCAGGCAGAGGTTTTAATAAGACAGCAATCCAATGCTAGTGTCTTTCTTATCTCCAAAACGGTTAGTTTAGGTCGCTATCAAATATACTGCTGTTGTCTCAATGAGAGTACAACCTTTGACTGATTGAATTGCTTAAGTTCTTACCTTCTTGTGCGGAAAAAACATGCATTTGAAAAATACAGATGTGCCTCAGAGGATGTCTTGACAAGGAGTGGCACTGGCATCCTCTTATGCGTAGCCTATATAGTCTGCCCCCAATTTCCTTGTCCTGGTTTTGAGAATTTGTTTAATTTTATTTTTAATTGGAGCGCTTTCAGCTCAGATTACAATATAGCCACTTCAGTATCAAGTGCAGTATCACCAAACCCTTCCATCACTGTTGGCTAGAGGCGAGGCCAAGAGGTTTTGGGAAGGCATTCTTAAGTGTCGGATTGGCTGCTATTGAGTGTATAGTTTGTTAGTGTATTGAGGTGTATGACTGTAGCCGGATCTGTGGGTCAGCCTGAGAATATTTAAATTGACACACAGCTTTTGAGCAGAAGCCAATGCGGAGACCTTAATAACACAGAGATATGGTCAAGAGAGTAAAGACAAGGTGGGCTGCGTAGTTCCGTACTCTGCATTTTTTGAGGTGTTTTCGCCCACAGCTCTACAAAGATCCTATGGCCAGAGTAGATACAGGACAGGACAACTGCAAGAAACTGAGTGATTTTATGTGTCATCTGAAGAAGCGACGGGTTGGACTGTGTTCACTTGAGGAACGAAAGAGTCAATTGTCAAGTTTAACTCCCACGCTTTATACCTGATGATTGGGTAGGGGGCGAAGTCACAGGGTCAAGTGAAAGGTAAATGCAAATGAGGAGAACCACAGTTTTGAAAGTATTGAGTCAGCAACTGTTCCTGTTCACCCGAATCTGTATAGCATAATTGATAATCCACATTAAAATACTGAAATGATGTGGATTGCCCAAAGGAACCCTTTTCTTAGCAGTAGACATACGGCAGCAGAGCATTTTTTATTTAACATATCAACTGGGAAACAAAAAATTCTGGGTTGGTGTGCCTGGCACCAATGAAGTCCATTTCTGACAAATGTAAGTTGATAGTTTTGCTATTGTTCATAAATCAGTTTAATATGTTGCTTTTTATGAGGTGTGTTCCTTTAAGAGTAAACTGCAGTGCATGTCACCACACATGTTGAATAAATAGGGATCACGTGACGTGCAAAGGCAGTGCCCGAGCGGATACCCACTAGTAAACCGCCTCGGCGCCCGTGTGTTTTTTTGCAGTTGCCTCCTGTTGTTTTATTAGCCATAGGGTGATTGCTCACTCACCCATGCACAAGATAGTGTTGGGAAGGGGACACAATCGTACCACACACCCCCCCAAGCTCTTCAAAATAAGGCAAAGGTCGTTACAGGTATTGTGAGAGACCAAGGGAGAGGGGGGGTGCCCTTAAACACTTCTATATGATTACATTATTGCATGCTTATGGATGTAGCGCACATATGGGGATAGCAGTAATCTTAGATATTAGCAGTCATATTGCAACACAAGGCTTCATCGCAGCACAGTAACCAGCAATTCAGGTCTGGGCCACAACATAAGCAAAGGAATAGGTTGTATCCCGGGGACTGATGAGAAAGGCCAGAGTCACACAGATCCATAAACCCTTCATTGTCTAAAAAGTCCCCAGCCCTCGCACTCTGGGAAGAATGTGCCCTGCAAGGCCAAGGGAGGAGGGCTAGCAGCATCTTTGTATGATACAATCCCACGAGAAGTAGGGCACGGGCCTCCGACCCCCACCAGTCCCAATTCTAAGTACTACCACAGAAATGCCCTAGCCTTAAGACCTCTGAATTCCAAGGTACCAGCCAGCCCCAGACCACCAACCGACTGGACTCCTGATCGATCAAAAAGATCAGAAAGTTGGCCTTTCCAGCCTTCACTTCTAGGCCACGTGATTGGTGCTGTGAGGTGCAGGGAGGGCTGAAATTATATCCCAGAACGAGGGTTAAAGACCTTGGAGAGTTGCTGGCCTGTCTGGGAGCGAGTGAAGTGTGTGAGTTAGTATGACCTCGGCTTTCCCCCAGGACCCCTCTCTGCTCGTACCAGGTGCACTGACATAGATACAGATATGTGGTACACATAATTCACCTATGGAGCAGGTGAACTAGTGTAGGGTTGCACCAACCAACCACGCAGGTTTCTACTGTTTGTAATGATGTCACTGGTGATGCTGTGTACCTTCTTAATGTTCGGCTCATGCAGATTTTGCCAGAACGTTCCCCAGCAGCAGAGTTCTTTGTTGGCGCTTCCATTTTTTGTGTAGAAATAAACCTTCTTATCCTTGCAAGAGGTGTATTGGGCCTTTTTTCGCTAGTGAGTTGTATTTTTTCTGGTTTGAGCGTCTAGGGGCTTTCCTACAATAGCATTGGGGACAAAGGTGGGGACCTCTATGCAGGGGAGAGGATTGGAGGCTGCTGAGCCCAGTCATACTAGAACAGTAGATTAAGACATCTCTATCGCCGTCACGTGACGCAGGATCCCCTGCAGCTGCAGGGTGCCAGTGAACCCCTGCCGTACAGAATTTTCAAGACTTGGAACCCTCTGGACAACTCATATGATGCTGCTGAGCAAGCTTTTCAGCGCAATGGTCAATGCTGATTATAAATATTTCCTTCTGCGTGATGCCAAACAAAAAGAGGAGGCGACACTGGATGCAGTTCATGCACGTTTGAGACAGCTTGCATTTACGTGTGTGCTCCTGCACAAGGAGGACGAAATATGAGCCCAAGGCTATTTCTCAGTCATACTAAGGCTACATATACTCAGAGAACTAGGCATTCGTCTTACCAGAATTCCTGAACTAGGAAGGGCTCATGAGGTGATGGAAGTAAGCGCCTCCAGGACGGATTTGGCTTTGATAGCAGTCAAAATTGAAGAAGCCTATGCAGTGACCAGTTATACCCTGCCTCACACGTGAGATTGCCCTATGAAGGGTCACGTGTGGGAGGTGTGGTTGCTGTGGTTGGATAAACCATTTTGCGAAAGCGTGTAAAGCACCACTCCCGCCACTTGCATCATTTGTAAAGAGTAAACAATGGCAAACCTTCTGAAATAGACACCAGAAGGTCACCCAAGTTGGCACATCAGTACCGGTGGTGGATAACAAATCTGTGGATGAAGAACACGGGGATGTCTTTTTCATAACCAGTGTTCAGTGTGGGTTGAAAGCGCAAAAATAACCCAGATAAGTAGTTTGCATCCATGATATCAATACTCTTGTTCTGATAGACCCTGGAAATTCTGTGAATGTCATGGCTGTGTCGCATTATCGACGAATGCAAAGATATTCTCGGTTGATATGCACCCAAGGAAGGATTTTCACATTTTGGAGTGTGAAGCCAATTCCTCTTGAAGGAGCTTTTGTGGCCACGGTACAACATGGATAACAACAGATAAAAGTTAGGTTTAATGTCACGGCAGCGAGCGAAGATACTTTGCTAGCCTGTGAAGCAGCAGAAGCATTACTTATTGTGAACTTTGCATGTGGTGTGTATGTTGAAGATGTGACCTACTTGATAGAAAGTTTCAGCTCGCTCTTTGAAGGTATAGGAGATCTCAAAGGTGGGCCCATCTATCTACATATTGATGAAACCATCCAGTCAATTGCCCTAATGCACAGAAGTGTTCCGTTTCACCTAAGAGGAAAGTGGAAGAAGAACTAGGCAAACTCGTGGAACAGGACATTATAGAGAGAGTGGAAAGTACCACACCTTGGATTTCAGCAATAATGGTCGCCCTAAACTCACAAGAACCAGGATCAGTGAGAATCTGAGTTGATGCGACTACCCAATAAGTTAATAAAAAGAGAAAGCCATATCACGTCCATCCCACCATAGAAGACATTGTGGCAGACTTGCAAGGTGCTGAATTCCTCTTAAAACTTGATCTGAAAGTAGGTTATCATCAGGTGGTGCTACACCATTTGTCTAGATACATCACTGCATTCACCACCCATCAAAGTTTGTATTGCCATAAAAGACTCTGTTTTGGCGTATCATCAGATGCTGAGGTGTTTCAGCACACAGTTAAAAGGGCCCTAGCAGGATGCCCAGGAGTACTGAACATCGGTGACGACATACTGGTGTGTTCAATGTCAGAGGTGGAGCACTGTGAACGATTGGAAAGAGTCCTAGAGGGAATACAATTGTTGGGTCTGGAACTTCACAAAGAAAAATGTGTCTTTCTTCAGAGAAAATTGGAGTTCTTTGGTTATATTTTCCAAGCGGAGGGCATATCTGCTGATCACAATAATGTAAAGAAAATTCATAAGGCCTCGGCTCCTACAAACATATCGGAAGTGAAGAGCTTCCTTGGAATGGTCACTTATTTTGGTAGATTTATCAAGAATTTGGCGACCATGCCAGAGCCTCTCCGAAATTGACCAAGAGGGAGAGCTTGTGGCAATGGGCTCTGCTGGAGGAGTCAGCGTTTCAGGAGATACAAGGGGCTCTCCCATCTGAGGTCACAGTGGTGTTCTTTAGCCCAGAAACACATTCGGAGATAGTGGGAGATGCCAGTCCTTTTGGACATGGTGAGGTACATCTGCAATCAGAACAATGGCATACATGAGCAGTGCCTTATTGCCAACAGAACAGCGATACTCACAGACTGAAAGTGAAGCGTTGGCTGTTCTGTGGTGGTGTTGCCATTATCATTAAAACAGTTATGTGATACCGATCGTGGTAGTTCCGGATCACAAGCTGCTGTGTCCCATCATGCTAGGTTTGTTATTGCACCTCCCAGCAAAAATTGGGAAGTGGGTGCTCGAGCTGCAAGACTATATGACAATCTCTTACTGAGCTGGTGGTGATAATCCTGCAGATTACCTTTCGAGACATCTGTCTACTGACAAGACAGGTGTGCAAAATGCGGAAAAGGAACGTGAGAATTACTTATGCATGGTCGCAGAAAATGTCCTAAGACCATATCGTTGGAAGAAATGTCAGCAGCCTCAAGGGAAGATTAATGTTTTGTGATCATTGGCTAGCAATCAACAGCAGAGATTGGAAGCACGCCCTTCACTCTGTGGACAGAAGCACACAGGAGGACAGAGTGACACTTGAAACAGATGCTTGCGCCTAAGGGCTGATACTCCGAAACTCGAGAATAGTCATTCTGACCAAACTGGTACCCAACGTCATAGGACTAGCTCGCCATCGCCACCAGGATGAAGCAAAAACAAAGGCAAAGTTGCAACCGAAAGTTTGGTTTCCGGGATTGGAAGAAAAAGTAGATACCAATGTAATAAAATACCTGTGGTGTCACGCAGTGATGCCGGAGCTGAGGGCCCTTCCTATTTAATCGATGGCAAGGCGCGGCGTTCCATGGGATAAAGTGAGTGCTGAATTTGAGTCCTCAAGTGTACATAGACACTTTTTGGCAATAGTCGACCAGTAGTCGAGGTATCCTGAGGTCGAATTTCTGTCCCCACACACCAGCTAATGATGTTAGCCCAGCACTGAAGAAGATATTTGCAACTCATGGCTATACTGCTGTGCTACTGTCAGACAATGGCCCATATTTCAGGGTCAGACTTTCGTCAATATCTAATGGAGAGGGGTGTGCGCCATAGAAAGACTACGCCTGTATGGCCACAACCAAATGGCAATGCTGAGCGTTTTATGAGAACCTTGAATAAGGTTTTCTGAATTGCCAATGGGCAGAATGCATGTCTTGATCGATCCCTGTACCAGTTCCTGGTGGCCTATCGTGTGACACCTCACTCTTCCATGGGGGTTGCACCTGCTGAGGCACTGCTCTGCTGATTCCCCGAGGTCTCGTGCCACATCATGTTTCTTAAGAAACCAGGAAGATTGATGATGAAGTGAACAGAGGCTAAAGAGTACGCTGGAAAGAGCAGGAGGACAGGCACTGAAGACTGCGTGATCAGAACTTGATAATTAGTGATACTGTGGTGGCACGAACACGCAGACAGATGGGAGTGTTGAGTCTCACGTATGAGCCTCACGCATTTTGGGTAGTGGATAAAAAAGGTTTGATGATTGCTGCGTCCAATGGGTAAGAAAGTTTAACAAGGAATTCAAGTTTCTTCCAGAAGTTAAGTGGCTCATTGGAAATATTCAAATGCATGGTAATGTTTAATGAAGATGATGATGATGATGATACAAGCGTTGGTCCCGCGTGCATACGGGCAGGATGTTCCCCGCCTGAGTCCGATTGTGGGACAAGAGATGCCTGTTGCTGCCACCAGCGACCAAGAAAAAGGAGGCGTGCCCACATTGGGTGATCCCATGACCCGATATCCTCAGAGTATCCAGGAGGAAGTATTTATGCGTTGGACGAATAGCTGGGAAGCTGCATAAATGGGTGTTGGCTCAATCACTCATTTGTACACATGTAACATGGTGCATTGGCTGGGTTTTGTTCATTGTTACAGGAAAGGAGAAATGCCATGAAATGTTTTCCTTTAAGAGTACACTTCGGTACACGTCACCATGCATGTTGAATGAATAGGTGTCAGGCAACGTGCGAGGGCAGTGCCTGAGCAGACACCCGCAAACAATCACCCCCAGTGTGTTATTTGCAGATTTCTCCTGTTTGTTTATTAGACATGGGATTCGTGTTCTCTCACACCCACATAAGATAACATTGCTCATAATAGCCTGAGTAGTAGAACAGGCTTTTTTCCTAACTGATTAACAGTATTGCTAAGCTAATCATAGTTAAAATGTGTGTGTATAAAATAATCTGGTATACACTTTGACAAAATTTAGCAGACATGGACATGTGCACAGTAGAGGACTAAGGCAAGCAATTACACAGCCGAGATAGTTCTCACTTCAGGAATGGGAAATAGTATTTATGAAATGTTGAAGTGCATCTGTGCAAAGGGGAGCAATACAAGTTAGTTAGATACATTGGGCATGGTTTATTTTGTAGTGAAATGTGTGTTTTAGGATTTCCTTGTTTTGTGTGGCAGTGATTATTTTGGTAATGTGAGCTGATGGGTATGATACGATAGTTCGTTTATAACGCGTTTAATACCCAGAGGTTTCTAAGCTCGGACCCGGGGATCGAAGCTGTGTTGCTTTGTGTCGTCTTGCTTCCAAGGCAAGCACGCGTTGTCACTGAGTTATCCTCCTGCCCAATAGAAACAGGCACTCACAACCTCGTGACATTCCCTCACATTCCTGTCACAGCGCTGAGACACCCAGTGATTGGTCGGTGTAGGCCGATTTTACAGAGAAAAAATGGTCGCAATGACCAAAAGTTCTAAAAATGCTACCACCAAAGGTTCAAACACCAAAAGTTCGAACCTTTGGTGGTAGCATTGTAAAAAAAATAAACGGGGCTGTGGTGGCGTCCTCCGCATCACCCCACTCACTACACTTCATGGTATAATGCCGGGGCCTGCGTGGGACACCCCCGCAGCCTTCCGTTTAAAAAAAAAATAGAAAAGGATTCTGTGGTGCCGGTTCCCCATCACGGAAGTGAAAGGGAACTGGCACTGCAGGGAAACAGCGTGAAGATGAAAGTAACTGGGGTTTGTTTATGTTGGGGATGTGGGTGTGCTGAGGGTGTGGGTGGGGGGGTGTTATGGGTTTGTTGTGTGTGTGTGTGTGGGTGTGAGTATGTATGTGTGTTCGCATTAGAAAGGTGCGAACCTTTGGTAGTTCGCACCTTTCGTATGCAAACGTTTTGGCAGCAGTAGTTTCAGCCACGGCCAAATCACTTAGATTCTGATTGGTCAGCATGGGGGCGCTGTAGCTGTCCGAGTGAAGGACGGAGGATGAAATGGTGAAAAGTGAATGGCTTGCGATGACAAGTGTGGGTGTTGCGCTGTTTGTCGTGTCTGCCTCTTATGGTCCCAGACTCTTTCACCTCCTGGTTTATGTGAGCAGGATAATTCAAAGAGACAAATAAGGGGTACAGTCCGAAGAGGTACTTGGAGAAGTGGCAATATACTCATTATACTGCCACTTCTCTAAGTACCTCTTCGGACAGAAGCCCTTATTTGTTTCTTGAATTATCCTGCTCACATAAGCCAGGAGGTCAAAGAGCCTGAGAAAAGGGAGGCCCGGAGGACTTAACAGCGACAGAAAAGAGCACTGAAGGAAACTGGTGCTAGAAGGAAGCCAATAGAAGAAAAGGGCACAGTGTTGGCCGGGGAAAGTCTGGAAAAGGCGGGCAAGGAGGTGTTGATAGTGGTTTTCGCTGAATGGGGCCAATGCTGGGGCAGAAGCTGCAGGCTCTCCCAGCTCCTAGACACTGTGAGGCAGATGCATCAGGAGACAAAAGGACATGGAGAAGGCCCAATATGCAGACGCGTGGCAGCAGGAGAGGAACCAGGAGACAAAGGCATGTGTAGGGGAAGGCAGGAGAACACAGATGCTGGAAGTCGGGAGATAGAAGGAATCTGCAGCTCAGGGCTGGGTGCGCCTACCTTTCCCAGGCTCAAAGTACGATTCCCTCCACCTTTCCACCTGCCTGCACTGACAAAGAATTGGCAGTCTTTTCTTTATGTCTGTGCATGTGGGCAAGGATGGAAAAAAATGAGATGCATCAGTCATTTGAAGGAGACAGGTAAAGTGACACTAAGAGAACACATGGAGACCTTGTTTCACATGTGTGGTGGTGCTTAGCGTAGTCAGTCCCAAGCCTAACCATGTGTATTACAAGACGCTGTCATCCCGAGATGCCAAGGCTGCATCTACTCATTACTCGCCATCAACGCAGGAGGAAGCGGTCTAAGAGCGCAACCAAAAGGGTCTGGTTCACAGGTTCCATCTGCGACTTGTGAAAAACTGATGGCCCCTCCAAGTCTCGGGTAAACGCAGATCAAGAGCAAACAGTATTAACCAATCCACCATGAAATGACCATACATATTAGGGAAAAACTTAGCTGGAAAACATGGAGCAGGGCAAAACTGTTTGAACAACCACACCTCACGTTGGAGTAGATCTTTCAAACGAATCAGCAAATCTTTTTGTAATCTGAGCCACTTTCAGATTCTGGACAACAATCTCTTCTGGGAAGCAGGCACCAATTTACATGGCAGAATAACTTCTGGACAAATCATCAAATGCATCCTATGTAGACGAAAGAAAGGTGACACCCGGGTAGCAGAAGGCATATAATTATTATATCCTGTAGAAGGCAAAGAAACCCTCACATTATTCTGAGCCAGAATAATCATTAATTAACGTTCTCTGACTGTGAGTTTGAGCCAGAACAAAGAGCCTGTTTCACGGCCAAAGCCTTATAAACAGCTTGCCAAAAATGTGCATATGTGACGTTAATGTTAATGTTAAAGTTAAAGCATTTCTAAAGCACAGCCTTCACCGGCTAGGGCATCATGGCGTTGGGAGAGCAAGTCTGTAGAGAAGTCTGGAAAAACAAAGGCTGTAATCAGGTTTTGAACAAAAAGGACTCCAGGGCCTGCTGGAATGGCAGTTGGTCACAGATCTTGCGAAGGTAAAGAGAAATGCAGCTCCACAGTTGCGCTGCAACAACTAAAAAGGAATGGGCTCACACCCGAGAGTACTTAAAACACGGGACCAGGATGTGTAGGGATGTAGCAGAGCAGAGAGCGCGAGAAGGAGTATATTGACAAAATTTGGATTGATGGTACTCAGGCCCCATTTTATAGAAGGCCAGATGCACAATACACAGGATCTTAAACTTGATGCGTTAAGCCAGTGAAGGGAATTCAGGATGGTGGAAGCAGAAGCATAGCGGGAGGCACCACTGGCCAGCCTAGCCGCAGAATTTTGAAGTATTTGTAAGTGATGTAGGAGGCATGCTGGTTGTGCAAGATACAGAGCATTACAATAATCCAATGATCCTGGGATCATGGCGGATACGACCAAGGGACAAAGCTGGGAGGGGAGGGGAGGTATGGAAGTACTTTACGCAAGATACGCAGTTTGAAATGGACAGACTGGCACACACCGCTCACCTGGGCTTGCATAGACAAAGAAGCATAAAGCTTCACCCCCAGATCCTTAACTACTGCAGAAGGCAGTGGAAGGGGGCCAAGGTCAATAGGCCAGAAGCCTGAAGACCAGGGTGAAGTCTTAGGAGAGGAACCAACAATTGAGGCCTCTGTCTTATCGCCATTAAGGCAAAGACAGTTATTGCCCATCCAGCGATGGATAGCAGAAGAGCAAGAACAGCCCTCGGCAGTGACGGAAAGCGAAAGACCTAGCCACACCAAGATCTGAGTGTCATCCGCGTGCGAGTAACACTGAAAACCAAAAGAGGGAATTAATTGACCAATGGCTGAATATAGACATTAAAAAGAAGAGGGGAAAGAGCAGAACCCTCGGGTACACCACATGGGAGGGGCCTAGTATGTGAGATGAATGAATGGGGAAAGAGAAAAAAAGGATGGAAACCAGTCCAGGACCGAGCCGGAGAAACCCCAGCCGCTGACAACCGCTCAATTAAGATGCCATGGTCGATGGTGTCAAATGCAGCGGAGAGGTCGAGCAAGAACAAGGCTCCAACACCACCCTAATTCACGATCTGAGCTGAAAAAAAACATAGATTCACTTTCTCGGCGAGGCTCAAACCCAGACTGGAAAGGGTCAAGGAACCCAGAGTCCTCGAGAAATAAGCGAAGATGGGCTGTGTCAAGAGCTTTCAAAAGCTCGAAAGGAAAGGAAAGGAAAGGAAAGGAAAGGAAAGGAAAGGAAAGGAAAGGAAAGGAGAGAAATTGGGTGAAAATTTGAGGCAATAGAGGGATCAAGGTTGGGCTTTTTAAGGAGAACTTTAGTCAGAAATAGTGCTGTAAGCCATTCTTTGAAAGCTAAAGATTACCACCACAAGGGCAATTGCCATTATTGCAATGATACATTCAGACAGAGACAATTTGATAATACTTTATTGACAGTAGAAGTGTGCCATAGCTCCGGCATCACTTGAACGGGTATCAATAGGTCCACTGGCCATGCTCTCACTTTGAGCACACACCAGGAAAAAAAGAATACAACAGCGAAAATATGCATACACTGTAGGCCTCCAAAACCTCCAAAACCTCGACAGTACCAACTCCAAAGTAGCCTTTTCTTCCTTTTACAACCAGCCATCGCTGTATGATGGCAAACATCGAAAGAACTCTTGTTGCTAGAGAAATCCTCCCTAACCAGGGTTGTCCTAGATGGGTAAGGAGACACAACTTCCTTATCTAATTCCATGCCTTCCTTATCCCTCAATAGGTGGAACTTGCACAAGCCCCATGATCCAACTCAGCCATCCAAGTCCCCTTTTAGAGATTGTAAGTTTCATGAATGTATGTTATCATTGAATTCGATTTGGTGAAATAAGTAGGCCAACTCATCTTGGTGACTATTCCATCATTGGACTGGTTGCAACGTTTGCAAATTGACGTGGCCCGTTCAAATCTTCAATGTAAAACAATCCCACATAATAACTGTCTCCCCTCAGAAGATGACTCTTTAATTGCCAACATTTCTTTATCAACAGCAGAGTAGTTTCAGTCGATCAACCTACATCTACTGCAGGCTTTTCCCCAGCAGGCGGTCTTTCCTGAACTGCATTCTGTCAATTTTAATACGATATTTGCACATGCGTTTTGCCACGGAAACCGGAACAGGAAGTGAATACAGAAAGGTGATGTTGGATGGAGGAGGGCAGGCTGCACATGTGGTACAGCATGGGATGGTGGAAGGCTGGGTGCAGATCAAATAAGGAGGATGAGGAGATGGTGGATGGTGGGTTGCGGGGGTATCCTGCACACTAGCTCAGTCAGATTCTGGGCAAAGATGGGCCAGGGGATTGGGAATTTGTTGGGACATGTTCCGTCGCACTGAGACCTACATGGTGAGCGCAACTGATCTGTGCTGCCTTGCAAGACATCATGGATCCGTTTCTATCACATGCAGTTAACATAGCAGACAGGTATAACAACAGGGGCCCATCTGAGGATCCCTCTGTAGCTTTAAAACAACTGCTCATACAGCTCTGTCAGAAGCATTATTCTCCCTACGCGCGATCTCCACGTTTGGGGAGTATCCATACAGTACCAGTGTAAAAGTACATTTGTCATCTCCAGAAAGCTCTTTCAGCCACGAAATCATAACAAAAGCTTTTAACCTGATTCTGCTTCTTCAAGACATTTCACAAGCATAATACCAATAGTCTGGCAGAACTGGCATTAACAATGGGCATGGTGGTGAGATGTGAGGGTCAGGGGTTCTCAGATGCACCAAAGCTGTGGAACCAGCTGTGTATGGAAACCAGAACTGTCCCATCTCTGATGGCTGCCAGTAAGGTAATTAAACAGCTCCCTTTGACCTCAGTTGCCTGTCATGAGATCCATGTTCTCTTCTCCTGCACTGAACATATCAAGCAGGGATTAGGTGCACAGCACAAACTGCAAACCCTGTACACAAATAAGCAGAGAGCGTACCTTGTTCTCCCTTCTCCCCCTTCTCGCCATCCTTCCCATCTCTGCCGTCTCTTCCTGCAACACCATTGTGGCCAGGATAGCCAGGGGCTCCTCCCATCCAATTGGCACAGGGTCCTCTAGGCCCCTGAGTGTCTGAGGGATCCTTGGATGAAGGGTCATCATGTTGCAGCTCTCCTAGGTACTTTTCTGCATGGCCCAACTTGGCAACTAGGAGCAGACACACAACGAGGCTTGCGAAAAACTTCATGCTGAGCCCTGGGAAAGACATAAATCAAACATTTTGTAATATAAAATGGCTTTACACCCTAATCTATATGTCTACTTTCTTTGTTGTGGGATGAAAGACATTTTATTCATTGAATTTGTTAGCTATCAGTAACATGTTTTATTTGAGGTAAATGGTTAAGCTGCGCGGCTGAATGAAGCATGTGCTGTAGAAATCTATTGGTGATAGGCACACAAGCTCTTTTAGCCTGACTCAGCCTTTTATCATTCCAAGGATGATAAGAATGAGTACCTAGATGTGTATCATTTTCACTTTGTTTATTGCAGAGTGCTGTGTTCTTCAGGTGCTACATAGCAAACAAATACATCTTATACTAACACCGTTTACATCAAATGTAGCTTTATCCAACTAGTGGAGGTGCAGAAGTAAGGCTCGGACACAATGGTTGTATGTTTCTGGGTAGAAACCTTTATTAAATGAAAAAGGGTTGGAAACTGCCTCTCTGTCCATAAAACTAAGAAAGGTTTCCCTGCCTAAGGAAATTGTCAGAATATCCAAAGTCTGTCCCTGATGTGTCTCAAAAAGCCCACAATAGCCTAAACCTACTGTGCAAGGACACCCTATTCCTAATGTAAAGTGTTCTGTGTAGATCTAAGCAACAGAAAAGTTCCCAGTCATTTGGGTAATCACAAGTGGCAAAAATAAAGACATGTTGAAAACTGCAGGTCTCCAAGGTTAGGGCTATGTTCCTTTCCCTTAGATTCCTTCTTTTACTGCTTCTCTCCCTCTGGCGCCCTTCAGGCCTATTCCTGCTTATGTAAATGTCAATAGGCAATTCACAAGAATATGCTCCTTATGCTTCTCCTGTTTATCCCACCCACTTGGCACACTCCTTTTGCCCAAGCATAGGATTTATTTGCACAATGTATTGTTCACTTATTTTGGGTGCAGGTCCCAGACTCGCAGTATTCCGAAATAGGTTTTTTTCATGCCAAGCCAATGTCCTCTCGTGGACTGTCCCTCTTTTGGGTGTAAGTCACAGACTTGCACTATAACTGTTTGGGTCACTCTCCTGCCAAGCAGTTATCTTTTCATAAACTTCTTATTTGGGTGCAGGTCCCAGACACGCAATGTGCAAATTGGCTTGGTATACTCACCTCCCAAACTTTCATCCTCTCAAGTACTGTCACTCTTTGGGTGGGAGTCCGAGACTCGTAATATTCACAGTTGCTTGGTTTACTCTCATGCCAGGCAACTTTCCTAACGTGAAATTTCTCTGTTTGGGTGCAGGTCCCAGACTCGCATTATTCTATTTGGCTTTGTTTCAGCTTCTCATATGGATGCAGGTCCCAGACTTGCACTTCATTCCCAGGGTCCCAAACCCTCTTGACCCAGCTTCCACCTTCACCCTCTTCCTCCCCCAGACCTCTGGCACCACTCGTACAGACTGTGTACTTGGTTGCTTCTCTCTGGTAGGTACCCGGGTTTCCCGAGTGTCTGCTGCATCTCAGGAGGCTATGGTAACACATTCAGGGCTTTGTCACAGTCGCCAGCGGCTTTCCTCATGTCTGTTTCTCCCTCGGCGGTGCTCCCTCTCTCCTGGACGCTTTGCTGGTGCGATGGATGCCCAGAGGTTCCACACTGTAGCAGCGCGAGGAGCAGTCCTTGTCACTGAGACCTCGCTCGCGTTCTCCTCCTCTGCTCTCGGCTTCCCTCCTGCTCGCTCTCATCCCTTTCGCCACTGCACAGCTTGCCGGTTTCCTCAGAGGAGGATTGCTCTCCTGCATCTTAAATGTGGGATGTTTACACTCCTGCATTGGAAAAGTGAGTCGCTCTGGGCCAATCACATTAACTGAGAAGCTAGAGCGCTCACTCTCGTCCTCTTCTTCGTCTCATTCATCGAGAAGCTAGAGTGCTCATTCCGTTTCTCCATAGCGATCCTTGGACTCCTGGTCATCTTCTTCTCAGTACATTACATAGAGTCAGATATAATATACTTAGCAATTCCTAAGGTTTGAATCTTGTCAAGTCTATTATGTTGACTAACTTCACCATAACAGAAATTGGCCTCATCAAAAGTAGGGAGGGGCGTATTGAACATTGGGGGCATACTGTGTTCTCTGAACATGATCATCCCTAATCCCATAAGGAGGTTCCTCCATCATGTGATCCTCCCTTGGCGCACTACCCCCAGGGGGACTATTGCACTGTGGACGCACCACCCTGGCCCCATGGGAAAGATCTCCCCCTAGGGGAGAAGGGATGACATCCTCAGATTCGTCACATCCCCCACCATAGGGGAGAACGGGCCCCTCTCATCCATCCCATCCTCTCTCTCTGTAGCTGCATATCTTCAATTCGCCCACATTATTTCTTGTCATTTCACCCCTGTGTCTCATTTTATTTTCTTCTGTGGCGACCTCCTGAATAACCAGTTCTCTTGGAGATATTCTGCTCTCTGGCAACAATATTACCAGGGCAGGATTTTTGATGGCAACATTATTGAGGTAAGATTTTGGAAAGAGGCATTTTTCAAAGCAAACTGTTTCTATCTTTCCAGCCGCTCTGTAAAACACCTTCCAGGCACAACAGAACAGGACACAGACATGAAGTTTGAGGTTACAAACAGATCTAGCAGCAAATAAATGACCTATTGGACCAGCTAATCAGTTTCCGACAAAAAAAATTATACTCATAAATGCTATTCAAGCTGTTTTCTGAACAGCAGGACTTGTGTAAAGGTTAGATAAGGAGTCAGGCTCTGTAACTCTTGTCCTATCTGAACATACCCTTAACTTCAACTGATGCTCATATTCTTGGCCCAAAAGTGTTGGCACAGTGTTTCAAATGTTGTCTACGTTTGTTAGTTTATCGCCCCTGTTCCTCATTTTAATGTAACCACAATGCATGTAGATCCTCGTCCTGTCCCTCCATCAGTCAAGCACAGTGCTCCCTTTCTTTTTGGGGAATAGGTGTTTGCTATTAAAATGCCACGAAGGAAAAATATAAATGATACTATCAAATGTCTTGATGGGATAACTGAGTGTTTGGACTGTTGACCCATTTAGTATGAAAATGCAGTTGTTTTCAGAGTGACCATATACATTTGTAAATATTCAAATTAATAATATGTAAATGTTTGGTAGTGGGTCTATTGCTCGACCAAAAACTCCTTGAATTTATTTGCTATGTTTTGTGCTAGATTTTTACCACCAAAATGTATATTGTGGGTTGGGGTAAGGCAATATTTGCGGGGGTGGCTGTGGGCGGTCTCTCCTCATATTCTATGGTTAAAAAATGAAAGCAAAAGAAACGAGCAAAAGAGTTTTTTTCGAGCCATAAACATGCATCCAAATGTTTCTCATACATCTTCATTGTGGAGATCCTGAAAACCCGGCTGAATTTCACTACTTAGCAGGTGGATGAGCCCAGCCCAGAGGGACGCATGCATCAGTGAAGCTGGATAATGAAGTGAACGAGCTCAAAATAAAGTATTATTACAACAATATGTTATAGAATGTGCCACAACATCTCATTACATTTAATGTAAGCGAGCATGCATTTATTTATTTTTTCCAACGAAAGACACCAATCAGAAATGCATGGGCATTAGTGAAATATGGCAAAGCATTTATTTTTCGAGCCTTTGAGAATAGAAAGCAACATATACATTACTAAATATTAATTGAGTTCTGAACTGAAGAACTGGATAGTCATAGGATAGGCCTGCAATGCAGTGACCGGAGTTATTTTAGCGTTAAACTGTGCCCCAATAGATAAAGAGGTCATTACAGTCTTTTGGGCTCTCAGGAAAAAAACGTTTTCAAGAGTGTACAAACAGCCAGTCCAAACACTCCTCGATGAAATTCCATGAGGTTGGTTTCTATGCACAGTTTCAACTAATTAGAAAGTTGATAGAGAATTTTCAGGACTTTGCGTACTGGGAAATTGTGGAAAAAAGCAAGTAATCTGATTCACCATGAAGAAGCATTGAGTGTTGGGAGACAAAGAGAAAGCACCCCAAGAATGTCCTATTAAAACATCTCTAGAAGTTACATTTATTGAAATAAAAGCTGTCTAAATAGCATCAGCCAACTGTTTGCTGTTTCCTTTGCAGGAGAGTTCAGCTGTGGTCCACGTTGACAGGTTATCATCCCCGTGTTTCCCCGACTTACTTGCCTAAATCCAACCTATCGCTGGTAATTCATGTAGACAAATAGAGATTTACCTGACCATGTTTAAAAATCACAAAATTCTGAGTTTTGATACCTCTTATTGGACTAACTGAGAATATTATGCTGTGATGGAAAAAGCATTAGCTTTCGAAAGTCTCAAAGACCTTCTTGATCAGATCTTAAAAGACAGAAGTGAGGGGAGAGGCACATTCTGGGAGTGCATTGAATGCAGTGCTCTGATCTGATCATCTTAACCAGCAGTTGTAAATGTACAGCATCGAAACCTTAACTTGCAGACAAAGCAGTTAGAAAACAGCGCACTGTTCAGGACATACTTGCATTTACATCATTTAGACACTCCATTCATTTGTGCTTTCCCACTTATTTTCTTTACATAGGAAATATGTCCCGGAGTGTAGAGTTTTAAAAAAACAGATGGGCCAGGTTTTTATTGTGTATTCAATTCGTTTTACAGGTACCATTGCATTGCCGAAAACCTCTGCACCAAAATGTAACATTTCCAAGTACTGACTGCTTGTTCTGAAGGTTCAGTGCTGGCTGGCTGTAGTCGTTGTAACATTTAATAGTTCACAAAAAAAGATTTTACGCCGCTGTGCAAAGTAGTTGGTCATTTCTTTTACAAATGGGCGCAAACACTGTCCGAACTTTGTCTTGGCAAGGGAATATGTTTTCTAGCATGTACATGAAATCAAGAAGTACATTACTAGTGTTTTTATGTTATGTTACCTGATGGAGTTGGCTTCCATAGTTTGCAGTAGTGAGACACAAAACCCATGTCTCTTTTCAAACCTCTGAGCATTGCCATATTGTTCTGTGTCTTGTATTTTGGAGATCCCCCTTCAGTACCCAAACTGATATGATATGATGTGGCATTTATAACGCTCCTGTTCACAAATGTTTCTGATAGGTCTTTTAGTGTATGTCCATCTTGAGTGAAGTGATGTCCTGCCAGTGTTTCTATTTCATGGTTCGAGATAGTATGTCTGTGTAGGTTCATTCTTCTGTGCAGTTCCGGGTGGATTTCACCTATGTACTTTCCTAGTGGACATTTCTTGCATTTGATGAGGTTCCTTGAGCCGGCAGTCTTCAGTTCTGTGGGGCTGTCATAGCGAATTCAGTACAGATGTGTTGGCAGGGTTTGCATCTCCTCGTGTTGCATGGGTACTTTCCAGGTCCCATTTGTCCTTGATCCATTGGTAATGTGCTTCTGGTCAGAGACTGTGATAGATTGTTTGGTTGCTTGTATGCAATCAAGGGGGGGGAGGGATTCATTGAAAATGGCCTTTAGTTCTTCTCTGCTGAATACCGGTGGTAGGGCCTTAACAATTCTGTTCAGTTGTGTTAATGCTGGGTGATAGTTTACCACTAGGTGTATTTGTTCTGTATTTCTGCTTCCTCTGTATTTTAGCAGGTTCTCCCTTGGAATTTTCAGTGCATGGTCTCACTCCCTCTTAATCTATCTTTTGTGTGTCCCTTTTGCAGAAACGATGTATGAGTGCAGCAAGTCCCCTTGGTGAAGCATATGTATTGGTACCTGATTGCCTGGCTGTAAATGACAGATCCTTGTGTGTGGCTCTGATGAAAGCTTGTCCTTTGCAGTTACTTGTTCTTGTTTGAGGGTGTCTGGCATACAGCTGTTTCTAGCCGACCAGTTCTTCCCTAAGAGATAGTGGGCCTCATTATGAGTTAGCTGGTCTGGATTTAACAGTGCCGGTAAAACTGTACCAGCACAGTTTTCCGGACCGGCTAACTCTGACTTAAGTGGCTGTGTGGTGTTACACCCACCAGGTCTGACCTGGCGGGTGTAACGCCACTGACCACACACGGACGTGGAAACACCGGCACCATTACCGCATGGTGCCAGTGTTTCCACTGCCCCCATCCCCGTGGCGGAAATGGGGAGTAACGGAATGTCGGCTCCGGAAATTACCCGGTGATTCCGGCAAGTCTGGAGCCTGTAAATCCCCATGAGTTCGGCGGCATCCTGCTGGTTATACCGGGACAGCTACCACCAGACTCGTAATGAGGCCCAGTGTTATTGGAATTCAGAAAATGTATGTTCATTTTGGAATCACCCATAGTACATGTAGCGTGGTGGTGGAAGCTATTGATTGATTCATGGAATTGTTTGAATCTTCACCACCTTTCCAAAAAATCGTGAAAATGTTGTTGATGTATCACACGCATGTTTGTGGTCTCAGAGATTGTTGTAGGAACTCTTCCTTGAGGTCTGCCATAAACAGGTTCATAGATTGAGGCACCGCTTTCTTGCCCATGACCTTTCCAGTGTTTTGTAGGTATCCAGTAAAATAAAGTGTTGTTTGTGTGCGAGTATGAATCTCATGAAGCCTGTTATCACTCAGATTGGTGTGTCTATCTTGTTAGTCATTTTTTACAGAAATCTCAGTCAGCTATTCGGACTTCAGATGGAATGTTGAAGTAGAGTGAGGTGACATCCAATGTTGCCGGGAGTGCATTAGTTGGTATACACCCAATCTCTCAAGTCTCCTGAGGGAGCGTGTAGTGTCCTGTACAAAACCTTTGTGGCCATTACTAAACGATTCAAGATAGACTCAATGTAGCCAGATACCGGTTTGGGTATTGTGTTCATGCCAGAGATGTTCGGGCAGCATTTATTATCTGGTTTATTCATTTCCTTCATCAATAAATATAATGTCCCAGGAATTGGTTTGTCTGGATTGAGGCTTTGAATGTGTTCACCAATATTATTGGGCATGACTTGACAATTTGTTCCAGGACATTTTTGTTCTCCACAATATGGCCATCACTAAGTTAATTGTAGTAATTTGTGTCAAGGAGTTACCTTTATAATTCTGTTTTTTGTATTTGACTATATCCATGATCACAACAGCCCCAGCCATGCCTGCTGTTTTGATTATGATTTACTTGTTTGCCTGGAGTGTTTGTATGGCCTTTCCCTCTTTTTTGGGCTTATTTTTGACTGTCCACTGCTTGTTGAGCATGTCATAATTTACACGTGTTCTAAGGCAATAAATTTAAGTTTAACGTTTTGGGTTCTGGCCAAAAGGGGGAGACTAGTTTGAGTGTGTTTTGTGGCATCATTATCAGTGGTAGTTTTCTGTGCATTGTTCTATCCATGGAAATAGTCTTCCGATGTAACTGTTTTATGTAGTCTTCAATTTCGCAGCAAAATTGAATTTTGTCCAGTTCCAAATTGGTTCAGAATGTCAGCTCCTTCCCTTACCAAAGTCGAATACTACATTTACTATTTAACTTGTATTTTTTATAGCATTCAAAGACTATATTTAGTCCTTTTTAGTATCCCATAGTATTTGTTTTAAGCTGCATACTATAGGAAGACTATTCAGCGTGCTGAATACTAGTCGATTACTCAGAGAATAGTAAACAAATACTTGCTTCTAGTCTTTTAGTCTTCATTTAGTATTGAATACTGCATTACTACTGTTGACCACTACTGAGAAGATAAAATAAGATGAAAATAAGATCTTCCATTTCAATGAGTGTCTCTGACTGTGAATTGATGTTCAGAGAAGTTGATGTTATGTTGTTTTAATAGCGTTCAAACTCAGGGGTATCAGAGCACTCTGCTACATCAAAATAGTATTCTGTTGCCAGCAATATGGACTGAAGTAAATGTTAAATATGGATAGCTTTAGTCCTTTCATAAGTAGGGCCTTATTACATTGAAATTTCAGATTGTAAGGCAAATCCTTCCAAATGTTGGCATATTGCTCAGAAAAACTCTGTCTGCCAGCAGAAAACAGCTAAAATCTTGGTGCAACCAGATGCAGAGTATTGGTGGAGCTTAAAGTTCGAGTCAGAGTATAGAGTTTGCTTCTTATTTTTAGATATTGAGGAGTCTTACCATAAATACATTTAAGTGGGGTCAGTATGCACCAAATTCTGGCCATGCCAGGGAGCAAGGAGCCATTGGAGTCTGCAGAGAATAGGGTTTATGTGGTGTGGGATCTAAACCCTGATTGACACTTACCCATCAATGTATAGGTTTCCAGGAAATCTTGAAACTGGATGCTAACTACTTTTTAAAAATTATTTTTGTTCAATAATGTTCTGTTCCATGAGCGCTTAAAGTAGTGGGAATAATGCCTGTAGTAAGTGATTCATGTATCATACTTAACAGAAATGGTAGACTATGATCAATACATTCCTGTATGATCTGTGTGTGGCAAAGGTTACCTGGGCAAAATGTGGCTCTAACAGAAATAACTATTTGTTGTAGATGTTCTATAGAAATGTATCTAAAATTATAGTGTGGTATGGTAGGATGAAGAGCAGTTGTAATTGGCGTAGATTGGCCTATTATAGAAGCTTATTATAGAAGCTTGACTTGAGTTTCTAGTTAGGTCACTCTTGCTTTCCATCGTAGATTGAATATCTTGTAGTAAATACTAAGTCTACCACATCACAGGGATCTTTCAACCCTTACATTATCATATTATCTGGTCTTCAGGACAAAATAACAATCTACAGAGTACTTAGAAACATAATGGCAAGAAATGCATAGCATTCTGTCTTAAGGAATACAAAGACAAAGCGAAAGTAATGGATTTTTAGAGTAATTTTTTAAAGGAGCTAAAGGTTTGGCTAAAAGTACCCCTATTGTATTTTTTTGGGTTAATAATTATTCTTGATTTCTTGATTTCCACCTAGATTGCTCAGTGAGCTAAACAATTGCCCAGGCATCTATGTTGAGCCTGCATGACAGAGGCTTGAATTCTGGCAGTTGTGACTCTGTGTTTCATCCCTTAGAGATTGACTAATTATTTACCATTTAAGTCGCTAATAATAACACTTACTATTACAGTGCTAAGGGCTCTATCACAAGGTTGGTGGTATCCCAGTGGTAAATCTGCTGGAATACCACCAACACAAATAGTCTGGCAACTCGGTCTGGCACTATTACTGCTGGATCCTGAGTTGGAGTAAGGCTGTAAGTCCCCACTTTTGTAAGAGTCCATAGGACTCTATGGGGCTTGCTTGGCACTATTACTGCAGCGCAGTTTGCAACCTGGTTATAGTGCTGCAAATGGGCGGAAGGTGGAGGTTTTTACCTCCAGCAAATAACTGGAGGTAAACCTCCCACTTTCTGCCCAAACTCGGAATTGGGCGGCATGGTAACGCAGCGGTAATAGCGTTACAGCTGCATTTGTACTGCTGCGCCCAACTCCTGATGACCCCCTTAGAAATCTAACGTGGTGCGCTACATACACATGACTGTTAAGCAATATTTAACATATCGGCATGAAGTGAGAAGTATAACATTGAAATGCACGGATAGAAATGCCTTTTGTGGAATTACATCACTTAACGGAGCGTTAAGACACCTTGAAAATGTTTTGAATAGGTAGGGTTTTGCTCGATTCTCGTTGGAATGGATGCATATTGAAAAATATGTTTCAGCACTCTTGCTCAGAAATATATTCTAGAAATAATAAGCATCCGCTTAAAAGGTATAATGAGTTTGTAGGCAAGACCCAGCCTTCAACTGTTTGCAAAGCAGTTTGATGCTGTCCTTTTGAAAAAGATGGATGAAGCTGGAGTTTGGCCAAACGGATCTAGCAGAGGGAAGGGGAGCATGGAACTTAGAGCCAACATTGGAGACTGGACAAACATGGCGGGAGAGTAGATCAAACATTGAAGCATTTTATTTATGGCTTTGAAAACATGTGTCTTCAGAGAAATTGAAGCTCCTGAACTTCAAGGGCTTTGCGATATTGAGCAAGCTTTGTCCTGGGAATTGCATGGAAAAGAGGACTGAGCTTCAAGGGCAGTATTATGTTATAGGTGTTAGTATTACATTATTGCCACATTGGGAAATCCGGAGTACACGTTTTTAAAATGGTTGCATGCTCTGTTTCTGTATTTGGACTGCTATGTATCTGCTGCTAAATTGTCTGTAAGGACGTTGCGTTGTTAATGTAGTGTCAAAACGTATTGTCAAAGGCAATACATGAAAAAGAAAAAATAGCAACACAAATGAACACGCACAGAGAAAGAGGTTCACTGCAAGAGGTGACATTTTACGAGTAGCAGCAGCGTAACATGAATGATGCCATGTAGAATAATATGCACAGGCGATCTGCTGGCATACTAGGCCACCCACACAGCGGGCCCCATTGACACACACTACTCAACATAAGTGCAGGCCCACATTGAGTATGTGGAAACTGAGGTGTAACTTGCAGAAAGTCATTTAGATTTCAGGCTTATACGATAAACATTGCATATTTCCATATTTCTACGGGGGGGGGGTGGAGGTGTGTGTGGTTTATTAAAATCACAAAGAGGTTGGGGTAATGCCTACCTTGCCTGATGCCAAGGTGGGATTTCCCTACCTAACTAAAACTAATGATAGTCTGTGACCGGAAGTCCAAAACCTATACTTGCCCTCACATCCATTTGTTCAAACTGTGTAGGGATGTCAGCATCAGCTGAAAAAAGTGCTCAAACTAAAGGTCAAAGCTTCTTCCAGCTCTTGGTCCCAAAGGGGCTCGCCCTTCCCCAGGATCCCAAATAGTTCACTTTCACAAAGGGGTCCCCTTTCCCTAGCTTTCAAGTCTCTCTCTGTTTTCACAACACAATTGCTTGGGATTCTTCCCAGCATTCAGACTTTTTGGCTCTTTCATCAATTTCATAAAGTTCAACTATTTCAGTTCACAATGTACAGGTTTCTCTGGATATTCAACCATAAATGTATAGATGAGTCAAGTGGCTTCTCTTTAGTATGGTGTACTCGGTCTAGGCACAGTTGTCGCACCACGCGGTCCACCCATTACAGGTCACGCAACCGACAAACCTAATTGGCTTCTTTTCCACAGTTACATCACCACTGCTTCAGCTAAACAGTGGTATTGGACTTAGATTCTTTTTAACACTTGTTTTGCCACAATTCACTTGTTGGAGTATCAGCCTTTCTCCTATTGTTTCCTCAGTTTCAACTTGCAACTTGTACAGTTCCTCTTTTCCTTATGCCTCTTGCCAATGCTTGTTTTCTTTCAACTTGTACGATTCACAGTTCTTTAAATTTATTACTAATGCTTGCTTTCTTTAATTTTCATAATTCACAGTTCCTTTGTATCAGGGAATGCTTTTCTCCACGTTCCACTTGTGTGGCATTCGCTCATTATTACTTTCCTTTTATTCGTATTCAAAATTGCAGCTCATTCATATCCAAAACAATGTAATTGCAAATTCCCAGTTCATTCTCGTGCTGGGAATTTGCACCCTGCTAACAGGCTTCTCATTCAATTTCAAGTTTTCATGTTTACTACGTTTCTGGCCCCCTCCGAGGCCTTCCCAATTTTGCTACAGTTCGGTATTCACAAGCCGCTACTTTCATCACATTATCGTAGCTGTTAAACATCAGTGTTTTACAATTGCTGTACCGGCAACCGCATTGCCTCCACTGTCATTCGCTCACACCAAAGCGCACCAATCTTTCTTTACCATGTGGCTTGCAGCACAGTGTTCAGGAGTCATTCAGCCTCAATTGACTCACCGGGAATGTTGTCTTTGTGTGCACTTCTCCGCTTCGGTTGGTCCTTCTTTGCTGCAGCATTTCCCGGCTCGGCAAGCCCCTAGTCCTGGGCTCCAACACCTTGGGTTACCAGTGAGGGGGTCCTCTTGACTCCAGGAGGTCGGAAGCCTAACCCTGCCATCGGAGACCTTCTGACAATGCCAGCCACACTCTGCTTCCGCTGCAGCGACTCTGCAGCACCTCAGCGCATCGGACACGCTTCTCTCTGCCTTTTCCTCCGGGTTCTCTGTCTGCAAGCACCTTCTAACCTTCTGCTTCTCCCTTCACAATTAGCCTCACCTGAGCAGGCCATTTATACCGCCCCTTTGGTTCCAGGTGCAGGCCATTGAAATTGAATTCACAACAGTCTTGGTACTCGGCTTCCCTCTTCCTTGTCTCAGTACCAGAGTGGTGGTTGGGTATGTCTGAGTTAGTAAAGGATGAATGTAAGTTCCTATGTGGTCTCTTCCTCGTCTAAGTACCAGAGTGGTATATATTGGGAGATGGTTTTCTAACACAATAGGGAAGGGATTGGAAATATCCCTTAAAAGTCTGGGGGACATTTGATTCTTTATGAAAGGGAAATGGGGGATACTGTGTCTCATCCAAGGGTGCCTCATCCCCACTCCCCAAGTCTCCTCCCACCAGGTGATCCTCCCTTGCATTTCCACCCCCAGGTTCGGGATCCAAGAGCGATGGCCTTTACCTGGCTACCTGGGTGGAGGATATTTTGGGTAAAGAAGTGAGGACACCCTCAGATTCCTCACAGCATATAGCATAACACATACCCAGAAAAATGTGTGTCTGTTTGCATGTAGAAACATTTAATTTTTTAATATGTGATTTCCTATAACAAATGGTTTTGATGTTAGGTATCTATGATGATTTGAATACACGTTGGGTCAAACCCATAGGAAAACGTTCTGTGGATCAGGCCCATTGTGTTCAACGATCTGGAATGCAGTCTGTCGTAAATGAAGTTGGAGCTTAGGAGAGTGCAGGAGGGAGCTTGCAGGTTAGAAGCTTACTGGTCCACTGAAGCTCCTTCCATGCAAGGTTGACACAGTTCCCCCATTACAAGTCTTCAGTGAGCAGGTAAGAGTTATCAGTAAGACAAGGGGAACATCCACGGGTGCACCCTCTCCTTGGCAGGTCAGGGTCCAACTTACACTGGCAGTAAATTCACCCAAGACATGTGCATATTATTCATACAGCATCACCCAAACATTCTCTCCCACACAGTGGGAGTCTTTTCCTGTAAGCAACCGACACTGTCTATACGTCACACACTGGAACTGAAACCTGCATTCAAATAATAATTAACTGACCAGTTTCTACAGTAAGCTAGGGCTCTCCCCGTGATACGACTAAGAAATGGTGGAAGCATTAGTTTGACCTCCCACATTCTAATTAATTCCTGTGTTAATGATTCAAACAAAGTTAATGGCATGGGGGAGGCATATTCTTCCCCCAAAGTGGATACTTTCGGGGGACCTTTAATTCTGCATTTCTATATTCAGAGTCGGCAGAAACTTTTTAAGAAAACGCGCACTACATTGGAAAATATGCATATGTACAACTCTGCCATTGAATATCGTGTGTGAAGGTGTCCCAGAATGCTAAGTGAGAAACAACACCATTTGAGGACCTGTGTGTTGGGTATCCCCCTCTCGTAGGTTTTCCTCACTGTATCGAGTTCTCAATCGTTGCCGGTTTAAACCCCCACATTCATATATGTTGAAATGGGAAGAGGATTTGAATATTCCCGTTGGAGACCTTACATGGTATAATGTGTGTACTAGAGCTAGTAAATCATCCAGGTCTGTGTTGTTGAAAGAAGTTGCTATTTCAATGGTATCTCACTCCTGTACGACTCCCTAAGATGGACCCTGCTATCTCAAACCAATGCTGGAGGTGTGTGCAGGATCCAGGGACCCTCTTCTATATATGGTGGTCCTATTTGCTGATCCAATCCTATAGGAAAGAGATTCTAGCTCAGATTAAGCGGATTAGTGGGACAGAGGAACCCTTGGTGGTATTGTTGGGAGATGAAGATCTCGAGGGGCACTACAAGCTGACAGCAACGTCAGCCAAATTTCTGATGCATTTCCTGGGTGCTGCCAGGGTAGTTCTGGCGCGTAACTGGAAATCCCCTAATGCGCCCGACATAAGAGAATGGTGGGTCAAAATATTGTTTGTCGTAGCTATGTGTAAGATCGAAGCCACCCTTATGGGCGAAATGTCCAAATTTCTTGCAGAATGGGAACCTTTCATTCAGTTTATAGCTCAGAATGACAATCCTCCTCTCTATTATAAGCCAACCGATATGATGTCTTCTGCATTGTTGTGATGCTTTATGCCCTATGTTGTTTATGTCTACCCATTGCTATTGCTATTGGACTGTTAATCTCCAGTGCCGAATAATGTGTGCTCTTTGGGCTGCTTACCTTTTCATTTGTTTCCCTTCATCTTGTGCCGTGCTGTAATAGGCTCGATTTTTCTGTTTGGGGTCCTGGAACATCCGACTATGAAGCTATTTCTTCGTTCAATGATATCATGCATTTTTCTAATATGCCTGTTGTGATATTGTTCTGTGACTCTGTTTTCAATAAAAGAAAAAGCGTACATATGTTTACATTAAATTGTTTAGCTAATTCCTGGATATGTGCCTGGTCACATCTTGGAAATTATGACATTGTCCATTTCTAATATGTGGATGGCATAAAGGAAGCTACCTGCTTGACAAATATAGTGTGTTACATTTTTTTAAACAGGGCTATACCACATCATGGCTATCAAATGACCAAGGTGGTATGAAAGAATGCAAGTGCAGATATAAAAATGTACAGAAACTATTTCTGTTTCTATGGGAAAATCAAGAATGCCTTCTACATTGGGATTTCAAATTGCTAGTCGTACCTCAAGAATCTGAGCGAGATGTTTACTATTTTATATTACTATATATGCAAAAAGCGTTTGGATGCAGGGTAGGCACTGCACGTGCCACTTTGAAGGCTGGCAACAGTACTGTTCCCAGTCTTCCCGCTTTTGTGTAACCTTTTAGGTTACAATACTCACCATTATGTATGCTCACCCTCAAACTCTGAACTAACCACAACCATACCTCTACCACACACACTTCACAACACCCAACATGAAACCAAACCAGGCACAACCATACCTCAACACCACATGACGGCTACCAACCGAAAATGCCCCAATGGTCAGTAACTGGTTTCTCTGAACTGAAGCTGCCAACAGCACATCAAAGCTCTCTTGCTCTTCTCCCTCTCGATCCGTCTAACATACCCCCCAACCCTCCTTCCATTGAAGATCCACCAGAGTGCCAAGGGGCCATGGAAGTGGCAACAGTGCACGGTACAAGACTTAGTAACATTAACAATTGGGAACCTAGCCATGGCTGGGCTGCCTTGGCCCATACCCTTAGCATCAGCTTTAGTTCCAGGGTTAGATAATTAATCTGCCTCCTTGGCATTTTTTGCCAGATGTTTGCTTAGTGTGATACAGAAGGAAGTGTTTTGTGTCTTGCAACAGTGACTGGTTTTGTTCTTAGATAAATAGAGGCAGGTAGCTACCCACCAACACTAAGTTGGTTAAGCAAACATAACAGTTCAGGCCTCAAAATGGTGATAAAGGATGAACGAGTTGAGAGGTTCGACCACTATCTTTTTCAGGGATTGAAAGTCCTGGATTGCCTGTCGATTGCAGGAGCGTTGAAATGAAAGGCGGAAGGAGAAGAATTCTGGGAAGTCTTTGCCTTCTACTGAGATAGTATTGTATTGTATTGTATTGTCTATTTATAGAGCACACCAGGCCTTAAGGAATCTGGGCGCTATAAAGGTTTCTTGGTTACAGGTTGCAGACAATAATGACACTTAGAAGCATGAATGCAGAAACATTACATACTGATAAAGATTTGTAGTAACGGAGGATATGTACAGTAATATATAGTAATATACAAACATATCGTACGTTATGCAATCATAAGTAGGGGATTAGAGCATCAAGAAGGCTAGGACAGAAATAGTCAATTGACAGCAGAGTGTAGCCATCTCTTAGCGCATGAAGGTATGCGACTCTTCAGACACAGAGTCAGAGGAGGATAGGGTAGAAAAGAAGTATAAAGGGTGGACGAGGATACGATTGATAAGAAGGAGGTGATGGGTGACAAAAGTCAGGAATGGCCATGTAGAAGACATCATCAGGGGCAAGAAAAATAGTCTGAGACGAGAATGGGCAAGGATAGGATGAGTGAGCAAATGATATGTAAAGAGAGTATGGGGAAGGGGAGGAGAAATGAGATGAAGATGCAAGGGTGATACGAGGATTGGTGACATGAGGTTAAGGTGAGGGTTTGTGACACACAGTGAATTGGCTGTGGCTGAGATGAGTGTGACTGAGGCCAGGCAATGCTGCTTGAGGCAATGAAATGTAAAGCAAAAGTCCATATGCTGGTGAGGGGTAAACATAAAAGCCCTATTTCTATTTTGTGAGCACAGTGCCAATTTGTAGACACAGGACTGAACCGTTTTATGTGCATTTCTTTGTTGCACTTTTATAACCATTATGCAATGCTGTGTTGCTTCATATTTGCATAGCGCTTTATTGCCATTGTTATGGCTTCAAAGTATTGAATGGCCCTTCAACAGACCAAAGTCTGTAAACGAATTTAATAAAAAAAAAGCCATTACATTGCAGGCAACTACCATTTATAATTTCAACAACTGTTGAATTATTAGCAGAGATGACTAGTGTAGCAGGCCTTATAATAGCCATAGTATAAAGACTTTGCAGGTGTGGTGTAATTGCTGGCTCAGCGATTCTGTGACAGCTGGCCAGAAATTATTGTAGGACTCCGCCATATTCTATGGGGTTTAGTGCTAAAGGTGGAACAGGGGTTTAAAAATAAAGCCCAAGGGCAACTGTCTACAGCTTAGAGCACTGCTGTAATTTACATGGAGAATACAAGTACAATATAAAACATGCAATCACATGCAAGTGAAGTGCGCGTTAGTCATATACGTCAAAGATACATTCAATGCATGTCTGTGTGCCAGGGAGTATTTGGGAATAACCAGACATATGTGACATTCAAAGGACAAATAACTGGCATTAGCCATATGTGCATAGAGTATGATGAATGCAAACAATGCAATACAACCATGTTTTAGTTTAGCGGTTGTTGAGATGAAATATAGATATCGGTGTTTTAACAAGAAGCAAATGTAATCGAAGGAAGTAACAAGAGCTTCCCTTATTGGCTGCAAGACCATTCAAGGAGGCTGTTACTAGTGCAATGGTGGTATTACGTTAAGTCATGTTGTGGAGGCGTGATATCCTTGAGGTGTACACAAGAGTCCCTGGGAGTTGTGGGGCTACTAACCAAATAATCATATTGAATCTCCTACTGCTGATGGCCGGTGGGGTATTTGGTAAAGCCAACACTGGTAACACAGGGGTCAGATCCAGAAATTGGCGGTGTGCTGAATGATGCTGGGAGGGAGACTAAAAAATGAGAGTTTGACAGAAAGTATCTCCCTCACCCAGAGCCATGCCAGATTGGCCTCAGGTGGAGAAAAGAGAGCGAATGTTGCCCTTGTATCTTGTGAATAAGCCAGTGGAATTCACTAAGAGAAAATTACATTGCAGTCAAGGTTGTAAAATGATGCATGGCAGGCTGGCTAAGCCAAAGTGAAGCTCTAAAGTGCAGACAAACACACACACACACACACACACACACTTACAATTACCCCCAAAGCCTGCAGAGAGCCAAGTTCTATAGACTAGAAATCTGGGAGGAACTGCAGGCACTCTTAAATTAGGGTGGCTTTGCGTCTGTGGCTTCAGTGGGAGATAGGCCCTGTAACGGCATGCCTGGAATATCTTGAGGCATACTAGAAGCTTTATAGGGATGGTAATGATTGTGTGGGAGGTTGGGTTCCTCTTGGTTGAAGGGTGGACTCTACTGTGAATTAATCTGCATAATTAATCTCCAGCCTTGTCTCTGCATCATAACATGGGCTGCAGTTACTTTGTGCTCTTAATAGACAGAGGCAGCATCACCTTTGGTTCATGAATGGTTGTAGAGTCTACTTTTTCAGATCTGCATTGGGTGATGTGACCCTTTACCTGAACTGAGTGCTGCTAACATGTATTATTTAATTATTTGGGGTGTGTGGAGTGCTACATGTCACCTTTCCGCAATTTAACAACCCTTGTGCGCCTTGTAGAAAGTGACATGACATTGCAAATGTGGCATGACATAACATGTTATATCATATCATACTTGTATAACAAAACTGCTGTTATGTCAAAAAATTAGGATCGGGTGGGAAATTAAATGAACACATAGATAAAAACGAAAAAAGAGTGCAACTCTCCTAAAAGAAAAAATGGTGTGCAACTAAATCGAAACTTGAAAGGAAGAATTCAAATAAAATGCCAAAATGAAAGGAAGTGGAAGTCCAACAGGTCTGTCAGGGGAGTACAGGTTGGGAACACCTCTATCAGGGAAAACTAGGGGGGCAAAAATTGGGATTCTCACTATTTTTCAAATCTATGATTGCACGCCGGTGCGATTGCATTAAAATCTGTCAAAACACACATTTATTTCCTCCACTGCAGACACCCAGACCTGTGTACCTCGCTGGCAAAAGCATAAATAGAAAAGGGACAGAATCTATGCCGGTAAATCCTTTGCAAACCCTTTTGAAACTCAGATGGGATTACATTAAATCCTATGAACCCCACATTTATTTTCACCAAGTCTGTCACCCAGAATAGACCTTTTTCATGCAGCAGGGAGATGCCAATTGTAGTCCATTCACTCAAAATATTTTAAAAACCTCTTTCCTTCAAGGGATTTGGAGCACACAGACACGCATGCGTTTATTTTTGTGTGGCCAGATGGTATCCAAGAAACCTTTACACTTTGCTCACATTGGTGATGGTGTCATCTTGACATCTGGGGGTGTCCAGTCAACTCGTTGAAAAAAAACTGGTCGACTGCAATTTGGTCGACGCAATTTGGTCCAAAACCAAATGGTCGAATTATTTTTTTTATTTATATATTTATTTTTCGGGTTTTCGTTTAGTTAAAAAAAGGGGTTTTTAGAGAAAAAAGGGGGTTGGGGGGAGGGGGGAACCCCCCCCAAAAAAAAAAAAGGGTTAAAATAAAAATAAAAAAAAATTTCGACCATTTGGTTTTCGACCAAATTGGTTCGACCATTTGTCTGGTCGACCAATTTTTTTCGACGAAATGTCTGGCAACCCATCTGGGCCTGTCAATATGCATACCAGGCCAATTAGGCTTACCTAGGAAAACCTAACAAAGTTATATCTTTTGGGTTACTTGCATCTTCCAAGCTTCCCTGCAGTTTGGGAACCCATTGTTAGCGAGACATAAGTCCTGTATTATTTGTAAAGCTTGGTCAATAATGAGCTCATATTTTTGAGAGGCGAATTGATTGTCTGGAGGATATTATTCAACCAATGTCTGTCTAGTTTCTGTGGGTTCTTTTAGCTTTGGTGCTCAAAGGAAGACAGCATGCAGGGAGAACACGCAGCACGCATGCACATACAACCAAGTTAGACATGCATGGAAGCAGAAGGTTGGAAGATAAGTAGAAGACTGTCTTTCAGACGCCCTGTCGTCATTCGGACCGTTGTTTAATTCCCTCTGGTCTATGCAACGCTCTAGCAGATGTTCAGATATCCGTGGATTCATTTCTTTCTGATATTTTGAGTCATGTATTAGCTACGTATTTAGATGATATTCTGATCAGCTTATCTTTATGGGAGCTTCATGGGCCTTTACACAGCATTTTGGATCGCTTGTGCAGGAACCGTCTACAGACTAAACCAGAAACGTGTGTGTTTGAGAAGCAAGAGTGGCAAGGATCTCCGGTGTCTGCTTTCTTTGAGTAGGCCACCTGTGGCTCCAAAGGAGGAGACAGCTGTTTTGAAGGATGTATGCTAACTGACCTTTTCACAATTGACCTCAGGAAAATTGACCTTGGGAGAATTGACCTAATTTAAAAGGTCAATTAGGACATATATGCAGGGGGGAACCCCCTGCAGCCCCCCACCCAATCCAAAAAACCCTGCAACCTCCCACCCAATCCCCTTATATTATTTGTAATGCAAAACCACCCCATACATATATAAAATAACTAAAATAATATAAAGTTCAATTGTGCAGAAGGTCAATTAGGACCACTATAATTAGGTCAGTTAGGCCCAAGGGGCAATTATAAAAGGTCAATGAGGGTAATACCATTTTGAAATGGTCTGCCCCAGGGGACTTTTAAGGAAACCAAAGATGTTTTGGGGCTTTCAAATTTGTATACACCGTTCCTTAAGAATATTCTAATGTTCATGTTAGGCTTCGAGTTTATTGACGACTGAAGGTGTTGTAAAAGGGGTTTAGTTGGGATGAGTGAGCTAAGAATGGCCTTAAAGCTGTACAAATTCTTAAACAACTGAGCCCTATTGTGCTGGTATGGCTCTCAGAGTCCTTTCATCCTATAGACATTGCTCTGAAGGGCCTATTAGCTTGGGTTTGTTGCACGTTCACTGTGATGACCTTGCAGAGCATCATTTCTTCACTCCATCTCACATGCTTACTTCCGTTCCGCATAATTATTCAGTGAATGAACAGGAATGATTGGCCCTGAAAGAGGGTTACTCTGATTGGAGGCATTTGTTGCCGAGACCTCAGACTCCCTTTCAAACCCAAGCTAACCATCTTGCCTGGCACGTACGTCAGCAGGGGCAGTGTTGAACATACTGACAGTTATGGTGGGCATAACTTGTTTATGCAGTATGTCTTATTCATTAGCTGGATTGCAGGTACAGATAACGTTATAGTGGATGCTTCGTCTACAAGTTACTTGATGCTGGTGGAAGAGGAAGCTTCACCCCAACAGTACATGTGCATAAGCAGATAGTTGGTTTAGCCATTTCCTTTCTTGCCAGATTAAGACAGGTTTTAATAGTTGGTCCTGGATGGGAAAGGGAAGAATGTCTGTTGGCAAAATGTAATTGGAGTATTCCGTCCATAATTCTGCTCCACTTGTGGACCAGGTTTTCCACCGATTACGCTGCTTTGGGAGGTACAAATGTATTGCAGATGTGTATCATAGAGCATATTTAGTATTCTGACACATTCCAAATAGTTTTAAACGAAAAGTATCAACATGGAGCATGGACAAGCATCAAGTCTTTCCCTTTAATTGCTAAGAGATTGCAAACTTCTCCAGAAAGATGTACTCAAGTCGTAGCTGCTAAATTGTGAATTCCTGCTCCAATTATTGAGATTTCCTATATCAGACGGATCTGAGCATTCAGAGAAAAGTGGGAAACTTGTAGAGAGTTTAAGAACTGTAGATGAAACCATGAAGGCTGGTTGTGACACTGTTGAAATGGGAGTTTAAAACATGCCATCCTGGCATCAGGGCCAGCAAGGTCTTGGGCCAGAGTGTCTGGATTAGTTCCAGCTGCATGGGAATAAGCGGCAGTGTGACATATGATATGATAGGTTATTTATAACACACTTAATACCCAGAGGTTTCCAAGCATGGACTCGGGTATTGAACCTGTGTTGCTCCGTGTCGTCTTGCTTGGAAGGCTGGCCTGTTGCCCCTGAGCTATCCTCCCGAGACGTGAAGTAGGAATAGGGCCAAAGCAACCACTAGTCAAACTAGTCAGTTGCCTAGGATGGCACGTTAGAGGGCGGCATTTAGGCAAAAACATGAAGGGTGACTTTGGTTTGCCTCATTGTGCATCAAGATAAAAAAGAGTCAGTAGACCTCAGATAGGAATGGGCGCAGTTTGGAGGCACTGGAGTGGCCTTTCACACATCAGGGTCAAGGGCTGGGAGAAGTACAGACTACCTGGCTCCTCTTCCAGAAGCAGCAACCTGATTGCCGGCTCTGACACCTTCCTGACCAAAGGCTTACAGTTACAGTCTGTCTTCCTTTTCCATGGCTCTTCTCCCAACTGCAGCTCGACCGCCCTCAGCTTCACTATGCTAGGCCTTTTCTCCTCCGGATACACAAGGAACCTGGCATGGGGCCGACATGCTCGCAGCCCTGGCGAATTACAGATCTGGGGACCTCCTTCATCACTCTGCACATAGAACAACAAGTGGTGCAAGGGCAGCCAAGTTGAACTGCACATGTGTCCGTTGAGTGCCTGATATCTTTTTGTCTGGCCTTGCTGTGATCAATTCCATGGCAGTAGAGCAGCTGCTTCAGCCTTTGAAACGTGACATTAATTAAATAAATCAGATTGTTTGCTTTAACTGTACCTATTGTGTTTAAATGCCTTGCTGTGTCTATGGCCCTCATTATGAGGTTTTAAGTAATGGGTAATCCCTCTTTTTTGATAACGGGGGGTCTGATCTGAAGGAAGGGACAATCTTTAGAGAAAACAAGTGAGAATCAGATCGACTACCCCTCTCTTTTAGTCTTGTATGGAACTTAGGAGAGAGTATCAGGAAACCTAACTGTATCAATGATTAGGAAATCGCCAGCGGAGAAAAAATTGCACTGAACAATTCAAATTGTAACAAGGGTTCTGTCTCTTTAATAGTCATAAAACGTTTTTAAAAAACCAACATTTGTGAAATAACACTCAATCATACCACTCATTCTACATACATCTCATCTAACAGGGGAATTCTAAAGTGAATCTAAATCTTTATAGACATAACATTGCTATTTGAAATGTGCATTTGTGACAGAGGAAAAAACCATTTGTTTTTCCTAGAACAGTCGACATATGTTTCGGCCCGTTGTGATGTACCACTTTTGTCAACGGTGGTCATCCAAATAAATGTAAGGCCATCTTCAGGACGCCAATTGCTTTGTAGTTGATCAATCTTGATCCCCATTTAGTACATACACACATCTGCAAAATAATTTTTCATATATCAATGTAAATATATTCATCTTATATAAGACTTTGCTGTAAAACATTTGTTTTTGTAAAATGAAAACGACAGACCAAGGTGCATATCTCCCTAAAAACTCAATTTAAGAGCGATGGCTAGTTGTATATTGTGCTAAACCTACCTTTACCCCACTAAGACCATCTTAAGCTATTTAGACTATTGAGAAAATATACAGTCAAACGATGTCTCTAAACTGTACTACTACTTTCGTCTTGGGTTGGTGTCACTTAATGGGACCCTGTGATCTAAATTCTTTTTAGACCATTTGCCAGATTTCGAAATATATTGAATACACTTACAACTACTTTCGTATTGGGTTGATGTCACTTAATGAGACCCTGTGATCTAAATTCTCTTTAAACAATTTGCGAAATTACAAAATATTTTGAATAAACTTACATGTACACGTTCTATGTGACTGGAATTCTTCGTTTGTCTCGCTTGTCTGAGCTTGTTGCATTTGAATCTTCAAGCGCAGGTGTGTTTGGATTGCGCTCTATGATGCTTGTACCTAAAATTAATTAAAGGAACTCTTTAAAGAAAGCGCCTATGGATAATTTAGTATCGCTATTTAAATATATTACAGTTCGTCACTGGCCTCTTTTAATAGAGTGAAAAAAAGGGTAATGACTTACAAATTAGCATCCGCTGTTGATAGTTGTTAATGCCTTAGTGGAAAGTTGCCGGATGTCTTCTAGTAGTTTAAGCTGGACTGAAGGGCTGTGAGTAGATTAGTTACCTGTGGTAAAAAACACCGAAGCTAAGTTAGCCCGAAAGCACTTCAATGTGTGAAAAAACAATTGTACGAATGTTCGTAAAATAGAAGCTCTATTGAGGCTGAGAGGCACGCAAACATTGCAAGTGTCTTTATTATTGTTTTGAAATCCATTGTTGCCACAACCCATCGGTTTTTATGCCGTTGGTATTAAGTGTGCCCTGAAGCTGTTTGCTAGCCAACATATTATTGGATGCATTCTAATGCAAAAAAAGGACTCATTGGTTTCGTTGTTTTAAATCTGTGTAAGCCTATTGGTTAGTTACACTCCTGGAGGTATAAAAGACAGGAAAGGCAGGCAAAAGATATTTTCCTGTTACAATCACTCGGATCGAAAGGCTATTTGCCTTTAGAAATCGAACAGAAAGGGCGCATATTTTACCTCTATTAGCTCTTTAGTCCTCGGCAGGCATTCGCTCGCTGGCTGACTTGTCACGGGCTTCGGTAACAAAGCTTGAAGTGAAATTGAGTCTAATTTATATACGGTCACATGATCTACAGTTGTCGACACGTGATCGCCAGTCTATTGTTGCACGCTTAAAGGATGATGGAACTAGTAGTTTGGAACGCTACCGTGATCACAATATAATTGTTAGGTGTTACTGTTCTATATATTGCAAAGTGGTCTTTACTTGGGTTTGTTTGATCTAAGTGTGTACGTACGACTCGCGCGGTAGTAAAGATACTGTTGAAAGCCTAAATGTAGGTAAAACTAGTGATGTATAACATTGTGACCTATATTAGTTCAATTTTTTGGTTCGTATTTACCAAACGAGTTTTTCTAGATTTTATCTGATTTTCATATATCCGCTCAAATGGATTGAATGAACTAATTAAGACTGTTACTTTGTGTAACTTTGGTAAAGCGTCTTGAAAGAACTATTAGTCGATGTAATATTAGGCCCTATAACGGAGCCTAATTTCTAATTTGTGCTTTTTGAATCATGTTTCTATTTGGTATATTTGTTTGACGTAATTAGTGTTCTGTGATAATAGCGCGGGTGTCATGACCCTTGGGTTCGAGGAACCGCGTCTCTGTGTACCTTAAAGAAGTGTGTTCCATTCTATGCCGATATTAAGGCCATGTTTCACAGTATCAAGGTTATATATCCATTTCTGCTCGCATCTGGACAGGTTAAGGTCCATGTTGCCGCCCCTGGGGGATGGTTGGATCACTTGAATTACACACCAAAGTAATTCTGTATATTTGTGTTGTTTGAGGACATAATGTGCCACCAAAGGTTTGTTGTCTAGTTTGTTTCGAATACAGCATTTGTGTTCGCAGATTCTTTGGCGTACCTGTCGTTTGGTTTTGCCTATGTAAACTAAATCACATGGGCATTTAATAGCGTACACTGCCCATTTGGTGAGGCAGTTGGTAAAGGTCTTCAAATGGATGGTGGTATTACATAGTTGAATGCTTTTCATTGTCATGGTCTGTGCACATACAGAGCAATTGCCGCAACGATGATGGCCTATCACCGGTGGTAAGCCCCACAATTGGGTTTGGGTGGTATTTGCCTTTGGGGGTCTCGGATATGTGTGGACTATAAGATCTTTTATATTACGTTGCCTTTTAAATGCAAAACGGGGCATAGAGGGACTAAAATCCTCTGTTTTAATCATGTGCCAGTGTCTTTTAACGATTTTTCTGAGATGGCTGCTAATCGGGCTATATGTGCTGACACATGTGATTTTGTCTTCTTTGTTGCGTTGAATGGGTTCTAGACATGTGGTTCTATTCATGTGTAGTGCTCTTTTGTATGCCTGCTGCACAGTTTTTTTCGGGTAGCCTCTATCTTGTAGCCTTTTCTTTAGTGATTTTCCATGTTGTTTATACATCTCTATTTGTGTACAGTTTCTGCGTATACGCAGAAATTGCCCATATGGCAGGCCTTCTTTCAAACCCAATGGGTGAAAGCTTTGGTAATTCAGCAAAGTGTTTTTATCTGTCGGTTTTCTGTATAGACTGGTTGCTATGTCTCCTGTGTTTGTCTTTTGTATTTGAAGATCTAGGAAAGGAATGGTATATAAATCTGTGTGAATGGTGAACTGTATGTTGGGGTTTTGAGTGTTCAACCATTTATGAAAGAGTGCCAAATTGTCTGGCGTGTCTCTCCATATCATATAGACATCATCTATATATCGTAACCATGTTATGATTGATTTTGAGTAAGGATTTGCTAGATCGAAAATGGAGTGATGTTCCAAGTCGTCCATATATAAATTGGCCAAGTCTGGGGCGAAAGTTGCTCCCATGCTTGTGCCTTTGAGTTGATTGTAATAACGTCCGTTATATAAAAAGAAGTTTTCAGTGAGCGCTAATCTAATGCATTCTAATATGAATGCTGTTGGGACGCTGTCAAGTGTTCTAGTGCGTCTATTTAAATACTTAGCCATCACTCTTAAACAATCGTTTTGTGGGATGCTGGTATATAAGCTAACCACATCTAGAGTAACCAAGATATCTGTTGGATTTACATGGAACATTTCCAAAGTCTTAAGCATGCTGGTGGTGTCTTTCACATATGACTTCATTTGAGAAACAAAAGGTCTCAAAAACCAATCTGCATAGATAGAAAGGGGCTCAAGAATGGAATTGATGGCCGCTACGATTGGTCTACCTGGAGGTGTTTTGTCGTTCTTATGAATTTTAGGTAAGATATAAAAAACCGGGGTGGTAGGGTGTAGATTGACTAGAAAATCTTTCTCTTCCGGATCTATCCATCCCTCTTCCATCGCATGTTTCATTAGACTGGCTATTTCATCTTGCAGCCTTGGTGTAGGGTCTTGTGCCAGTTCCCTGTACGAAGTATTGTCATTCAGATGTTTCATGACTTCTGTTTCATAAGCGTCTTTCCCCCATAGGACTATTCCGCCCCCCTTATCTGCTGGCTTGATTACGAAAGAATCATTTAGCTGTAGAGATTTGAGGGCTTCTCTTTCTGATTTTGTGAGATTATCTCTGGAATTGTTTTTGGTGTTAATAATTGTTTGGATTTCATGGGAAATCCTTTGTTCGAAAGCCACTATAGCTGGACTGACCATTGTGTTGGTTGGAGTGAATTTTGAAGGAGGTTTTAAACCTGTAGTTGTTGGTTCTTTTCTAGTGGACGTGGGATTCCGAAAAAAATACTTAAGGCGTATTTTTCTGTAAAATTGTTGCAGTTCCATTTCCGTCTCAAAGGATTTTGCTCTTGTTGTGGGTACGAAAGACAGCCCTTTGGATAGAACACTGATTTCCATAGCTGAAAGTACATAGGGACTGAGATTGAAAATGGGGACTACCATATCGGTGGAGGCCCCTGCCAGTTCCTGGTGTTCATTCTGGGTGGTCCTTGGTTCTTGTTGCGGCCCCGTTGTCCTCGTCCTCGAAAAAATTGTGGAGAGGGTCCTGCTTGGTCATTGTCTGAACCGCTGCTTGTGGACGCATTGGAGGAGTTGGAGAAATTTACATAAGGTTGCTTCCTGTTTCCTATGTTGTAGCCTCTACCTTGATTGGCTTTCTGTAAATCTTCATAGTAACTTTCTATCAGATATGGATAGGTTTTTGTCTCTTTATATTGTTCCACATCTTTCTTTAATTTCCAGATTTTTTTGTCTAGAGTCAGCTTCTTAAATTTGATGATCTCATCTTCTATTTTTTCCAGAGTTGACTTAGCATCTTTGATGATTTTGTCTTGTTTGATTTTGTCTTCTAGTGCTGTTATTTCTATTTTTTGTAGGTTAGCTTCTTCTTCTGCTGTATCTATGATTAGTATCAATAGATCTCTTGAGCATTTGTTGCTTACCCCACTGAACTTGCATTTGAACTTCGAATTGTTTGTAAATACTCTTGGAGTGTTTTTTATTTGCAAGCCTTCAGGTATTGTACCTGCTTTTAGATAAGCTAACATTAGTTGGCCATGGGATTCGGTCCGAATTAATTTTTTCTTTTTCTGCATCAAAAGGTCAACATCATTTGATTGTGATGCAGGGACTGTCTTGTCAAGGTTTTCACCTAAAAGTAATGGCATACTCATTATCTTCTGGTAATATTCATCTGTGAAAGAAACTAAATTTCCACTGTCCATTTTAGCGGTTATCAGTACACTACTATACGTTTACAATCACAGTAAACCCAACAACCAAGGGTTGTCCAATGGAGGTTTTAAGTAATGGGTAATCCCTCTTTTTTGATAACGGGGGGTCTGATCTGAAGGAAGGGACAATCTTTAGAGAAAACAAGTGAGAATCAGATCGACTACCCCTCTCTTTTAGTCTTGTATGGAACTTAGGAGAGAGTATCAGGAAACCTAACTGTATCAATGATTAGGAAATCGCCAGCGGAGAAAAAATTGCACTGAACAATTCAAATTGTAACAAGGGTTCTGTCTCTTTAATAGTCATAAAACGTTTTTAAAAAACCAACATTTGTGAAATAACACTCAATCATACCACTCATTCTACATGCATCTCATCTAACAGGGGAATTCTAAAGTGAATCTAAATCTTTATAGACATAACATTGCTATTTGAAATGTGCATTTGTGACAGAGGAAAAAACCATTTGTTTTTCCTAGAACAGTCGACATATGTTTCGGCCCGTTGTGATGTACCACTTTTGTCAACGGTGGTCATCCAAATAAATGTAAGGCCATCTTCAGGACGCCAATTGCTTTGTAGTTGATCAATCTTGATCCCCATTTAGTACATACACACATCTGCAAAATAATTTTTCATATATCAATGTAAATATATTCATCTTATATAAGACTTTGCTGTAAAACATTTGTTTTTGTAAAATGAAAACGACAGACCAAGGTGCATATCTCCCTAAAAACTCAATTTAAGAGCGATGGCTAGTTGTATATTGTGCTAAACCTACCTTTACCCCACTAAGACCATCTTAAGCTATTTAGACTATTGAGAAAATATACAGTCAAACGATGTCTCTAAACTGTACTACTACTTTCGTCTTGGGTTGGTGTCACTTAATGGGACCCTGTGATCTAAATTCTTTTTAGACCATTTGCCAGATTTCGAAATATATTGAATACACTTACAACTACTTTCGTATTGGGTTGATGTCACTTAATGAGACCCTGTGATCTAAATTCAATCCTTTAAGCGTGCAACAATAGACTGGCGATCACGTGTCGACAACTGTAGATCATGTGACCGTATATAAATTAGACTCAATTTCACTTCAAGCTTTGTTACCGAAGCCCGTGACAAGTCAGCCAGCGAGCGAATGCCTGCCGAGGACTAAAGAGCTAATAGAGGTAAAATATGCGCCCTTTCTGTTCGATTTCTAAAGGCAAATAGCCTTTCGATCCGAGTGATTGTAACAGGAAAATATCTTTTGCCTGCCTTTCCTGTCTTTTATACCTCCAGGAGTGTAACTAACCAATAGGCTTACACAGATTTAAAACAACGAAACCAATGAGTCCTTTTTTTGCATTAGAATGCATCCAATAATATGTTGGCTAGCAAACAGCTTCAGGGCACACTTAATACCAACGGCATAAAAACCGATGGGTTGTGGCAACAATGGATTTCAAAACAATAATAAAGACACTTGCAATGTTTGCGTGCCTCTCAGCCTCAATAGAGCTTCTATTTTACGAACATTCGTACAATTGTTTTTTCACACATTGAAGTGCTTTCGGGCTAACTTAGCTTCGGTGTTTTTTACCACAGGTAACTAATCTACTCACAGCCCTTCAGTCCAGCTTAAACTACTAGAAGACATCCGGCAACTTTCCACTAAGGCATTAACAACTATCAACAGCGGATGCTAATTTGTAAGTCATTACCCTTTTTTTCACTCTATTAAAAGAGGCCAGTGACGAACTGTAATATATTTAAATAGCGATACTAAATTATCCATAGGCGCTTTCTTTAAAGAGTTCCTTTAATTAATTTTAGGTACAAGCATCATAGAGCGCAATCCAAACACACCTGCGCTTGAAGATTCAAATGCAACAAGCTCAGACAAGCGAGACAAACGAAGAATTCCAGTCACATAGAACGTGTACATGTAAGTTTATTCAAAATATTTTGTAATTTCGCAAATTGTTTAAAGAGAATTTAGATCACAGGGTCTCATTAAGTGACATCAACCCAATACGAAAGTAGTTGTAAGTGTATTCAATATATTTCGAAATCTGGCAAATGGTCTAAAAAGAATTTAGATCACAGGGTCCCATTAAGTGACACCAACCCAAGACGAAAGTAGTAGTACAGTTTAGAGACATCGTTTGACTGTATATTTTCTCAATAGTCTAAATAGCTTAAGATGGTCTTAGTGGGGTAAAGGTAGGTTTAGCACAATATACAACTAGCCATCGCTCTTAAATTGAGTTTTTAGGGAGATATGCACCTTGGTCTGTCGTTTTCATTTTACAAAAACAAATGTTTTACAGCAAAGTCTTATATAAGATGAATATATTTACATTGATATATGAAAAATTATTTTGCAGATGTGTGTATGTACTAAATGGGGATCAAGATTGATCAACTACAAAGCAATTGGCGTCCTGAAGATGGCCTTACATTTATTTGGATGACCACCGTTGACAAAAGTGGTACATCACAACGGGCCGAAACATATGTCGACTGTTCTAGGAAAAACAAATGGTTTTTTCCTCTGTCACAAATGCACATTTCAAATAGCAATGTTATGTCTATAAAGATTTAGATTCACTTTAGAATTCCCCTGTTAGATGAGATGTATGTAGAATGAGTGGTATGATTGAGTGTTATTTCACAAATGTTGGTTTTTTAAAAACGTTTTATGACTATTAAAGAGACAGAACCCTTGTTACAATTTGAATTGTTCAGTGCAATTTTTTCTCCGCTGGCGATTTCCTAATCATTGATACAGTTAGGTTTCCTGATACTCTCTCCTAAGTTCCATACAAGACTAAAAGAGAGGGGTAGTCGATCTGATTCTCACTTGTTTTCCCTCATTATGAGGTTGCTGGTAAAACCTGCTGGTAAAACCCCCGGCCGGCAGCAGGTTACCAGAAACCCTGTAACACTGTTTCCACCACCTGACTTCCCCGCGCCACCGGGATATTATGGAGGGTGTTGGGAACAGTAAATCCCCATTCCCGGGAATGGGGAGACTGAAGCACCGGCACCGTTGCTAGGGATACGTTGCTACCGGCACCCTTATTTCCAGACCACCAAACTTATAATGAAGCCCAATGTATTAAATAGTTATTGCAGAAACAAAACATTTACATTTATCCCTTATTTTATGAAAAGGTGTATGAATGTAGTATATTCAAAATGAGTGGCCTTTTCCAGCCACTAATAAATGGGGAACTGTAATTATAAAAATTACTGTCTGTAGATGTGTGTACGTAGATTACTTGCTGACCTAATCAGAGTTCTCATGCTGCCCCATTGCACCTGGTTAGCTCGTTGACTCGCCTCTTTTTTTCTCTCTGCATTCTGGAATTTGTAATTTTGTATTTCCCACTACAAATGCAGGGTTACAATTCGCAGAATGGCAAATAAAAAACAGAACTGCGAGGGCTACTCATGTGTGGCATGACACAACTTGAGAGTTTTACCATAAAGGGATGATTCCCCACCCCCCCTCCCCCCGCCTCCTCCCCTGCCACCCTTGTTTTTTTACTAGCAATGTTTAGTGGCAATGTGTCAGTTGTATGCTGGTGTTTGCTCTCCCACCCGCCACCTTTGCCAGTGTATGTTTATTTAACAAGCAATATGGGTATAACGTCTAACGTCTAGCTTGCACGATAGTAAAACAAGCATTGACAACTATTGCATTTTACATGTAGCATGCATGCATGCATTACACATGTGGGTCCTGCATAACCAGTAATTACAGCAAAAAGGAAGTATTTTTACTATTTCTATTACTGAAGTTATGTATCTGCAACACTCAGTTGCAGATATTTTTAGCACTTTTAAACTAATATCTGTAATTGTTTGGTCCAGATATTTACTGCACTCATGCCTATTAATGTAAAATAGAATAAACAAGTGCACCTGCTAAAGCTATTGGCTCTGCCAATGCTGGTTTTGTTATATTCTGCAGTCTCTGTTGCTGTTTGCAATTAGTTTGGCAAGAGAGTGGCGCTTTGGCCAAAATCAATAAGGTAGGGCTCCTAAACGCAGAGTCTCTCTTGAGACTGGGCACTCTCGGACATGACACTTGAGTGACTTTGCAGGTCTTTCAGAGGTACTGGCCACTCAAAGGATCTTCAGATTTCCAGATGGGCGACTCCGCCTAATGTTTACTAGTTATAGATCATAACGGGGCAATATTGATGCCAAAACGTCCCATCTTTAATACCATCATTGTTTTCCCGGCTGCTAAATTTTTAAATCAATGCTGTGGTCTCCCAAGAGGGCCTGATTAGACCATGAGAGCGGCTAATGTGTTCACTCTGGCTGGTCAGGCACTTCCTGGCAGGGGGCTGGAGGAAAGGGAATGAGGTCATAGAGCTAAAAGCAAGACAATGGACCTCAATGTGTAATCACCCTGCTTCCCGCTGCATGAAAGATGAATGCACGGCATTGGACCACATTGTTTAAAGGAGCAATTGCTCATAAATGATTTGACTTATTTTGGGTGAACCTCGCCTCAGAAAGCAAAGGAGCACTGTACTTCGTTAGTGGTAGCAGGCAGGGGCGTTGCTGGGGGGGGGGGCTAAGTGGGCTATAGCCCCTGATCTTTTGCTTGTAGCCCCTGATAGAATCTCAGGAGCTACAGCCAAAAGACTAGCTAGCCCCCAGTCCCAACAGTTCCGCCATCAGCTTAGCCTCGGGTCTTTTCCAGACCTAGCAACTCCCCTGGTAGCAGGCATAGATTAAGTGATTACCTGGGCAGACCAGTGACTGTAAATAAAGGCAGGCAACTTGTACCTAATCTGTCTCTGTTTAGTATTCCCAGGGTAGGAAACGGGCTGCACTCCAGCAAAGCCTGTCTTGCCAGTACCCTAAGTCGCAGATCTGTTCTGAAGCCAAGTTCTTGCACACACACAGCAGAGTGCACTTCAGAAGACTCAGCACAGAAGACGAATACAGGAACAGCCAAAGCTTCAGAATGTGTTACTGCTGTCCAAACTGGTATATATGTCTTGCAATTATCAGAAATGTTTTTGTTAGGGTGACTACTATGACCAATAGAAATAGCAGATTTCAATTTCCTTGATTGTCTCAAAAGGGTTTCTTGTTCAATCACTATAAGACATGTTTGAAATTGAAAATTGAGGCCATTTTTATGTTCCCATAATGCTCTTTGCTTTTACGAAAATTTCCATGATTTGGATCTTTGAAGCATAATGTGTTGTGTGACCTTGCCTGGGGCCACGCCCCTCGGCCTCGCCCCCTCAACTGCACGGCCCCACTTCTCCAAGGTGGAGAGGGGTTCCTGTGTTGTTCGTTTCCATTTCCAGCACTGAGTATTCCAAGACTCTGGTTCATTTCAGCTCTGCCTTTGCTTCCTTACCACTGAGAATCAATGTCAGTGCCCTGCAAGTCTCATCCAAATGTTTGAATAGTATTTTTTTCATTTTTAGTGAAGGATAAATTGTAACTTTTAAATACCCCTTTCAAAATCAAGCCGTGGTGTTTTCCCGCACCTTTATTTCATTTGTTAATTTAAAAGATTATATAGGTTTCGCTCCACTTTTAAAGCTCCCCGTTGTCGGGTATGTTCTGTGATTGTTGTTTACTTCAAAATATAAATGATAGCATTCTGGAAGTCAGGGACTGGTCCAGCAAACATGGTAAAGGTTAGGAACCTCAATAACCCATCTATGGCTCTTGCTATTTTTACGCCCAGCGCTCCTAGTACAGTAGGTTTCCCATCAAAATATACGGCTGTGCCATTGAGAGGTCGCTGTAGGCCCTCACAGATTAACTATAATGTTCGAAATTGGAAGCTCTAGTGCCGACATATCCAGGTGTAGTGTCCTTAAAAGGCAGGTACAAATCCCTAGGAAGGCTGGAGCAGCAGCGTCCTCAAAGAATAGCAATATAACCCTCATAAAGCAGCTATACTCTGCCTTCAGAAAACACATCTAGTGCCTTCAAAACAGAAGTAATAGCCACAAAGGGCCTCTGTAGTGCTTTCAAAAAGCATATACCGGCCCTCAAAAACAGGTGCAATGTCATCGAATCACAGTTAAAGTGCCCTTAAAAATAAGCTACAGAGCCCTGAAAAATCAGACAAAAACATCCTCATCAAATACTACCTAGTTGAAGCTCATAGAAAACTGTCAGGATAGTTCTTCAGGTTAGGGCATCTGCTGGAGAGATGTAGGCACAATCTGAAGGTCACATTTTGGGATCCTGAGAACTGGCTCCGCAGCGTTTCATCCTTCCAAGGTAGATATAATGAGAACCAAGTCTGTTGGCCAATGGGGGCTCCGTTGCAAACGTGGAAAGGGCATTGAGAGCTGTATCAGCACAATACGTATAATAAGAAACTGCAGTCGGGTGAATTTACATTTAATTTAACAGAAAATGAATGGAATACTTCCACAGAGAAATGATGCACTGTGAAAGGAACAAATGGGATACACATGTGAAATGGAACCCATCACATAAGCTACAAAATGTCTTTCAGTCAGGGCTGTTAATTAATAAATAATTAGTTCAGTGATATGGCCAAAATAAAGCTTTGCACAACATTTTACTGCAACGATTTATGTCTTGTCAGGTTTGTTGATCATGTGATTTGTGTACTTTCAGCCTTGTGTTTCATATGATATGATATGATATGATATGGTATTTGTAACGCGCCTATACACAAGTGTTTCAAGGCGCGACGAGGCAGGGAGGGAGGGAGACAAGGGGAAGACAGACAAACGATCCTACTAGGCCAGGTGTCATTCAGATCGGGCAAGTGCAGAGGTAAGGGGAAAAGGAGAAAGTGCAGGGGGAGGAGGTGGGGGGGAAAGTGCAGTACACGGTAAGTAGCGTAATAATAATAAATAATAAATAAAAGGGCCAGCTGGTGGCAAGTGCGAGGTAAGTGCAGAGCAAGTGCTAGGAAGGGGGCTGTAGGGATACAGTGACAGTCCCACAGTGCAGGGGGCGCCAGGGAGGCAGTGCAAGTTGAGAGTGGCTGGGCCTTGGACCGAGGTCGCTGAGAGGGCCAAGATGCAGGTTTAGTGCAGAATTTAGTGGGGAGTTAAGCAGGTTTAGCAGGGGAGAGGGAGAGAGAAGGCAGAAGCGAAGAGGAAGGTTTTGAGGTGCTTCCGGAACCGGAGATGGTTCTCCTCAAGTTTCAGGGAGGCAGGAAGGCTGTTCCAGAGGGAGGCCCCTGCTGCGGAGAGAGATCTACCCCCAGCTCGTTGCTTCGAGAAGCGGCTGACCATGAGGGAGTTGGAGACGGATGAGCGAAGGGCCCGTGAAGGAAGATATTTAGGAAAAGAGAGTTGAAGGTATTTAGGCCCCAGGCCCCAGAAGGCCTTGTGGACAATGCAGAGGGTTTTGAACTTAATCCTCGCAGCCACTGGGAGCCAGTGAAGAGATTTCAGCCCTGGAGAGATACGGTCCCTGGGCTTGAGGCCAAGGACAAGTCTCGCAGTTCTGTTCTGGATAAGTTGCAGAGGGCGGAGAGTGGAGGCAGGCAGATTAAGATAGAGGCTGTTACAGTAATCCAGCCTTGAGAGAACCAGGGCTCGGGAGACAGTGAGCTTCTGGGGGAAGGAGAGGAAGGGAAGAATACCTCTGAGGAGGTGCAGCTGGTAGTGTGACTTCTTAGAGACGTCAGATATATGAGGAGAGAAGGAGAGTGTGGAGTCGAAGATGACCCCAAGGTTTTTAGCCTTGCAGGTAGGGGCAGGAAGGGGGCCAAGGGAGGCCGGCCAGAGAGCTGCAGGGAAGGAGGGAGTGGGTGTGCCGATGAGTAGAATCTCAGTCTTACTGGCATTAAGGCAGAGGTCATTGGCGGCACACCATTCCTGGATAGCAGACAGACAGTCGGAGATGAGGGAAGAAGAGGAGGCGGCCGAGGGTAGCCTGAAAATGAGCTGGGTATCGTCCGCATAGCACTGGAAGTGGGGGCAGAGAGCGGCGATGCAGTGGGCAAGGAGTGCCAGATACTGGTTGAAAAGCCAGGGAGAGAGGTTGGATCCCTGGGGGACACCACAGGTGGAGAAATAGATGTCGGAGAGGAAGGAGCCCATTTGGACCTGGGATGGTCGACTAGAAAGGAAAGAGGTCAGCCATGCCAGAGCCTGACCAGTGATACCCAGGTTATCACGGAGACGGTTGAGCACGCCTTACACGCCTCTCTTGCCTGTCATTACTTCTCCCCCAGCAACAACCCCATTGCTCAGCCACTTCCCAGAACCCCTACAGGTTGTGGGATCACTGGGTATTTCTTTTCTATTCTCATCAGTGTACATAGATGCCAAGTAAATTAATATAAAACAATTGTGAGCACTACATGCTGCCATTAGAGAGAACATTGTCTATTATAAACTTGGAACTTAAACTCTGAAAACCTACTGGATCAGATACTTCTATAAATAACTTGCCTTAGATACACAGATTCATGGCATGCCATATTTATCAACTCAGAGAAATGGGGATCATTATGAGTTTGGCGGTAAACTACAGCGGTAGAATTACAGCCAACATCCTCAGCTGTCATTCGATTCTGTGGAATTACCATAGGATTCCGAATGGTTGCGCGGTAGTGCCATTCCCCAATCCCCAGAGGACTTCATGGGGATGTTGGCAGATTTACTGTGAGCGGTAATTCTGCTGCTGTAAATCGGCAGATTTTGGGAGGTAAAGTGGAGGACTTTCCTCCAGTATTTTGCTGGAGGTAACTCCTTCATATTTTACCGCCAAATCTTGTAGTATGGTGGAGCAGTAACGTGGCAGTAAAGTGAATGTGATGGAATACCACCCCTTTACCACTGTTTTTACCCACTCCGCCATACTCATAATGAAGCCCAAATGGCTAATATACAAAAAAGGAAAACCTTTAAAACACATTTCAATGAAGTCTGCACACAGACACGCTGTTCGCTTTCTTTGTACAGCCACGGCCTGGCCTCACCTACCTGCAGCTGGTTGCTACTCTCCTATCTAGCACATAACTACACAGAGCAGAGTTCAGGAAAGTAGCAGCACCAGATCTGGGCGTATATACAGAGTAAATGCTCAGAACAGTTTCAAAAGCAAGAGACAGTACAACTCTCTCACGGAGCAAAAAGCAGACCTTTAACACGTGGGTGGCATGCAAAGGGCCACACTGCACCACAGATAATCTAAGTGTATCGTCCACCGGCAATGCAGCTCAGGGGACCCTCTCTAGCGCGCTCCCACCCGGCATGGAGAGCCCACAATGCACTGCCAGGGGGCGCAGATACCCCAATCTTCCTCTGCAACAATAATAACCGGTACCCCTGGACATCCTGAGTGGCTTTTCTTCCTGTACCCCTTAATCTGCCTCCTAAGAACTGCTTATAATATGGCCTGACAACTTGCCATACTACTGCTCCGCATCCTTCATCCCGAGCGGTCCACTCAGATAACCTACATCTTCCTGAGCTCGTCACCTTGATGCGCTCACCCCCGTGCATGGCTTCCCTGTGATGGAGCTCAAAAGACAAGAAATGCACTTACCTTTGTAAAGCAGAGGGTCGGCCTTTACTTCCCAGGGATATCAAAAGGAATCCGCCGCAGGATGGTACAGAGCAGAGAGTAGCTGGGTCACCCCACACAGTTGCAACTCCCGCCACTGCCCTGGGCGCCGCATCAGAGCCACTCGCAATCCCTGAGGCCACCATCCAAGGGTCGTCCAGTGGCAGACAATGATTGTGTGCATGCTCCTGAGCGGGCACCCAGCACAAGCATGCAAGCAAATTATTATTATAAATGCATAAGCATGTGCAGCTTGCAGGTCACATGGGCAAGGGGTCTGGCCAGTGGGTTGCAGAGTGGTCAACCTGATGCTATCACCTGATTATCCAGCATCTAGTCCAGTGGTATTCAAACTGTGGGTCGCGACCGCTTAGGGGTCCGCGGGTGCATCCCAGGGGGGCCCTGAGAGCTCAGCATGAATTATAAAAAAAAATATATATATTTTTTTTTTTATATTGGAAGAAATGGGCAGGGGTGGCCCACATGGGTGGGCTGAAGCATGAAACTGTCTCAGGCAACAATGAAAAAGTGGCCCACAGTTGTAAATGGATATTCATTCCTTTAGTCACAGACTGGGCCTCATTACTACTATGGCGGTACAGTAACAATGGTGCCGGTAAGCTACCGGCACCGTTGCTACCGTTCCGCCATAGTAAGAGTTGTGCTCGTGGGTGCTTGACAGCCCGCCAGGTCTGACCTGGCAGGCCGTGCGGTACCCGCGAGCTCAGATCGTCGGATGCACCGGCACCGTTATTAACTGTGCCGGTGCATCCGAGCTCCCCATTCCCATTTGAGCCATATGGGGCTCAAATGGGAATGGGGATCTACCGGTACCGGCACCTTCGAAAGGGCAATTATCATGTCCGCCTAACTCGGCATGACCTGGTAATTGCCCATTCGCGGGTGCCAGACCCGGATGCAACTCCAGCGGCAGCCGTGCGGGTTTTACCGGCACAGCTACCACTAGAGTAGTTATGAAGCCCACTGTTTCAATAGTAGCCAAGGGGGTGCTTTGTGTTAAAATGTAAGTAAATTGTGATATATTCAGCAACAATGGTCAACATTACTAACTGCATAGTTAAGTAACTCATCAAAATGGTCCACATTGGCCAAAATGGTGGCCCATTTTGATTGGCCCAAACTAGCATTTTACATTTTTGGTACAGGCATTGCCCTATAGGCCTGTCCGAGCCTGGCGGCTCATCCATAATGGCAAGAGGCGCCCACCCAGTGGCCCCTCACTCATTATGGAGGAGCTAAGGAGCCAGCCCAGTGAAACAGTGAGCACTCCCTCAGCTGCTTTATCCAGCTAATGGAGTGCTCCTGGGCTGGCTGAACTGTCAAAGGGAAACACTGTTTCCCTTTGACAGTTCAGTTTAGTTCCCCAGCCGCACATGCTCACTGAGCCATGCAAGTGCTGGGGCGTTTTGCTTCGCCAGCATTGCATAGCTCATTGGAAATGCTGGCTGGGGCACTGCATGTCTGTATGTCCGAGGGGGAGCTCCTGCGCCTCCTCGCACATACGGACAGAGCAGCTGGAGCAGGCCGTTTCAGCATCCACACGCAGGCCAATGCAGAAGGTACGTTTATGTTCATTGTTTTTATTTAAACATGTGTATGGATGCGTGTATGCTTATGTTATGAGTGAGTGTATGGTGATGGATGCTCATGTGAATGATAGAGTGATTGCTGTATGAATGTGCAGCGCCTTGCATACACACATAAGCATGTTCATTGTGTTAGGACCAGTGGGGCCCAGGGGACAGGGATGGTATCTTTTTACCGGACATCTATCATTCAAAACCCTCTGCCTTGTCCACAAGGCTTTCTGGGGCCTTGGTCCAAAATACCTTCAGCTATCCCTCCGCAAATACCTCCCCTCTCGAGCTCTTCACTCCTCTACCTCCAACTCCCTCAGGGTCAGTCGTTTATCAAAGAAACAAGCTGGGGGTAGATCTCTGTCTTCGGCTAGGGCCTCCCTCTGGAACAGTGCCCTGCCACTCTAAAACTTGAGGAGAACCATCTTTCTTCCTGCACTTATCAGACCTACCCTGTCTGCTGCCTTAAACGTAGCACTTGCAAATTGCTGGCTGCACTACCACTGTTTGTTGCCTTTATTATTTATTTATTGTTATTTATCTGTTTCTCCTCTGCTTCGCACTTTCCACTTCTCCCCCATTCCATGCACTTTTCCCCTCACACTTGCGCGTTCTCAATGTCACTGGGCCTAGTAAGATCGCTGTTTTATTCTCCTCTGTTCCCCTCCCTTGCCTTGTCGCGCTCTGAAACACTTGTGTACGAGCACGATAGAAATAAAATATCAATATAAATATCAATGCCTGCCCCCTGGACTCCCAGCAACAATTGCAAACTGTTTGGCTATTTACCCATTTTTTGTTAAAAGTATGCTCTACAATGCAACATTTTAACCTATTATTTAAAATAAATTCACAGGGGGAAACCCCCCCGAACCCTCCCTTAATGCCCCTCCACTTAAAAAAGAATCACCAGCCCCCACTGGCCCTCAGACTGTGTTGGGAACGGGATGGGGGAACCCAGGGACTATGGTGGGAGCACAATGGGCGGGAACCATGGGATAGTGATGTGAGCAGAGTGGGGAGAGCCCTGGGTGTGTGATGGGGTGGGGAGAGACCAGCGACTGGGTAGGAGTGGGATGAGGGAGCCCAGCGACTTTGATGGGAGCAGGTGACGGCGCGCGATATATACTGTCCATTTGGCATTTCTGGGGGGTCCCGAACTGCCCAAATTTTGCTCAGGGGGGCCCTGGCCAATAAAGTTTGAAGACCACTGATCTAGTCTAACAAAACCTAATAGGTTTAAATGGTGGACAACAAAGAAAATAACAAATTGCCATTCGGCTAATAAATGCCACATGCATTACCACTAGCCATGCCAACCAGATATTGTGCTTCCCAAAACCCCTACCATTCTCGCTTTTATCCGTAGTATTGGGTTTGGCTAGATAGTGGCGCTAAACGCTGCCATATTCAGGGCCAGTTTTACGGGGAAGACTTGTGCCACTGCAAATGTTCTTTATCATCATTCATGGTATTAAATGCCCATGTTTTGTATTTTGTAGATTCATTATTTTTTTATTTTAAAAGTGTATATGGTTTCAAATTAAAATCTTTTACAGATGAGTCAATAACAATTTGCATGAAAGTACAAACAATCATTAATAACAGTAAAATTACATACAATCATTAATAGCATCTATGGAGCATTGAGATGCACTTAAATTGTACAATAAAAAAGGAGCACATGTATAAAATGTCCTCAAAATGGTATGGATCATGATGAATTAATTCTATAATATTGACACTAAGAAAGACGTAATTTATCTCAAATCAGACAATAGATTGGGAGCAGGAGGGGAGGAAATATGTTTCTGCCTCTAACCAAACATGCTATGCTGCTCCCGCCAAAACCACAGAATTTGCTGATATTATATATGCCCAACATTGATTCATGCATATCTTTATTAAATCACATTAAGTTATTAATCTGTATTAAGTTAGTAAACTTAGGGCATTGAGTCAAAAGGTGACGAGAAGGTTCAATTTGACTCTGACCTATAGGACAGATTCGGGTTTCAGAAGAAATATTGTCCCATACACCTATGTACGAGAGCGTATGGAGACTGTCAAATCGAAGACGCGTGATAAATCTCTGAAAATGGGAATTATTCAGCTTAGTAATGCAGCTAAAAGGAATATGAAATGGAATACCCTGTTTGACATATTCTGCATAATTCTTATTAGTTGCAAGTTCTTCGAGATTGTGTGTACAATCCCATTTTAGATATTTTGCTTTGATTTCCTTAGAATAAATGTCATAATTGAAAGACTCACAATCTTTCCTAAATTCAAGAACCACGGAATTAGTTGAATGATCTCGTTTGTATATCTTTGCAAATAGGGCCAATAACGAATTATCGTTACCAAATGCTGCTTGGATTTTCATATAAACGCTGCCTTCCAGCGCGTAAGGAGTTTGCAGCAAATGTATTTATTGGGTATTCATAATGTGCCTATACAGCAAATGGTGTTTCAAGGCACCAAAAGACAAATGAGGGGAGTGGGGTCGGGGAGTGGGGGGCAGAGGCATAGCCATGGTTGTCTAACAAGTGGGTCCTGAAGCTAATGGAGTTGGACCCACCACAGTGACATTAACATCTGTAAATGCCCACACAGCGCTACTGAGAGGGGATTTACAGATTTTGGGTGGGCCTTGCCTGCTCATGCCCTACCCTGTATACGCCTCTGGGGACAGGGAAGAAGTATAACAATGAACGGTCCTACTAGGCCTTGTGACATTCACATCTTGCAGGTGCAGTACCAAGAAGTGCATGTGGGGATTGGGGGTAGTGCCGGTCAGAGGGGAAAGTGTTAATACTAGAATGGGGAGGGAAGAGTGGAGAGCACACAAGAGGTGAGGGTAAGGAGGGGGGAGGGGCTCCTGGGCTAGGTGAGTGCTACAGGGAGGCCAGGTGGACAAGTGCCAAGAATGAGGGTCTCCATGTGCTAAGTGCGAGGACAGGGCTGGATTGGGCTCAGTAGGAGTGTAGGCCCCACCAGGCTAGTACAGGAGGAGCAAGCCCCGGAAAAGGGGGACATTTGCAGGGGAGGCGGAGAAGGAAGAAGAGAAAGGGAGGGTCTTGAGAAGCTCCCAGAACTTAAGGAGATCCGGCTCAAGCCTAAGAGGGGAAGGGAGGCCATTCCAGAGGGAGGATCCAGCATAAACGAGAGATCTACCCCCCACTCTCTGCTTGGAAAAGCGTCTCATCTGCAGAGAGTTGGAGCTAGAAGACCGAAGGGCTCTAGCAGGGGGGTATTTAGGGAGAGAGAGTGGTAGGTAGCGAGTTCCCAGGCCCTAGAAAGCCTTGTTGATGATGCAAAGGGTCTTGAATAGGATCCCAGCAACAACTGGGAGCCAGTGGAGAGATTTTAGGGCTGGGGAGATGCGGTCCCTGGACTTGAGGGCAAGGATACGTTTTGCAGTCCTTTTCTGGATTAGTTGAAGGGGCGAAAGGAGGATTTAGTCAGATTGAGGAAGAGGCTGTTGCAGTAGTCCAGCCTAGAGTGGACCAGGGTTCTGGAAACATTGAGTTTCTGGGGGAAGGTGAGGAAAGGGAAAATGCCTCTGAGGAGGTGCAGCTGAATGTGAACCTTCTTGGCAAGGTCTGTGATGTGAGGAGAGAAGGAGAAAGAGGAGTCGAAGATGACACCAAGGTTTTTTGCCTCACAAGAGGGCGAGGGGAGGGAACCCATGAAGGGCGGCCAGAGAGTAGAATGGCTACTGTGGGAACTGAGTTAGGTAGTTCAAGAGTCGACCACCAAACACTCCCTCCTATAAGTTTTAACCAGGTAATGTACTTCTCAGGAAAACTCCCCAGGCCATAAATCATACCAGGAATAATACTTGCTTTATGCATCTTAAGGAGACCTTCTATGGAAAAGTGACTTTAGAAGAAATATATCCCTTAATGACACAACATTTTTTCAAGGCTTTTAAAGTCCGATTATTCTCAAGGTGCTCCTGGCTAAAATGACTATATAAAGGAACTCCAAAATAAATATAAGTACTAACAACTTCATTGGGAGTGCCATTCATCTTCCATACAAAGTTGTTCTTTCTCCGGTCAATTAAGATCTTAGTTTTATTTAGGTTGAGGTTTAGATTATTCTCTTTAGAGTAGTTATACAAGGCATTCAAAGTGCATTGAAGACTGAGCAATGTTCTATCTAAGATCACTGAATCGTTTGCGTACGGCAACCATGCGATATGTTGTTTGTCAATACATGGAGGAAAATTATGACAGTCCAAAAGAGCATCAGACATGTCCCAAATGTATAAATTGTCAAATTAAGCATCAAGGATACATCCCTGTTTGAGCCCATGATTGGTCGCAACAGAGGAAAATAAAAGGCCTTGTTAACTGAGTCTAATAGTGACAGTGGTGTCTTGATAAATGTGTCTAATTAGGCTGGGGGGGTCAAGCCCCCATTTACACAACTTATTCCATAATCTTGAACGGACCACACCGTCAAATGCTCTCACATAGTCAATGAAACAGAGGTATAACCGTATGTCCGGGGTAGCTACCGTAGAGCGAATAAAGTATTGTAGAGTCCAGATGTTATTTAAGGTGCCCAGGCCTTTACGGAAACCAATCAGTTACTTGAAAGCTGCTTCTCAAATGCCCATGTATTTAACTTTTCCAATAAGATGTTAGAATAATTATTGCTCATGGAATCAGTCATTGCCAATAAACAATAATTAGACAGGTTCTCACGCTGACCCTTTTTATGCACAGGAATAAGAATGGATGTCTTCCAGCTATACGAAATGCAGCATTCCTTTGAAACTTTGATAAAGATTTCTTGTAGATATTCAGGCCAAAAGAAAGGAGCTTTCATAATCACTATATTGGCAATGCCATCAGGGCCGGGGTCCTGAGGTGGTTTTAGTCTCGGAATTATACTCCCGTGGTCCTCTATGGTAGTAGTATAATGAAAAAAGAGGAGCAAATGGGAGCCACAATCAGATCTATTATCGTCAATATGTCGCTTGTAGTACAGGGTTCTAATATATTAAATCCAAGAAGAGGCCCCAGACACACGTTTATGAAAAAGGTACTGACATTTATTACTATCATTAACAGGTAGACTGATAGCCACTGAGCATTCCGCATGGTAAGTTTATGCGCTGTTACCCAATTTATTTATTTTGTACGAACATTACTTATCATGGAGGCCATTTTTTTTTGTTGCAGAATACAAGTAATTACGTTTAACCCATCTGATGTGAGGTTTCAGCTCTCTTTTCTTTGCTGCAATAGCTGCATCATATAGCCTATTAGGGCCCAGTTTAGAGGAGACTATACTTTTCTTGGAAGCAGCTCCACAAGGCAAGAATTGGTTTCATTCCTCCAGATATGAGTCTATACTAAGACTATGCAAATGATCAAATAAGGTATCACTTCTCATTAAAATTGAGTTGAAGTTATCCCATATTCCGCTCTTTCCAAAATATTCTGTTTCCTTGTATGTTAATCCTGTTTACTCAAAGGAAGGAATTTAGATGTAAGAGCACCATGTATGTTTAGTTTGAGTTTCAAGGCGGAATGGTCACTGAGTTTGTTTGGCATGCTCACAAAATCGGCTACTATCTTCTTCAAGGAGCAAGGAACGAATATGGAATCTATCCTGCTATAAATTCGACCATTAGTCAAGGTGTATTTCGAGGAGGGATTACCCGTATTGGTAGGGTCTAGAAACTCTAGTTCATATCCCTCCATGAAAGATAACCATTTGTTCCCAGTAATGACTTGTGGGGACCTAACACCAGGTAGAGGAAAAGTTTCTTTAGCAATATTAACATAAGTAGGATAATTATCCAGATGAGTAAAATTACCCATGTCATTGCTTGTTCCTTCTTTTGTATTCCTAGCTACTTCACAGTAGGAATTAAATTCCCCCAGAATGATAACATGTGTCCTAGGATAGTGCCAATTCCATGCAGTGAAACTCTTTGTGATAAAATGAATAATGAAATATGTCATAAGACCCTCTGGTGTGTCATATTTGTTGATTACAATTAGCGGTGGATAATTATAATTCATGGATTGATAGAAAGCTGTACATAATACCTAAGGATGAGATATCTCAGGCATATATTCCATCAATTTTCATTTGGATTTATCTACAGTAACCAAACCACCCACTGGTCTACCAGCAGGTGTTTTAGTGGCCAGTCTACCAATTATATCATAACCATCCAGGTGTGGTCTATGACATAACCATGTTTCCTGTAAAACAAATAGATCACAAGTAAGAACACAGCTACCCAAAGGATTATCAATAAAAGACTGATAACCTCCAGTGTTTCACAACATCAATACAAAAGGAGCAGCAGATTTATATAAGAATGGTCAATGCTATAGATTTAAAGGCCAGCAGGCAACCACGTTGAGTCCTCTGCTGGCTGAATCGATTTGTCCTGACAAGAGGTTCAGGATTTAGGTAAACCCTCCTACTATCTCAATTCATTGTAATTTTAATGTTACTAAATTCTTGTATTTGATGAGCTGAAAAAGGATCTATCAAACTATTACCAGGGAGGACAACAGGTATATAATAACCCATTTTTAAGAAAGTTGGAGTGAAAGGAATATGCCAATCCACAATGACTGCAGTGTAAAATGAATCAATGCCCAATTACTCACACTTTATAACTCTGTAAGTTCAGCCAGTTCAAGATACTTTGTACTAATAATCTGAGGTTGCGGTATACAATGTATAAACTGTAATACCCTTACTCTGTTTATAAATGGACTATTATCAGTCTTGAGAAATTCAATAATTTTGATTGAGCTAGCCTCTTTTCCCTGTTTATTTTGTGGCCCTCCCAAGCACCCCAATGTGGGCTTGATGCATGGTTTTTTAAGTGCTGAAGAACGCCAGGAACCAGGAACACTGGTGACCCCTCGACCGCTGTAAAGCAAGCAATGGGTTAGTACAATGGCAAACAATATACTGAATAGTGAGGTAACCAATATCAAGGGGCTTACCAAGGGTTTGGGGACAGGAAGAACAAAGATGAAAATGGAGGTGTTCCGTGTGGCTGCAGAGTGTAGCAATCGGCAGTGGTGAGGAGTAGATTGTTGTAGAAATAGGCACTGCAAAACCTGTATGGAGAGGGTACTCCAAAAGGTATCAGAAGAGGAAAATCCGAAAACAGTCCGTTAAGAGTTCCAAGGTCAAAAGCCAGCCAAGTTCGTCGTAACCAGGGGGTAATCCAAAGGAATCCAAGAATACAGTTCAAAGGTCCTGAAACAGCAGAGCAAAACAATATCCAAGGGCTTGACAGAGGAATCCAAGAAGAACAGTCCGTGGTCCAGGTTCAAGGTGCAGAGACAGGAAGACGCCGAACAGTGCCTGATTGGGTCAGCTGTGAAGCACTGAATGAGCGTTCCCTCTCTGGTTTTAAAGGGGCCTAGGAGTGTCACATGACCCATCACGTGACCGATGATGTAGCATGTTTTGTTGTCACATGACCCAAGTTTCCAAAACGCCGCTGCCGGGTCTTCCTGAGGGCGTGACGAAGCAAAGGAAAAAGCCGGCGTCTCCGTTGACTGTCTCCAAGACGTCAGGGCAGCTGCCAACGTTGCAATGGATGACCATAGCACGTTAAATGCCCTAGTGTGCGCCGCTGCCGTGCTGCTTGAGGGAGTGAGGACATGAGATCAGAAGAGGAAGGCAGAACAGGAACTGAGATGGAGGGCTTAGTGACTGCACGAGCATTCGTGTGCGTTAGGTGACCAGTGGATGGTGTAACAATCAATAAGAAACGCAATGCTTCAGTGAAGAAATATGTCCCATGCCGAGCCATTTCGATCTATGAACACATAACTGGTTTTTCAGAACCAGTGACTGAGCTCTGTAATGCACCATTAGCATCAGGTAGCATCCTTACTTCACATAAGGCCATCACTAGAACACCACTCCCAAATAGCCGGATGATATCGAACATCTCCTTCCTTGGTAAAATAATAGAAAAGGTCAATAAATCTCAACTGGCCCATCAGTGATGAGCATTCCCTGCTTCATGAAAACGACCCTGGATTTTTTCTAAACAGGAGTGCGGAAACACGCCCCATTTTCACAAAAGAGGACATTTTGAAATCTCTTGACAGCAGCATACCAAAAGCCTGTGAACTCTCCTTAGCCTATTGACTGCTTACAATACAGTAAACCATCAAACACTGATACAAGAGTAATCATACAGATGGAAATTACCAGGACAGGCTTGGTTTGAATCACCACCTATCTAGATATTTGCACAAAATGAGGGGGTTTCATCTCAAGAAACTTGCCTTTGGAGTGAGGACCCCTCAAGGTTCCATTGTATCCCCTTTGTTATGTAATGGTTATATTAAGCCTCTAGCAGCATGTCCTGGCTCATTCTAGCTTTACATTGATGATTCACAGGTACTTCTAAACCTGGAGCCAGGTGACAGCATCCCTCCTATCACTAAATTGCTTCACCAGGATTGGACCATGAATACTGGTCTCTGCCTTAACGCCTGTAAAACAGAGTTTATCTTTTTTGGGGATCCCATCCCCCACAATTTTACGACTCAATTGACTATTGGGAATTGTATTCCAGTATCTCATCGTCGGTAACGTGTGATGACGTCTTTATCGTGGGTTCTGATGGGTTCCCGCTTTTGTTCACATTAGCAGATGTAAATAAGACGTTAGCTTTAGTTGCTGTCCCAAACGCATTACTCCTGGCAGGGGACCTCCGGCCGATTTACAGCGAGACACGCCCTTGGTTTTGCTTCTTAATTTCGATTGCAAGGGGAGCGGGTCCGCTTTCCTTGATTGGGGGAGTCACATTTCGCAAAAGCTCCACAGCGACCTCAGGCATAGCGGATTCCAGAGTATACATATCATTGGAGCTACACCACACAATTGTTCTTGCAGAGGCCTCCACGAAATAATAAAGTTAGACAACAGAAAGGTCTGATGCACAGGCCAACGAGGGCTGTTCGGCTGCTCCGCTGAACAGCCGCACAGCCTCGCAATCAGCACTCACGAGAAGTGACTATACCTGATGGGTGCAGCATGTACACAGCGTTTTATGGGCTTCTGGGTGAAGGCAGGATTGCCACGTTGCAAATGTTAGATTCCAGAGGCAGTCAAAGTTCATAAATTGATGCGTGTAATAACAGAGAACCCTGCCAAACTGCCCTCGCAATCAGCACTCACGAGAAGCGACTATACCTGATGGGTGCAGCGCTTAACACCTGAAACCAAGTGAAGAGCATAGGGATCAATTGCCATGCCAAGCCCTCAGGGCAATCGCAAATAGATGCATATCCTTAGAAATATGTGCCCGTACTTGGAAATGCATCAACGTAGCAAGGGTCGCCAGAGTGCTCATCCTCTGACACCTGTGGTATTGTAACAGCTTCTACCCAGGGCGAAATAAAAATCAACAGATCCATAATAAGGCAGCAAGACTTACTCTGGGAACCAATCTCAGGGACCATTTCCCAAAGTGCCCTGAAGCGCTCAATCAGCTCTCTGTTACTCAAGGAATCCCACAGAAAGTCAACTGCATTGCATTCTGAGTCCACAAAGTCAGCACGCCGAGATGAATCAGCTCGTACATAAGCAAGCAAGCACCAACAAGAACGTTAGGATCAACCCAGGGCAACAGTTTAACAGAAGCCAGATTCCAAAGAATGAAGCACAGACGGAGAAGCCTAACAGTGCCAAGCTTAACGGAGGCCTGAAAGTTTAGGACGGTCTCCCCTCATGCCAAAAAACAGAACACAACCTCAAGTGATTAAAAATGGTTCTATGTGCTAAGCACGCCCATTGGAGGCCGCCTCAAAAACAGACCACCTTTTTTTAGACTGCCTTGTATCAGCTTCCAAAAAATGTGCCGGCATTGGGGGGTTTAACCCAAGTACCCCCCTGCCCATGGCATATGCTTCCACCTTCACCCTGCCTCCTGCTGGCCTCACCTACTATGTCCAGTACCATCCTCCAACTGATTGGCTTTGTCAGCGCTCAGCTCTCTCGCAGCCCTACTCGGCGTGCTAGCTTGGAAGCTTTTCATCCCTCCCATCCCTAATATGCCCCATCTAGGTTGAAGGACTGCCACCACCAGCATTTCAAACACTCCTGTTTGGTCTATGAGTCGTAGCTGGTCCTTCAAAGTTGCAGTGCTCTGACCACTGCTTCCTGCCCAGAGGCTGCACCCTAAAGGCCAGGATGTCTTGTTCCCCCTCCACTGCTCCCTTTGCTCTGATTCCACAGCACAAGTGCTCTCTGCTTGCAAGCCCTGCCATGAGTGCTGCATCTACGCCAAGTGAGGCAGGTGATTTTTGTCTGGATTGCAGACTTGCTTGGTTGTCCAATGGGGTGTGGCAGGATGGAGCTGATGTGGAAGATTGCCTTTTTATTGTGATTCACTAATCAGAGGGCAGTCTCCTTTGTCTAAATTATTCGTCCAGTGTAGTACTGCCCTGCCATGTGATACCTTCTTTCTCTGGACCGCATCCTTTATGCGACGGCTGCACCGCCACCGGGCCACAACAATCAGAACAGTTTGTGAAGAAGAGCGACCATCTTAATGCCCCTTAGATACCACTTTATTGCATTGTTTTGAGTAACTGCAGCCAGTGGAATATGAGGACACTATGAACAATCATTTGTAAAGTTGGATCTTGGCCAGTCATAGGAATGGAATCAATCCGAATTTCTCCATGACCTGGACAATTGCTGAATACAGGTGGTTATTGAGTGCCAAAGCCCTAATTCCCTTTGACCTGGTCCCATTCATTTTTTTTACCTTCTCTTCACGTTGCCATTAAAAGTAAGGCAGTGAACTGCCTCCCCTGTCACTGAAAGAGCACAGACACATGGTCTAATGACCCTTTACCATCAGTCTTGGGCTATGTTGCTGGAATGCCAACAGGGATTGGCCTTAACAATAGTTCTATTTAGCACCTGTGCATTGCAACTTGCTAAAATAATAGGTGTTACATGTTATAACTACATTGACAATACACAAAACTTACCCACTCTAAATATAGGGTTCCATACCCAACCATCCAGTATATGTGCCGGGGGCAAATATCACACAGCCATCCGAAGCTCAAGCACGAAAAAAAGGAGTTTTGGCAAAGCAATACACACGTACTTATGCACCAATTAATTGTAACACTCACTGTGGAAACCAGCTCCATACCAACACACAAGGCAAACACCCATTGTTGTGTAATTGATGCCAACCTCCAGTTACATCCAAGAAGAGGACCAATGACCAAAGCAAGCGATTTCCACCTAAGAATTCCTGAAAGAATACACCCATTGCTGGCGATGTTTACCTGCAGTGTCTGCACTTTGTGCCCTCGTTCTTTCAAGGGTTGATTATGCCAATGAGATCTACCTTTTTTCCACCATATCTATTTAAGAGATTGCAATGCTTTCCAGATGAGGCTACAGCCTAGTGCTCAGGTTCTTTCACAGGAAACATTACCCCAGCGGTCATTCCCACATCTGGAGAATGGATTTTAAGGCTCTTTGTATCATCTGCACACAGAGACTGCAGATGCTGCTCCGCTCCAGACAGCGATACAAACCTTGCCATTCAGTAGCCCGCCTGTGCAAGCTACCACCATACCAAGAAGTGGGTGACTCCACCCTCATCACATTTGGATGACAGCTTTTACCGCTTGAGGTATCTACCTGTCTCAATACTGGCGACTCATACGCCAGCGTGTCATCCACACAAGGGTGGATGCCCTCACTTACCCCAGCACTGGATAAGTCTTTAATAGAGACCCCAGGACTCTGATTGACTCCATCATACGTCCTGATGAAGGCCTGCACACACAAGCTGCACTCTACAGCTCACTTTTGGGCCGAAACACCTTAGTGTCGACGATCATACCACATGTTCAGTGTACAATCCATGCATTGTCTTTTGTTTGTTTATGTTCATTGAATTTGTTTTTTTTGTTCACATTGTACCTGCATAACTCAATATGTTGTCTAATGTCAGCAGAACATGTTTTTCATCTATCTAAACCCAGTGTATTCCACTGGGTTGTACCTAATTGTATTGTCTCTTCAATATTCCTGGGTGCTCTATCCCCACACTTTGTCAATTATATGCGAATTAAATACATAAAGTGGAAACACGTGCTGTGATTGACTTTTACATCTGCTACACTACAGGAATGGTGTGACCTCTCACCCTGAAATTTTCTTTTGATTATTCAACTACGCCCGCCTGGGTTTTCCAGGGCATAGCCAGGTGCCCTTAGATATATTTTGGTCCTAGTACCACTAGCAACACTACTGCTGGTAGTAGTGTTACTGTTACTACTTACTACCACTATTGGAGCACTTAGCATTAACAGTAGTATTTCTTATACTGCTCATAGTTGTACCACCCCTAGCATTACTGGCGTTAGTACTACTCCTAGTAAAAGTGAGAGTAACAAAGGTGATAGTAGTAGCTATTACCAGTAAAACTGGTATTAATAGTCGTGCTGCTACTAGAATGAGTAATATTGTTGGTGGGAGGAGAAGTACTTCAGCTTTATCAAATGTTTATCAATTTTACTTAAGACATGCAAACTGCAGACATTCTTTTAAAAAAGGCCTTCATTCTAAATATCCTCCATTTGCTTGAAACTGGATATATATTTGACCAGTTTGGCTGCATGTGACTTCAATTTAATGAAGGATTTTTTATTTATTTGCATTTAAAGTTTCGAGGCGCTGTTACAGGAATTCTTTGTGTAGTTGTAGTTGGTTGTCTTAGTTTACTTATTTATAATGTGCTTAATACCCAGAGGTTTCTAAGCGCAACCCGGGATCGAACCTGTGTTTTGTATTGTCTTGCTTCCAAGGCGAGCAAGTTGCCGCTGAGGTATCCTCCGGGATACTAAGGATGCTGACACTAAGTCCACCTGATGTATCAGCATTTAAGAATTCCTGTGAAATCTCTGATGACACACTGTGCCTCAACGTCCACCCACAAACGGGTTAAACACATTTCTCTCGTCCAATTGGATTTGACTAATTTGTATCCAGCACATCACCAATTCGCAAGATGTGGTAAACAGACTGAATGGGCATCTCACTGCCAGGTGCTTTGAGCCGGCCACCATTTTTAAAGCATTCTTGTAAAATATATTGTATTGTGAATATAGTGTTGGAGCTCAAACTGCCTGCACAACACATAGTGGATTCATACAGCCTGTCCTTCTTAAATGTGGGTTCATATAGGTATAATAATCCCCAATAAATATATTGTTATGGCTTACTTATGGTGGGCGATGCCCAGGGAAGAGAGGGGACTGCACTCCGCAGTCCTGGTTGTCTGGTCCTCCACACTCAGGAGAAGCGCCCTGCATGCATTTACTCACAGGCAGCTGCCCGAGGCGTTGCTGGGAGGAAGGGGGCGCTGAGGGGCTATAGCCCGGCTCTATTGGTGGTAGCACCAGATAGAAGCTGATTGGTTACAACCAAAAAGGCTGGCTAGCCCACACTCCCGACAGTCCCAAAATTAGCGCAGCCCCGGATCTTTTCCAGACCTAGCAACACCCCTGGCAGCTGCATTTGCGAAATGGAAAACATAGTGCTTCTAAAACACACAAAACTCTTCTGGCTTCAAGGCACTTATGACTATTTTGCAATTCGAATATTCCTTATGGCTCCAATATAAGGTAAAATGATGTTAAAGTCTGCTTACTTCACTTTTAGCCTACCCACCAGAGGAAACGACACAGAGCGATTGAATTTAGTTAGTTTGGACATGAAACAAATGCACAATTTTAAGAGAATGTCCCCAGAGGACAGCAATGAACGGCTGCACTCCTAATGTCAAACTATATGCAGAGACTGTAATCTAAACGGGGATCCCCAGCACAGGTCCTCCTGTATCAAAGCGCTATTGGTCATGAAAATATCTTTGTTGATTTTGTAGCATATCAAAGACCTTGGGCTGTATTCATTAAAAAAAAATCGGAATCAAACAGTTATGAAAAATAAAGGCTTAGCCGGGTGGTTCCTTACCGGTTGCTCTGGAGTCTTGCTTGGTTCCCCTCTGTCCCCTTACAAGAGTTGTAATGTAGAAGACCCCTGACACCGGATCTGGCTCCCACGAGGCCATGTGCACCTGCCAGTTACAGAGCTCTTCCTCGGGCCGGCCAGATAGACGGCTTATTTAAAGCTCGGTATTCAAGGCGGCTGCTGCACGTGTTTCCAATCGCGGTGCTTGCTCTCCTCGTGGCTTGACCTCAGAAGTCTGACCCCAGTGGAAGTCACGACAAGGTGTTTGCACGTTCATTAGGAGCCATGATCCACAAATGGAGAAAACATGTCCTATAACTTCAATATAAATGTAATGAAACGCATGTTGCATGTACTTTTATCCATAAAGTTTACCAGCGGCTAATTAGATTTTGCACCGGCCACTATCTCCATGTCTTGCCAGCTGAACCATGCCAGCGAGTCTGAACCAGGAAGCAAGCGCTTCTCTACCTAAGGTCTACCCCTCTGGAACAACGGCCCAATGTAAACCCAGGAAGAACTGAACCCCCCGAGAAATTCAGGAGGCAGCACCCCTGAACACCTCACCTGGGTTCATTTGCCCAACCCGCCCGGAAGCCTGAGACCACTCAACTTGGGAGCCTGTGAGACTATCCCAGGAAGACACCCCCGTGGAGCTGCGTTTTGGAAGCATTTATCTTTTCATTGACTATTCCTTGCTCCCTGAAGAGATTGTATTGGTGCACGTTGCGCCTGTTAAAAACATAGAAATAAATTATCCTAGAAGAAAAACATCACGTGTTGCACATTAGTTTTATATATGGAATAAAGTACCCACTACCATACGTTATAAATATTATTTTTTTATTGACTCACAATATACATTATAGGCAACCTTTAGGCACGACTTTGGCCAGATGTAACAAAATTTAAAATCTGCGAAAGTTCACAGATTCTTTCGTAAGCCTTGTTTCATGTGTCTCAGCCGTTTCTGATCGACTATTCTGCTTTTCCACTTAAATCACCTTCGTCAATTTTCTTAAATATGCTCAACAGGAATTTGATCAGAGTCAGACTGATGTGTGTTTTTTCTCCTTCCACCAATATCTTCCACCAGTCGTCTGTCGACCTGCTGCTGTACGTTTTCATTGCCTCGCCTAAGAAGAAGTCTCTCTCCTTTCTCGACGCTCGGCAAATAAGTATCAAATGTTTCAGTGATTCAATTGAGTCCTTTCTCTTACATAATCTACATACACTGCTCGTGTCCTGGTTTTTTCTCTTGTCTAAGACTTGTCTAGTTGTACTAAGGTACGCAGGTAACACGTTCAGCTGACGTGCTCCACACCAAAACTCTTCGTGGTGTTTGTATAGTTTCTTCTTGATTTTACTGGGGTCTCTTGTCAGTGTCTCGTCTGATTCGTTCAAGTCTTTGATGATTGCTTGGCAGATGTTTTGCCACTCCAATATCGTTTTTTCACTCTGCTCTTCTAATTACTTTTCAAGACTTGGAATCCTCCACCAGGATTAACATCAATACATTTACGATAGAATGAGAGCGATTTCCACACTGCTATTGCTTTAAGGGATGTAACAGTGAGCTCTCTTCTTACTAACTTTACTGGTAGGCTCATCGGCAATCGAAGGACGGTCTTCCAGAAAATGCCTTCTAATAACGACGTGTCTTCCGGAAGTGACAAGGAGGTCTCAGCGCCATAGGTCAGAATAGGTGTTACTTTCGTTCGATAGACTGTCACTAGTGGCCTTAGCGTGAACCGGCAGTATCTGTTTAACAGTATGGGACCTTGAGCTACCAGGTTGTTCATCTTTTCCTCAGTATGTCAACTCTGGGCGCCTTGCAAGTGCTGGTGTTTATGCAGATGCCTAAGTAATTAAATAACTTGACCGCCAGGATTTTTTCACCGTCCATTGACCACGTTGGCTTCTTCTTAGTGCCTCTGAAATTCGGTGCGCCAAATCTCATAATGCGAGATTTTGCTGAGTTTATTTTCAAGTTGTTGTTTTCTACAAAGACTTGGAGGGCCTCAAGTTGGTGCTGTAGACCTTGTGTGGTGCATTTACAGACCCTAACAGAAACCCCTTCAACTAAAAAACATATTAAACAGTGCCACCAAAAATGGCTGTGCTTTGTTCCCTGCCATATGTGTGGCAAGCAGTTGAACACTGCATTTAAAAACGGCTCTACAATTGCTTTCCTTTCATCTGAATAATCAAAAGTTATGCCCTGCATTCAGAATGGCCCTGCGTTTGCTGTTCTGTCATCTGAATACCAAAGTTGTGCACTGTACTCAAGACGGCCCTGCGTTTTTTTTCTTTCATCTGAAATACCAAAAAGTTATGCACGGCATTGTAAAACAGCCCTGCATGCTTTATTTTTATTTATTTGTTTTAGTTTTTGTAACGTGCCACATGCCCGTGGGCCTCAGGGCGCACACAGAAACAAATAACAGAGACAGACAGACATGGCAGAGGAAAAAAAAACGAGGAACCATGAGCAAGTTATTCCAGGTTAAAGAAATTAGTTTTTATGGCCTGTTTAAACACAGTGTAGCTTTGGATCTGCCGTATCCGAGCTGGTAGTGCATTCCAAAGAAGGGGACCCTGTACATCAAGGGTGGCACCCCCAAATCTAGCTGTCCTAAATCTGGGGTGTTTGAGGACGACCGCTGTGGATGAGCGAAGGTTCCTCTCATTAGACTTAATGCTAATGCGTGCAGACAGATATGTGGGGTTGCTAAAGCTCAGGCATTTATGCGTCGTAGTTAGCACCTTGTGTGTTATATGATGTTTTACCGGGAGTCAGTGAAGTTTCTTCCTAAAGGTGGAAATATGGGTGCGACGTCATCCAGTCCTGTATGGCTTTGTATATGTTATTGATAGTTCTAACATCATTACTGTATGAGCCAATCAGTTGTATAACTACCTGAGTGTCGTCTGCGTAGTTTGTATATTGAACTCCAAGTTTACTCTAGAGGTCGAGAAGGGGGCGAATATACAGATTAAAAAGCAGAGGCGACAGACAGGAGCCCTGTGGAACTCCACAAGTCTGAGAAATGGGGGAGGATTGATTGTTGCCTACACATACCCTTACCATTCTAGGGCCTAGAAAGGAGGCTATGCATCTAGATGCTGTCGTAGAACAATTGGCGATCTCTCCGAGCCTTGACACAAGTAAGCTGTAATCAACCAGCTCATAGGCTGCGGAGAGGTAAGCAGAGCAGCTTGGTTTTTGTCTGCTATGCCAGCCAAGGTGGATTTAAGATCGAGCATGGCCGTCTCGGTCCCATGACGAGCTCTATAGCCCGACTGTCGGGTGCCAAGGATTTTATGTTCCTCGACATGAGCCTGTAATTGCAGGTATGCAAGTTTGTCTAATATCTTGAGGATAAAAGGCACATTTGTTATGGGCCTATAGTTATCATTGTTGGTTGGATACAAGTTTTCTTTTTTTAATAAAGGTGTTATCCATGCAGATCTTAACAGGTCCGGTACCAGACCTTCGCCAAAGGATAGATTTATCAACTTGGTAATCCACGGGACCAGGATGTCAGTGGACTCCTTGAGGATGCTTGTAGGACAGTCATCGGCAGGGCAAGATGTGGCCTTAAGATCTTGTATAACTTTGGAGATTTCCTTTTCAGAATAGTGAGTGAAAGAAAATTGAGGGATTGTGCCATCCACTTTGTTAGGAGAGATTGTTTCAGTAGGAGTTGGCGCCGGTACTACATTACTGAGGGCCTTCTTGATTTTTTTTCTTCATGTGAATCAATCTTAGATAAAAATGCGTCATGAATGTCCAAAAAGGTAGGGAATCCATCCGAAAACAGCCTTGCCTTACTGTTCATTCCCTACCCACTGCGCTCAGAAATGAAAAATCATACACTGCATTCTGTTAAAAGCAAATCTGTTCAACTAACCTGTACAAGCCCATCAACCTGCCTAACTACCCATTAAGTCAAGGTTCAGCTGTAACCAAGTAACCCCTTGTCTGTATTCCCAAAAGGCTAACCAAATGTTTCATATCATGTAACTGTAATCTATAAGCCTTCTGTAACAAGTGCCACGATGATCATGGCCGCTGTGCGCTATATAAATGTAAATAAATAAATGAGAGGCAAAGATTTCACAAGTGCAAACCGACACAGCTTTTGTTTTCCCTTTCATGTGAACGGCAGCACTCTGAAACACTGCAAATGAAGGAAAAAAGGCTTGGCTATTTCTTCCGTGTTAAATCAAAATAACCCATTGCATAGGGTCTCTCCCTCCGTGTCTATGGACCAACTACAAATGCAAACCCATTCAAGAAGGACAAATCAAAAGAATCCCGTGACTTACCGAACCGCATTTCAAACATTGGATCAAATACGGCTTGCACACGTGTAAAAGAGGAAAAAGGAAAATCACTTTAAAAAAGTCACAGTGAAAAGGTAGCTTTGCTTGCATAGAATTGTTAGTGAATATGTTGTGGGTGGGGGCTGGAAAAGCCATGTATATTATGTTTTTCTACCACAAGACCTCAATCAACTTGGCAGCTGGCTCGGGGATACCAATAAACCCAGTTTGGCTCAGGCAGGACACTTCTCAATTGAATGCCTGGTCTCCCCATGGAAGTCACACTTATAAGTGAACTATTACACAATAACATATGAGGTGGCTGAGGGCGTGATAATTACCTGTTCTGTCAGACTAAAAGGCAGTACTAGCAAACAAGAAAAAAGAAAGCCAATGGGGCTAGTGCTTGACCAAGAAGTGCCAGTTCCTCCAGCACCCCCTCTGAAGGACAAACTGACAAACTTCAAAGGGGCAATAAAAGTCTTTTGTTGCAAGCTGAGCCAGTGGGAGACAAATTACTGTGGGAATGAAGCACCGCCCTCATATGTGACAGATCCTCCAAATTGACATGTAAATCGTGATTCACTTTAGGCATTTCTCCCAGCACTTACAATAAGAAAACAATGTTGTTTTATGCTATTTGTCCATGCAATTTCCAGGCGGATGTTAAGAGACTAAGTACATTTTCCTAGCACTTTGTGGACTGAAATGGCCAGTAAAGAACTTGTTTCTGGCTGATGTATAAATGGGACAAATTTGACACTTGGTGGAAGGATGGAGATGTACACATTATGATGTCATGAGCCTTGCCCCTGGCCCTCACTGGCAAGTCAGCCTTCCCGTTAGGGCCAGGTCAAAGACCTTAAAACCTCATCCAAGACTCTCTTGGAGTCAGTCCTGGTGCCTTGGCGCCAGGCTCATAACCATCATGAAGACCAACATTAGAATGGGACTATTTAACTTGGGACTATTTAACTTGGGGGGGGTTCAGCCAACATGGAGGCACACACATAGCTCAGTTACAAGGAACTGAGCTATGCGGTCTAGTCTTTTTGGTGTGGCAGGCCTGGTACTACTTTACCGGGACTACTTTGGGTGTGGCAGGCCTGGGACTATTTTACCTGGACTACTTTACCTGAGACTATTTAAACCACACCCAAACAGCAGAACATGCTTTGCGTTATTCTGCTGTGGGCAGCGTAACGCTCACCGTGTCCAGTTCTTTGATGCCAGCTTACCTGAAACCAAGGACCTGCAGAGAGAGAAAGAACACTACGAAACTTACCTGGAACAGTATCCTGTTCTCAATCCACCGCTGAATTCAGTTCCACTCACCTGAAGGTACAAACTCCATCATCCGGCACCGCATGCATCCTGGTATACCATAACCTGGAAAGAGGAGAAAGAAAGACAGCATTAGTAAGAGTTTACTCAAGTTTCCTCCCGAATTAAGAAAGCCACACAATTCTTACCTGGGTAGTCATCTTCTGGTCAGTATCATTGCTGGAACATTACGGCGCTCGGCGAGGAACATCGCAACCTGAAAGGAGAGAAAAGACACAGGTTAGCAATATAAAAGGCGAAACAGCGCCGCGCATCGCGCATTACTCACCGGACAGCATCGCGCACACCGCGCTTTCGCCTACCGGCCCATGCTCATCTTCAAACTTCATGACAACACCAAAATACCTTTCCATACCTAAAAGGAAAGTAGCAAGGCATTATTATTCGAACTAAGAGGAACATAAGAACTGCATATAAAGACTGTAAAGCAGAAAACCTACGGAGTCGCAGCAGGCCTGGATTCCCACAGGGGGCTTGCACCAGTGAAGTAACTTGGTCGCTGCTCGCCCCCCACATCTACACGCCCCTGCCACAAGGAGCAGGACGGAGAATCCACCTCTTACAATATTAAGGTGAGGAGAAGGCCCAAAGGGGGAGGAAGGAGTTGAGGCCAAGGGAGGTGGGAAAACATAAAGACAATCTGGTATTGAATCCAGCTCTCCTATATTGCAGACCCATCTTTAATCAGAGGCCTTACCAAAGGACCGGGAGAGGGTTCGAGAGTGCAAATCATCCAACCAGGGCTGGGTGGTGTCCCCGTGGATACCAGGTGAGCGTAACAGAATGCAATGCCTCAATAATATTATCCACCTGTGCGTCATGGAGACCTCAGAGACTGACCAGTTAGTTCAGTTGTTGGGACAATTACGCGCTGAGGTACATTCAGCCAGGCAAGAAACCAACGCTCTTAGGAGGGATTTGATTGTTACTAAGGATCGTAGCGACGAAATAAGTAGACAATTGCTCCAATCACAGGCAGGACAGACCCCATTGCCTGGTAACATTCCGCCAGCACCTGTACCAACTTCTTCCACCAATCCAGTACAAATAACCCTTCCTGGGGCAGTTCCTTTAGCTCCACCTGAACGATTTACAGGGGACCCCAAGAAGTAAGCAACGTTCATGAACCAGTGTCGTCTTCATTTCCTTTGCAGACCTGGGGTTTTTCCTAACGACCAAGCGCGGGTTGCTTTTGTCTTGTCATATCTGAGTGGCAGTGCTGCGGATTGGTCCGTACCATTGGTAAGTCAGGATAACCCGTTGTTACATGACTTTGGGGGTTTCCAGATGGAAATGGAAAAACTCTTTGCTCGTCATACCCAAGGCCAAGCATTAGACAACAAACTTTTGTCACTCCGTCAAGGAAGTCAAGACTTGCTTATATATAGCAACATTTAACAGACTAGTCGTTGAAGCTGGGTGGCCTGAGGAAAAAAGGACCACACTATTTCATCGGGGTCTACGAGGGGAACTAAAGGATGTCCTTGCTCAAGTGGTTAACCCACCTAAAGACTGTGGATAATTCATCAACCTTGTGGTGCAATTAGATCACAGATTACAAGACCAAAAGCGGACTGGATCAGGTTAGACACTCGAGGTGTGTATGTCCGGTCAAAGGATAATGTTCCACGTATTTTGGAAAACATGGTAGAACCCATGCAAATCGGAGGTGTACGGCCCCCTTTAACTAAAACTGAAAGAGACAAGAGAAGGCAACAGCAATTATGCTTATATTGTGAAAAAAATCAGGCCACTTCCTCAAAGAATGTCCAGTGAAACCACCAAGGAGAACAGTTGGAGCCGCAGAGAAGGAAGATAAAAACAAGGAGTCGGAAAACTACCAAGCCCGGCAAGCGTAGAGGTCCGCTTGTCGAGCGAGAAGGATGAGCCACAGACCTCACACTTTGCATTACCAGTAATTTTGATCAATCACCAACAGCCGTCTCGGATGCATGCTGTCGAAGCATACATAGACAGCGGAGCAGTTGGGAATTATATAGACCAAGATCTGGCAGCAGAGATGGGGCTTCCCTTATGCTCTAAGTCGACTACTGAAAAAGTTACTACTGTTGATGGGACAGAAATAGCTTCTGGACCAGTAACCCAATGTACAGCAGCACTAACCCTACTGTGCCAGGATGGACACCGAGAATCTATTGCATTCGATCTCATCAAAGCTCCTCAGTTTTGACTAATCTTAGGGATGCCATGGTTGGTAGCTCACAACCCTCTAATAGATTGGCGTACCAAGAAGTTGGCCTTTTCCGATGATTGTGCTCGCACCTGTTATTACCAAGAAAAGGGGAAAACAGACTTATGTATATCTGCTACTCCTAGTACGGCAGCAATTGTACTAGGTGTGACTAGTACTCTACCAAATGAATACCAAGATTTTCAAGACGTGTTCCAGAAAGAACAAGCATATACTCTACCACCGCACAGGCCCTACGATTGTCAGATCGACCTCATACCCGGTGCGCAAATTCCTTGTGGTCGACTCTATGCACTTACTGAACCAGAAAACCTCCATTTGAAATCTTATCTTGATCAGTACCTGGCAAATTGATTTATCGGCCCATCTAAAACACCGGCAGCCAGTCCCTTATTCTTCATACCAAATAAGGAAGGAGATTTGAGGACTTGCATCGAATATCGCGCATTAAACCAGATCACAGTAAAAAAACGTTATCCACTTCCCCTTATTCCCAAATTATTGGATCAAGTCAAAGACGCCCAAATCTATACCAAACTGGACCTTAGGGGGGGCGTACCATCTTGTTAGAGTGAAGAAAGGAGACGAATGGAAAACCACCTTTCGTACCAAATACGGCTTGTATGAATACCAGGTAATGCCTTTTGGACTTTGCAACGCTCCTGCTGCATTCCAGTACTTAATGAATGATGTTTTGCGGGAGTTAATCAACGTTTGCGGCCTGGTTTACATTGATGACATATTAGTGTATTCTGCTACAAAAGAAGACCATGTCAGGCAAGTCCGCTCCATCCTTACTAAACTCTGCCAACATAAACTGTATGCTAAACTCGAAAAAATGCTCTTTTCATGTCACCGAAGTGGAGTTCCTCGGTTTTATGCTCACACCAAAAGGTATCAGAATGGATAGGCACAAGGTAGATGCCATTCTTAACTGGCCGTCACCAACTTCATTTAAAGGAATCCAGAGTATGTTGGGCTTTGCAAACTTTTACTGCCGATTCATCCCAGATTTTTCCCAAATAGTGCATCCAATTACATCACTATTGAGAAAAAACAATAACAAGTTCCATTGGACCGAAGAAGCAGAGAAGGCCTTTCAAGAACTTAAGAAAAAATTCACTTCTGCTCCAGTTCTACAGCATCCTCGCCCAGACCTCCCTTATATAGTTGAAATAGATGCCTCTAGCATGGCTATGGGAGCTGTTCTCTCAAAAAGGGACCCAGGAACTGGCCAGTTACACCCTGTGGCCTTCTGGTCACGAAAATTCTCACCTCCCAAACTCAACTATGCTATCACAGACAACTCTTGGCTATAAAATCAGCTTTCAAGGCATGGCAACACTATCTCCCTGGTGCTAGACATGCTGTCACGGTCATAACTGATCATCGAAACCTGCAATACCTCAAAACAGCAAAGGCTCAATCATCCAATCAAATGCGGTGGGCTCTTTTCTTCGCTGAATATGGCTATGTGATCACCTACTGGCCAGGAGTCCGAAACGGAAAGACTGACGCCTTGTCCCTCATGGGTGTTGATGAAAAGGTATACATAACTTCAGATCCAGTAGCCATCATTCCAGAAGACAAACTCCTGGGTCTTACGACAACATTGACACAGGGTGAACTCCAAAACAAGATCCAACTCTTAATGGATCCCACTTTCTCACAAGAGTGGTGTACTCAAGGAGAACATTGCACCATTAAAGACCAGTTACCATATTTTAGGAACCGTCTATACTTGCCAAGTAAAGATTTACAAGAGCAGGTTATTTCGGGTTATCACGACTCCCTGATTGAAGGTCATCCTGGAATTGCCAAAACTCTAGCTAAGGTAAAACTAAACTATTGGTGGCCCACATGACTAAAAGACATCATAAAATGTATCCAATCTTGTGGTGTGTGTGTGCACAAAACAAGTCCGAAAAGCAGAAACCAGCTGGTCTTCTCCAACCACTGGAAATTCCTCCCGCACCATGGCACACACTGTCCCTTGATTTCATTAGAGATCTACCTCCCAGTCAAGGATTCAATAGCATCTTAGTAGTTGTAGACTTGTTCTCTAAAATGGCACACTTTATTCCTTTTAAGGGTCTTCCAAATGCATCCAATTTAGCAAAAGTATTCCTGGAGGAAATCGTATGGCTACATGGCTTTCCATCGGTCTTGATCTCAGATCGAGGTAGCCAGTTCATATCCAACTTCTGGAGGAAATGCTGTTCAATGGCCCAAATTGACATTCGACTATCCACAAGTCACCATCCTCAAACAGATGGCCAAACAGAAAGAACAAACCAAACCCTCGAGCAATACTTACGTTGCATGTTACATCAAGTGTAAAGAAATTGGAAGGACTTGTTATGGATAGCTGAATATGCCTATAATTCATTACACACCAGCACTGGACAAACCCATTTCTACACTATATATGGTAGACATCCACATACTTCAGAATTGGATCTCCCAACCCCTTTGGAAATGCCAGCAGTTAAAACCCTACATACGACTATTTCCCAGGCCTTCAAATAAGCAGCAGAACATTTACTCCAAGCCAAAAACAAACAAAAGAAATTTGTTGACCAACATCGTAGTAAAGCCCCCAACTATCAAATTGGAGACAAGGTCTGGTTAGCATCAAGATATGTGCCCATAAAAGGGACTCTGACATTTCGTCCCAGATATCTGGGAACTTATTGAATCCATAATAAATCCAGTGGCAGTTAAATTAGCGCTACCACCCACTATGCAGATTCATCCTGTGTTTCACGTATCACTCCTGAAACCGGTACAACCAGGTACTCGGGTTACAACACCACCAAAACCAGTATTATGTCAGGGCTGGGACAATTGGCAGTGTTTTGGGGGTTTTGGGAGGAGGTAAAAGGGCCCTGGGGAGTCCCATCACCTTGTCCAGGCGTGTTCTCCTTCCGTTTTGCAGGACAAAGGCCTTTTCGGGAAGGAGAACCTCCCAGGGACTACATTACCCAGCAGGCCGAGCACATCACGGGCCTGCTGGGAGGAAAAGGATCACACGCGCGCTAATGCGCATGCGCAAGTCGCGCCCAGGGAGCAGCGCTCGCAATCCTGGCCATCGGCGAGAGAGGACGTGTTTCCCTCGAGCTCCTGCAGGCACGCCTACGCGGGGCACCGCCCGCCAGCTCTACCCCCGGCCCTGCGTACATGAAAGAGCTAAGTACAAGTCTTTTACTAAACAGCTGATTTCTCCCGTGGGGAGTGAACGTGTTGCACGCTGAGGAATTATACTGTTGACGTTTTCGGAAGCACGACATTATTGCATGCAAAGCATGATACTAACCCAGAGTTGGAGTTAGCTTGGCGGTGAAGCAACCGCACCGTTAACAGATCTTTAACCCTTTAGGGAACGTGCCGTTGGAACGGCAATTTCGCACGCACGTGCACTGACTTTGTTTTGCTATTTTCAGCTCATTTGTTTGATCGGATCGGTGAGACATATCACGCCTATCAACCCGAAAAGGCGGAAGGTCCCAGAACTCCACAGAACATTGAGCTAAGTGCTTTAGCACCTCGTGTGCATGTTATTTGTTTGTTGCTACTTTTGCACAGGGTGTGGTGGGGAGCACGTAATCTGCATATTGGTGGGGAGGTAACCACGATATGATGTGAGGTTGGCAGGGTTTGCCTTCATGAAGTAATGAGGGCATAGTTCATGTTTGAGAAGGCAGTGTGAGAATCATTCAACACTAGAGAACACTGTTCTAGGTGCAAGCTGGTCAGAGGCTCCAGTACAAAGGCCTCCAAGGAGAATTTCTGTGAGAGTGATGTTAGTGAGAAAGTGGTTGAGCGAAGTCAACGCCTACAACCATCCGCAAGAGGAGCCTTGGAGCCGAGGAGCATGTTTCCCTGAAACCCCCTTTCCCATCCATTGTGATACCCTAAACCTCTCTCCGGTTATCCTGAACTCCCTCCACCCATCCATTCAACGAACCCTAACCCTCTTTCCCCAGAGGGTTGCGGTGGCCTGTGGTTTTCATTTCCCAGGTGCCAAGACCCAATGGGGAGGGAGGAGTTTGTGCTGCCTCTGCGCCTGTCAAGAGGAGTGAGGATCTGACAGAATTGCGAGCCCACGTATTCTTTCGGCGCCTAGGCAGCACAATCATGGCAGATGTAGTAGCCCTTCTCCAGGACCTCAAGGCTGAATTGGCAGCAACCAGGCAGGACTATCAGAACTTAGCAGGTCAAGTCCATACCCTGACTATCCAGACTCAGGCCAAAGCAACGCCCTTGCCCAGACAACCCCCACCAGTGCCAGTACAAGTGCAGGTAGCCACGGAACCATCCCTGCCCCTTGCTGCACCCGAAAGATACCATGGGGACGCACAGAATTTTAGCCAGTTCATCATGCAGTGTCAGTTGCATTTTTTGACCAAGCCAGGAATTTTTAGAACCGCACAAGCCCGCACAGCATTCGTAATATCCTATCTCACGGGGGATGCAGCTTCTTGGGCAACACCACTGGTTCGCAAAGACGATGCCTTATTGTACAACTGGGATACCTTTGTAGATGAATTCGGTAAAATATTCAACCGTAGGGCTGCAACATTGATTAAAGATCGAGAATTGCTGACACTGAGGCAAGGAAGCAGAGACCTGGTTTCGTATGTCACGGCTTTCAATCGATTGGCTGTGGAAACTGATTGGCCCCAGGAAAAGAGAATGGCCCTGTTCTATCAGGGTCTAAGGGAGGACCTGAAGGATTTAATCGAACAAGTAGGCCCCCAACCAGAAGACTGTTCCACCATGATTGATCTGGCATTACGATTAGATCAGAGACAAAGTGAACGTCGCCAAGACCGTCGTAAATGGGACAGTAAGCCTATGGTTCGGCTAGACCAACAGAAAAACTCCAAGTTATCCGAGAAGGGAACCGAGGAACCGATGCAGATTGGAACCATACGAGGCCCCTTAACCAAGGAGGAGAAAGAGAGAAGAAGGAGAGAAAAATGATGTCTTTACTGCGGAAAGTCGGGCCACTTCGTCCGAGAATGCACCAATAAACCATCCACCAAAGGAACCCAGTTGGGAAACGCCCCAGCTCGTCCGTGAGGGGGGTGAGGGCGAGCGAATCTGAAGATACCCCAAAGATGCTAGCAAATGTTCATCACACTCCGTCAGCTCACATTATGCTGGCTGGCCATCTGGAAGTACAAGGAAGGCGCATACCAGTGTCACTGATGGTCGACTCAGGGGCCACTGGTAATTTTGTAGACGATCAAGTAGCTAAAAAACTAGGACTTTCATTGGTAACTAAAGAACAGCCAGAACAAGTGAAATCAGTGGATGGATCACCGTTGGTTTCAGGCCCAATCACTCAGCATACACAGCCCATGCAATTAAAGTGTGGGAAGGGACATCAAGAAAGTATTGAGTTCAATGTGATTTCTGCACCAAAATTTGAATTCGTTTTGGGCCTAACTTGGCTAAGACTCCACAACCCAGCCGTGGATTGGGCCGCAGGAACTCTGCAGTTCTCGTCACTGCATTGCCAGGCTAATTGCAGTGTGGGGAAGTGTTGTCCCCACTACGTAGGAGGCAGCACAGAAGTGGTTTTACCTGAAGAGTATGTGGAGTATCGGGATGTCTTCAGTAAGGTGGCCGCCGAGACTTTACCACAACACAGGCCATTTGACTGTCGCATAGACCTAGAAGCGGGTGCTGTGCTACCTTGTAGCAGAATATACGCACTCACAGAAGCCGAGAATGAACATCTGAAGGAATACATCGAAACCAATTTAGCAAACGGCTTCATACGACATTCTACGTCCCCGGTATCCTCCCCTTTGTTTTTCATACCAAAAAAGACGGGAGACCTGAGGACGTGCATCGATTATAGAGCGATAAATCGCATTACCATCAAAAACCGTTACCCGTTGCCCTTAATCCCGGTGTTGTTGGACCAAGTACGAGGATCCACCGTATACACGAAGTTAGATCTGCGAGGCGCGTATCATCTGGTGCGCGTCAGAGAGGGCGACGAATGGAAAACGGCCTTTCGGACCAAGTTTGGTCTGTACGAATATCAGGTCATGCCCTTCGGGCTGTGTAACGCCCCAGCAGCATTCCAGCACTTTTTAGCCGAGGTGTTACGTGGTTACTTAGATGTCTTTGCCATTGTGTACATCGATGATATCTTAATCTATTCTCGCAACGCTGCTGAACATCAGGGCCATGTGAAGGCTGTCTTACAGAGGCTACGGGAACATAAATTGTATGCCAAGCTTGAGAAGTGCCAATTTCATCAAACCACAGTTGAATTCCTAGGATTTATCCTGTCACCTCAAGGCATCACAATGGATCAAAAGAAAGTGCAGGCCATTGCCAACTGGCCCTCTCCGAGTTCAGTGAAGGACATTCAAACGGTGTTAGGATTTGCTAATTTCTACCGCCGGTTTATTGACGCTTTTGCCAAGAAGGTCCAACCCATTACACAACTACTACGAAAAGGAGTTCCGTTTCAATGGAACGAAAAGGCTGAAGCAAGTTTTCGCACTTTGAAAGAAGCGTTCGTGACAGCACCAGTGCTGCAGCATCCGGACCCTGCTAAGCCTTACATCATAGAGACCGATGCATCTAGTTATGCGGTGGGTGCTATTTTGTCGCAGCGTGACAACAATGGGCAATTACACCCAGTCGCTTACTATTCGCGAACATTGTTACCGGCAGAACAAAATTATGTTATTGCGGACAAGGAATTGTTGGCTATTAAGGTGGCCTTCGATGAGTGGCGTCATCACCTCATGGGAGCCCATCATCCCATTACCATCCATACCGACCATCGTAATTTACAATTCTTGAAATCCGCCAGGGAGCTTAGTCCAAGACAACTCAGGTGGGCCATGCAGTTCTCAGAATACGACTTTGTCGTCACATATCGACCTGGAGTAGAAAATCGAAAAGCAGATATACTCTCTGGGTATCCGGAGGCAAATTCGACTCTATCAAAGACCATAGAAGAACCCAAACCAATTGTGGACCCGGCACGAATAATTGGAAGTGTGGTGGTAGACGCCATATTTGAAAGAATCCGAAAAGCCATGTCAGCGCAAGATCTGGTGCAATGGGCTAGCAGGAATCAAGAGCAAACTATCAAGGATGGGTTACCATTTTACAAATCAGCGCTATACTTACCTACTATACCGCTTCGACAACAAGCCATCAGGTGGTGCCACGACTCCCCTTTCGTGGGTCATCCTGGAACACTGAAAACCAAGGAGCTAATCATGCGTCATTTTTGGTGGCCTAGTGTACAAAAAGATGTGAAGCAATATATCTCAAACTGTGAAACCTGTTTAAGGAACAAAACTGAGCACAGAAAACCTGCAGGTCTGTTGAAACCCCTTCCAACTCCTCCGGCATCATGGCACACGGTATCATTGGACTTAATTGTCGAACTACCACCAAGTCAGGGGTTTTCAGCTATACTGGTAGTTGTGGACTACTTAACTAAAATGGCTCATTTTGTACCGTGCAAAGGCACACCAACAGCCAGCATGCTAGCAAACTTGTTTTTACAAAACGTGGTACGGCTTCATGGAATACCGTATGGGATAGTTTCAGATCGAGGGCCTCAATTTACTTCGCGATTCTGGCAGGCTTTTTGCAAAACAGCAGGGATTGAGATTCGGTTGTCCACCAGTTACCATCCTGCAACAGATGGTCAAACCGAGAGACTTAATCAGACCTTGGAACAATATTTGCGTTGTCTGACTCAAGGAAAAGAACACGAATGGGCAGAAGTGATTTGGCTGGCCGAACTGGCTTACAACAACGCCGTACATGCATCAACTAAGGTCACCCCATTTTAATGTGCTTATGGCTATCACCCACGATTCCAGCCTGTGGCACATGAACCAGTGCCCGAAGTCCCGGCAGTCAGGGAGAGACAGAAACATTTGGAGAGCATCTGGCGAGCTGCGCAATACAGTCTAAACCTCGCTAAAGCAGCTTACAAACACCATGCTGACAAGAAGAGGAGACCAAGTCCTCCATGCCAGGTGGGGGATCAAGTGTGGCTTTCGACACGCAATCTTCAGCTACAGGGCTCCCGCAAATTTAGCCCTCGATACATTGGCCCATTTCCAATTAAAGCTCTGGTTGGTCCTGTAGCAGCAAAGTTACTCTTACCCCCATCCATGAAAATACACCCGGTGTTTCACATCTCATTACTCAAACCAGCCCCAGTTTCCATAACATCCAAGAAACCCCCACCGGTCTTAAAAGATGGCATCATTGAATATGAAGTCCACAAAATCCTAGACTCACGCCGTAAACAGGGATCACTCTGGTATTTGGTGGACTGGAAGGGGTATGGCCCAGAAGACCGCTCATGGGAGCCAGCATGTAATATCCATGCTCCTCGGCTCCTCCGCCAATTCCATGTGTTACATCCCACTAAACCAGGACCTGCTGGAGGGAGGGGGAGTACTGTCAGGGCTGGGACAATTGGCAGTGTTTTGGGGGTTTTGGGAGGAGGTAAAAGGGCCCTGGGGAGTCCCATCACCTTGTCCAGGCGTGTTCTCCTTCCGTTTTGCAGGACAAAGGCCTTTTCGGGAAGGAGAACCGCCCAGGGACTACATTACCCAGCAGGCCGAGCACATAACGGGCCTGCTGGGAGGAAAAGGATCACACGCGCGCTAATGCGCATGCGCGAGCCGCGCCCAGGGAGCAGCGCTCGCAATCCTGGCCATCGGCGAGAGAGGACGTGTTTCCCTCAAGCTCCTGCAGGCACGCCTACGCGGGGCACCGCCCGCCAGCTCTACCCCCGGCCCCGCGTACATGAAAGAGCTAAGTACAAGTCTTTTACTAGACAGCTTATTTCTCCCGTGGGGAGTGAACGTGTTGCACGCTGAGGAATTATACTGTTGACGTTTTCGGAAGCACGACATTATTGCATGCAAAGCATGATACTAACCCAGAGTTGGAGTTAGCTTGGCGGTGAAGCAACCGCACCGTTAACAGATCTTTAACCCTTTAGGGAACGTGCCGTTGGAACGGCAATTTCGCACGCACGTGCACTGACTTTGTTTTGCTATTTTCAGCTCATTTGTTTGATCGGATCGGTGAGACATATCACGCCTGTCAACCCGAAAAGGCCGAAGGACCCAGAACTCCACAGAACATTGAGCTAAGTGCTTTAGCACCTCGTGTGCATGTTATTTGTTTGTTGCTACTTTTGCACAGGGTGTGGTAGGGAACACGTAATCTGCATATTGGTGGGGAGGTAACCACGATATGATGTGAGGTTGGTAGGGTTTGCCTTCATGAAGTAATGAGGGCATAGTTCATGTTTGAGAAGGCAGTGTGAGAATCATTTAACACTAGAGAACACTGTTCTAGGTGCAAGCTGGTCAGAGGCTCCAGTACAAAGGCCTCCAAGGAGAATTTCTGTGAGAGTGATGTTAGTGAGAAAGTGTGTGAGCGAAGTCAACGCCTACAACCATCCGCAAGAGGAGCCTTGGAGCCGAGGAGCATGTTTCCCTGAAACCCCCTTTCCCATCCATTGTGATACCCTAAACCGCTCTCCGGTTATCCTGAACTCCCTCTACCCATCCATTCAACGAACCCTAACCCTCTTTCCCCAGAGGGTTGCGGTGGCCTGCGGTTTTCATTTCCCAGGTGCTAAGACCCAATGGGGAGGGAGGAGTTTGTGCTGCCTCTGCGCCTGTCAAGAGGAGTGAGGATCTGACAGAGAACCGGAGTTTGAAGTAAAGGATATCCTAGACTCAAAATACACCAGATCCAAATTATACTACTTAGTTGATTGGAAGGGATACGGCCCTCAACACAGATCATGGCAACCTAGTGAATACATCCATGCTCCTCACTTAATTAAAAAGTTCCATCAGAATTACCCAGCCAAACCAGGACCAGGAAGACGTGCCACCATGAGAGGGGCCTTGGGGGGGAGTGCTGTCATGACCCTTGCCCCTGGCCCTCACTGGCAAGTCAGCCTTCCAGTTAGGGCCAGGTCAAAGACCTTAAAACCTCATCCAAGACTCTCTTGGAGTAAGTCCTGGCGCCTTTGGCGCCAGGCTCATAACCATCATGAAGACCAACATTAGAATGGGACTATTTACTTGGGACTATTTAACTTGGTTGGGGGGGAGGGTTCAGCCAACATGGAGCTGCACACATAGTTCAGTTACAAGGAACTGACCTATGCAGTCTAGTCTTTTGGATGTGGCAGGCCTGGGACTACTTTACCTGGACTACTTTGGGTGTAGCAGGCCTGGGACTATTTTACCTGGACTACTTTACCTGAGACTATTCAAACCACACCCAAACAGCAGAACATTCATTGCGTTATTCTGCTGTGGGCAGCGTAACGCTCACCGTGTCTAGTTCTTTGATGCCGGCTTACCTGAAACCAAGGACCTGCAGAGAGAGAAAGAACACTACGAAACTTACCTGGAACAGTATCCTGTCTTCAATCCACCGCTGACTTCAGTTCCACTAACCTGAAGGTACGAACACCATCATCTGGCACCGCATGCATCCTGGAATACCATAACCTGGAAAGAGGAGAAAGAAAGACAGCATTAGTAAGCGTTTACTCACGTTTCCTCCAAAATGAAGAAAGCCACACAATTCTTACCTGGGTAGTCATCTTCTGCTCAGTATCATTGCTGGAACATTACGGCACTCGGTGAGGAACATCACAACCTGCAAGGAGAGAAAAGACACAGGTTAGCAATATAAAAGGCGAACAGTGCTGCGCCGCGCATCGCGCATTACTCACCGGACAGCATCGCGCACACGTGCTTCCGCCTACCGGTCCATGCTCATCTTCAAACTGCATGAGAATACCAAAATACCTTTCCATACCTAAAAGGAAAGAAGCAAGACATTATTATTCGAACTAAGAGGAACATAAGAACTGCATTTAAAGACTGTAAAGCAGCAAACCTACGGAGTCGCAGCAGGCCTGGATTCCCACAGGGGGCTTGTACCAGTGAAGTAACTTGGTCGCTGCTCGCCCCCCACATCTATGCACCCCTGCCACGAGGAGCAGGACAGAGAATCCACCTCTTACAATATTAAGGTGAGGAGAAGGCCCAAGGCGGAAGGAAGGAGTTGAGGCCAAGGGAGGTGGGAAAACATAAAGACAATCTGGTATTGAATCCAGCTCTCCTATATTGCAGACCCATCTTTAACCAGAGGCCTTACCAAGGGACTGGGAGAGGGTTTGAGAGTGCAAATCATCCAACCAGGGCTGGGTGGCATCCCCGTGGATACCAGGTGAGCATAACATATGAATATGCTTAATTATTTGCAGTGATAACTATTATACATTTTATGAAAATGGCCAAAAGGTGTCAAGGGGCCATGCTACCTCGCACAGGGTCAGTGATAGGCTTGTCTAATTCCCCTTAATCCTGTGAAACCACCTATTTCTTACGGCGATGTCTAGTATAAATTTGAAGTCATGATACATAACTCAGTTTTGCTAAAAAGTGGACCTGCGAAACAAAGAACTGTCATAAATGACCAAACAGGCAAATTATGCTCTATCCCCTGAACCAATAAGACCAGGGGGCGGAGAGAGGAATGATAGACTGTCCAATCCTGGGGGGCAGGGGTAATTTTAGAGTACTCCCCTAGATTGTAAAAATGAGTGATGTCATTTGGGTTATATAAGAGGGGACTGTACTAGACACGGGATCAGAGACACACACAAGAATCCAGGGAGACAGGAGAAAGAGGACGGAAGCAGCTGATCCCATCTAAGGGAGTGCAGAGACCAGACCCTTGCCTAGCTGATCCCATTCAGGAGAGTGCAGAGACCAGACCCTTGCCTAGCTGATCCCATTCAGGAGAGTGCAGAGACCAGACCCTTGCCTAGCTGATCCCATCCTGGAGAGTGCAGAGACCAGACCCTTACCTAGCAGTTCCCATCCAGGAAAGCGCAGTGACGAGATCCCATGCCTAGCTGTCCAGAGGGTCCTGTGATCCAGCAGACTATCCAGAATCCCAAACCATGGATTACTTTGTAAGTAGCAAATAACCCCAGCACTAAATTGCATAAACCTTTCATTTTGTAGCATTGCATCCCATTGAGAATCCCATAGAAAATCCTATTGAAAATCCCATTGAAAGTTCAAATTGCCAGTAAAATTCATTCACCTTTCCATAGAAGAATCTATATTAGCCTGTGTATGTTAGCACATTCCTTTGATAAATCTTTCAGTTGTCTGTGTAAATCCTTAGCATTATTTGGAAGTAAATCAATTAATTCCCCATTGAAATTCACGTTCAATATTGTTGCCATTCGAATTCAACAATTTTGTCGAGTGTTTTTACTAACTATAGTCATTAAAGTATAGCCTCATCAGAATTGGTCCTTGTCGCTGAGCACTGAAATTGTCTGTGTATTGTGTGCCTTCCTACGAATTCCTAATCTTGCATCTGTACCATTGAAACCCAAACTGTAGTCCCATTGAGAGCAATCAATTGGCCTGGCATCTTACCTGTTGTGTGCCTTTGTCCCTGTCCTTAAAACCAATTTCCGATTTTGACAGCTAATCCCTTCCATTAACTGCCTGTTATCACAAATCCAGTGTAAAAATGAAATTCCAACGCTGTGTATTTGCTTTCTTCCCAAAATCGATCTCCCTACCTTGTTGCCATGTTGTTCTGTGTACGGATTAGTATTCTATAAGCTTCCCTATCTCATCAAGTGTAGCAACACGAATTTCCTAGCATTCTGTCCCGTAGCCTTCTGCATAATAATCAAAACCCGATTCTGCTGTTTTGCTCCTAAAACGGGTTTTCACTTTCTTTTCTGGCCGCTCATCTTGGGGTGGTGGGCTGTATTCCAAATCCGATTTTTCCCTCTTCGTCCTTACTCCTTGCCACTGCCTTCCATCCAAAGGGAATTAAGTTAGCTTATGTTTGGGGCGAGGATTGCAGGTGGAGTGCTTAACCTTAGTGCAATCACATGTTTTAAAACTATTTTTCCTGTTTGCCATTAAAGATATATGAACTGTGTTAGGATTTCTGAACCAATTGTTCTGTAGGAAACATTATATTGTGTGCCACAACATTTGTGGCTGGTGTCAAATTTTTGATTTAGCTTTTGTCCATTAAATAATCAATTGATGAATATCTTATTGATACACTTCGGCCTGGTTCCTAGTCCATTGTGACACGGGGTGTTTGCAAAGGTGGGTGCGAGACGGGTTGGAGGCGTACTCATATAAAAGGACCTGTGGGTTATTTGAGATACAAAGTGTTTTTATTGTGTTCCACATTCATGGTCAGGGGAAGGAGTCCCTGGCTGGAGTGTGCCGTGTTCTGAAACAGTGACAACCTATGGGAGTCTGATCGATCAGTGCAATGTCGTCAGCGTATGATAATCTCCCAATAGGTGTTGCTGCCAACATCGGATTAGAAAAAAGGCATCCTCCACGTCTGACATGAAAAGATTAAAGCGTTCTGGTGCCAACGGGCAGCCTTGCTTCAGGCCTATGTTCATTGGGATGGTCTCAGACAAAAGGCCTGATTTATCTAGCCTTATTCTTATGGATGTGTCCAGGTAGAGGTCTTTTATGCTATTCAGCACCACGCTCGAACATCTCCAATCTTCCAGTTTTCTCCATAACATAGGTATTTTAACAGTGTCAAACGCTTTGGGCAGGTTGATAAATGCTATGACTATTTTCTGACCCTTCTGACGCTCAGTTTTTGATTTCAACAGGTTTAACAGAAAGATGTTTAACAAAGTCCCAAGCCCTTTTACAAAACCAGATTGCCAGCGATCTCTGTGGCCCGTGTCAGTAGTCCATTTAGAGAGTGATTTTAATACTATTGTCGCAAAGACCTTGCCAGCCACGTCTAGTAGAGCTATTGGACGGTAGTTGTCCAGGTTCGTCCTCAATCCTTTTTTAAAGATCGGGACAACTACCACCGACTTCCACAAAGTTGGTACTTTTCCTGAGATCATAATATATTTGAACAGGTGATGGAGAAACCTAGCCCGTTGCAATGGGTTTTCTTTCAGCATTTCATTAGACAACCCGTCCCGGCCTGGGGCTCTTGAGTTGTTTGCCCTCTTAATGAGGTCTTCAATGTATGACACATCCATCTCCAACTGTTCATCGTGGTCAATCTAGCTGTCTCTTCTTGGCCTGACATTGCTTCAATGTCCTGTTGTTTGGCATAGTAATCACACAGATATTATCGGGGATAGGATTTGCGAGCAGCGCCTCTTGTGGGGTGTCCCTTTCGGTAAGGATAGACCAAATGGCAGCTGTATTTTTCGATCTGATTTTATTTAACATTCGTTCTGCATCTTGGTTCAGCATGTTCTTTTGTGCAGGTATAACCAATTGCAGAATTGCTGTTTAAGTTTATGAATCTGAAGTGTATTTTCGCTTGATTTCTTGTATTTCAGCACTTTGATGCTTTTTCTTAAGGATTTTTTCCTTTTCACAATTTGTGTGTCGTATACATGACGATGCGACATATGTTATACGAATATTGTGTCACTGCAGAGTTTTGTAACTAAATAGAAGAATGAGGCCAAAGGCCAAGTTCCTTTATAAGGTCACGGAACTGAAATGGGACTGCCAATATCCTTTTTATGTATGGTAGGAGGCATTGTATTCCTTATAAAGCATAGCCACTCACTGTCATTCCCCTTTTTTTAAACCAATTTATTCAAATTTTCAACAAACAAGTAACACACAATGACTTCACTATATGCCACTTAAACCCCCTCAAATTCCACCAATAATTAGACCCAAAACCTACCCGCTAAACAATCCAAATAGAATATAATGTCCAAACTTAAGTTCTAGGGGAAAAGAGAGCGGGAAAAAAAAATCAAGAAATTATACACATACTTCCTTTAGCCTTATAAATCACATTAATATACATACATACATATGCATTTTATAATAATACAGAATATCGAAAATGTACTTATCTGCAAACTTCTCCTTGTGACAAATGCTCAGTCCAGATCCAAGCTCAAGAAAGCCCCCAAATTTTCTGAAATAGGGTTTCTTTTTTCTGCATTGTTAGAACCACCTTTTCTTCCACCCAAGAGTTCCATCTTAGAAAACCAGTCGACTTCCAATTTCGCAAAATGAGTTTATTTGCCACCAAATCCCCTTTTAAAATCCAGGTTACTTGATGATGACTTAAGTTCTCCAATAACGTTTCTTCTCCCACGATCAATGTCTCGAAGTCAAAATCTAAATCTTCCTTCACTACTCTGTTTATCAAACCGGTAATTCCTCTCCAAAAATCTCTAACCTTGTAACACTCCCAGAAAATATGTTCCACTGTACCCCAGGTGTGACCACATCCCCAACAAGTGTCTGTCATGATCAAACCCTGCTTATGCATTCGAACCGGTGTCCAAAACACTCTGTTCAAAATCTTAACTTGACGTGCCCTCTCTCCTATGTTTAATGACATCCTCTTGATGTTCCCACAGAGAGCTTCCCATGTACCTTGTGTCATCTTCACATTTGCACATGCCAACCATGTATCCAAGATCCTTTAATACTCCATCTCTTGCCTCATAAAAAAAATCTTCCATTTGCAGATCCATACAATCCATAACCGGTTGACACATGCCCCTAGCTGGAACCGAGAGTGCGCCCCTCACACCCTTTTCTGTCAAAGGTTCTTTGGGATTCCCGGGCTCCAGAGGCGGCGGCACCGGGGTGACACATGCCCCTACTCAGGAGAGCCGCACTGTTGGTTTTCCCCCCTCCCCCCAATTGGGGTTTTACACTTTGTAATTGGAGGGTGAGTTGTTTCCTGGCTACTTGAATGACTACAGCAACCAGAATTCCCTGAGGCCATCACTGGTAGTAACCATCAACACCTGAACAAACACCTGAACAGACTGCCTCCCTGATGATTGCAAGAGGCAAGAAAGCGCTCTAGGAGGAGAGCATCAACTGGATTGTGGAAAGGTACACCTAGCTGGGACCCAGAGTGCGCCCCTCACACCTTTTTCTGTCATATATATATATATATATATATATATATATATATATATATATATATATATATATATATATATATAATCGGTTTGGATTTAAAAAAGAAAAACGGCAGCTCCTAAGGTGGTGCAGAAACGTATTTCAAGCACTTTAATAAAATGTATTGAAAAATTTTCATTTTGTGCTTTACAATAAGTACTAACATACAGGTTCTTGCTCATAGGTGTTAAACTCCAGCAGTGCCCAAATTAAATATTCTACCAGCAATGTTCCTTGACACTTAATGGCTGTAAAGCGGCACACAAAGCTACTCTGCAAGCAAGGAGGTTGAAAAGCTTTTCACGGCTTTCACCAAGAAAGCAGTGGCAGCTGGAATTCTCTCTGCTGGCTCCTGCAGGAGGCATTGTGACGTCATAACCGAAGCGTAATAACTGATTGCAGAGCAGTTGTGATGTGATTTCCTCATGACAGTTCAGTTGTGATGTCACAATTACCCGGTAATAAGAAAGAAATGTCCAGGCTTTTATACAGAGACTGCAGGCTGCAATGTATTTATACATGTATAGAATACCTAGATTGCAGAAGATAATCTTTATCTGTCTGAGTCTTCAAAGGGTATGACGACGTTACATCGCCAGGCTTTTTTTCACTGAGTTTTTTGCCAAAAATGTTCAGCTGAAAAATCTAAAAAATAAATATGGGGGGTGGGTAAAGGGGTGTGGGCAATAGGAAATACATAATGTGGAAGGGGGGAATTGGGGGCAGAACCCCCAAATATATTTAGAAAAAATGTTGATGAGTTTTTTCAGTTGAAAATATTCTGCAAAAAGCTCACCAAAAAAACCTGGCGATCTAACAATATAGAACCCGCCAAAGGTTTTCTGCCACAAGTGAAAAAGATGGACTCACATGTTCGCTTGGTTTGCACCAGAAAAGCTTACGTCTCGTTCACAAAGGGCATCAGAATCAGATCTAGTCATTCATGACAAGTCCTGCTCTTCCTTATTTCTCTGCCTCGTGGGGCAACGAGTTGGACAAGGTAGAGGGACGAAGGAGTGATGTGTACATTTTCCACTACCAAACACAGTTGTGCAAAAGAGGGGGATAAAAGAGCAAATTTCTGCACATTTTAAAACACATTTTGAATTCACAAATGGGATGCCCTTTGAAATGCACAGAAACCAAAGGCTACTCCTGTGCCTGCTTGGAACAAGTACATCAGGGGTCAATTTCAGAACCATTCATGCTTTTTTAGGTCTGGCAACACATAGATGTGTCCCTTTGCCAGAACACCTCCAGCAGAAGTTAGAGGGGCCTTGGTGTCAATCAGCTGCTCTGTGATGCATTACGAGTACTTTGTGGTAAAAGCTCTATTATTGTGTTGAACATTTTAAAGAAACTAGTGCAACTATGCAAGTTTGGAAAACAATTATTTAACAATCCTTTTAAGAACAACTCTTGTTTGCAAGCTACTTCATATATATTGACATATTTTCCACTTGTGTGCTGCATTACAATCTGATTAACTCATTTAACAACAAGGCTTCTAATACATAATAACCTACATAATAACCGGCTGCTCCGTGATGCATAGACGCCTGTCATAGGGCCGCTGCAGATTAACTAAAGCAGTAGCTCCACAAGAACCATCTTGGAATAGAAGTACATGCATGAAAATAATAGTTTTACTTCTCTTTTCCAGCTCTTTCATAATGTTTCTATTCGGAGTGAGTTATTCTTTTGTGTGAAATCTTTCAGCATGTAATTATGCATTACAGTGAATGAATTTGTTTATTACATTATCTCTGCATGCACTTTGACTTTGAGCTCTGTGACTGGGGGAACAATGTTTGGTGATGGCATACGGGCATGTTATTCCTGTTAGGTGGACCATAGTTCTGCAAAAGGGATGAGGCGTCCATGCCCCAAAACAAGGGTCTGCATCCTTTGGCTCTCCAGATGTCCACCAGCCCTAGCCATCATAGTGAGTGATCATGGGTGTTGTAGTCAAAAACATCCGGAGAGCAGGACCCCTGTCCTAAAGTGTTGTGAAAATTGGTTTGTGTTTCCAAGGCATATTTGGAGAATTGTAAGCTAGGTAAGGCAATGTTGGATTGATGAGAGGCTCGAGGGTGGTGCTTGGGGAATCCTGGATGTGTGGTGGTGTATTTACCCAGGCATCTCTATACATTGTACCTCAAATCAAAGTTCAGAATGTTAATTGTGTGGCCCCAAAACTGAGCCAAGAGTGGCATAGTAAAGAATAGACTGTGTATTAACGTTATTGTTGTTGGCAAAGGAAGGTATGGGAATGGAGTGGTTACATTGAAAAAAGGTGTGTACCTTAATGCCAAAAAGGTTATCATTAAGAGTCTGCTCTGTGCCATAAAATGCTAGGCTTTATTTTAGTTAACAGTGAGACAGAGTGGTGTCTTTCTTGGAAGGTATAAGGTAGTCATTACAGTACAGTAATAGGCAGCCATCTATATTGAGGAACTATAGCCTGAGATCCCTATAGGATGTGTGCTTTATACTGTATGAAAGGATGAGGTGAATGTGTGATGCCCCGGGTAGGGTGGGACAGAAGGTCCAGAGGTCTGTCCACCTGTGTGCAGTGACAGTCTGGCACCCTTCTCTTCTGTTATGTTACATTATGCTATTATGCTGTGTTGCTTGTACAACGGTTTCGGTCACAGTAAGACCACCTCATAGGATTCAGTAGCATGGTGGGGATCTTTCAGGATGCGCGCCAACAATGGGAGCACCAGAGCACGCAAAGACCAGCACTGAAGGGCCCTAAGTCAGCTTGCCAGCCAGAGGTTATGGAAATTGACGTGGAACAGAAGTGAATTCACTATAAAGTGGAATGACAGGCAAGAGAAATGGTGATCTTGACACCAGTACACATAGAAATCTCTTTCAATAGCAGCAGTTGGGAATGGTTGTACGTCAGAAATGGCACTTTGTGATTTGCATTCCACCCTCCATGTGTTTGTAGCATCTATTTCCTGCTTTCTCATCCCTTTACCAGCTCATTGCTCATTTTCTTCACTCCTGCAGACCAAGGTCTGGATGGCCCTGGTGGGGCACAATATGACAGACCACTGACAAGCTTAAAAACATATTAACATAACATGTAACAATATTATAGTAAATAAATCTCTGAATTGTATTATAGGAGAAGCTTTTCGCTAACAGATTGTTTTTGCAAGATAGTACAATTCAATTTTGCACACAGTCTTGCACGTTATTTTATATTATGTTACTTGATATTGGTATATTGCTTTACTGTCATTGTTATGGCTTCGAAGCGATGTGGGGTAAATGGCCATTCGGCAGACCGTGGTATGGAACAGATATGCAATTAAAAGAGGTTTACCCTGCATGCAAATAGTATGTATAACATCAAGCGGCTCTTTAATTATTAGCAGAGATGACTAAAGTAATGTTATTATAATAATTGTAGTATGTTAGACTGTTCAGGCGGGACATGGGTTGATATGTCAGCTATTATGTAACAGCTGGCCCCTAATGCTTGTGGGACTCCTCTATATTCTACGGGGCGCAGTACAACCACAAGCAATAACATGTTTGGGTTTTTTGTTGTTTTTTTATTGCGCATTTAGTCATGGTTTGACTTTTTACACAGATTTTACTACAAGAAAACAAAAAATAAACAAGAAAACAGTAAAAGTATTATAAAATACATCATCTTAATACATGACACATTTTCAGCAAACAGGGGGGGCTACACATTTACATATCTCTTGATTAAGGTCACAAGGTGATTGTTACAACCTTTAGTTTATGAAGTAGCTTCAAAAGCTCTATTGACCAGAAGATGTCCCTTCCAGCTGAAAGCCTATGCCAGACGTCTTGGGTGCTAGGTCAGTCTATGTGATGCACAAACCTTGCAAAATATTTCTCTCTTATAGAGAGTGGGGCTGTGCACGTTATTAGGAGATGTCTGACGTCTTGGACATGACCTTGCCCGCAGAGATCACATTCGCATTCTTTTTGATCTAGATTCTGCCAAATTCTCATGGTTTCATTTGTTTTCACTAGGTTTACCTGGAACCTTAGTAATTCAGCACACCATTCAGGCTTAGGAAATCTTCTTAAATAGGGTAACACATGTTTGCTGGATTTTTCGCAAACATAGAATTTTTTAGTACTCTTTAGGTCACTAAATAAAGCTCTAGTTATGATCCAATCAGATCTTAATAAAGCGTGTTTTACTTTAGCTGGGTGTGTGATCAGAGTATCGCTAGTTACTTTGCAATTCTGTAAGATTTGCACAGCATCTTTTTCTAAATTGGACAGGAACTCACTTTTGGATGAGGTTAAATGTTCACTTATATTCTCATATAAAGAAGGTTTACGAGGATCTAAAATAGAGCGATATGTGAGTAAAATGTTACAATTAAATTGTGATTGGAGTGAGTATAAACCCACTTCATATCTGAGGTGAGCAATGAGAAGTGACATAGGCAGACATAAGGCTTTTTTCCAGAGACAACCTTCTATTACAGGCCCACTTCAGTTTTCGTGCACTCAGATTCAGTTCCATCCCATACAGAATTGCAGGAATCACCTTCCCCTTATAAAACTTCAATAAAGGAAACAGGGAGAATCTACAGAGACTTTTCAAGATTTATTTTGCTGGCTTATATATTGGATAACTTTAGGCATAAGGTTGTCAGTTGGATCTTGCAATGATTGTGTTAATCTAAGGTTAAAGCCTTGGTATTTGATCTTTTTCCCAACTGGCAGAATCTGGTCATTAAGACGCCAATTTTGTGCTTTCCTGCTTTTCAGTTTGTTACCAAAGATCATAATGTTTGACTTAGAAGGATCGATTACAAGCTCTTTCACTTTCGCATAATGTTCCATAGCTGTGAGAAGATGTTGTAAACCGATGGGTGTATGGACCAGCAGCGCTATGTCATCGGCACATGCAATAAAATGCACTGGATATTTACCTATTCTTGGGCATACAAGTGAATGAGCTAATAAGACATCTGCCAAGTCTGATAAGTAAAGATTAAATAGGTATGCAGCTCAGATACCTCCTTGTCTTACTGCGTTTGTAGTTAGAATTTTGGAAGAGAGGTAATAACATGCAACCACATGCAAATGATATGCACATTTTTCAGCTATGTTAAAGATATCGAATGCATGTCCACCTGTCAAGTTGTATTTGCGAATGACTAGACATATATGTCATTCAAAGTCCAGATAGCTCGGTTAACCATATGAGCATACAGTATGATACATGTAAAGCACTGTAATAAAGGCATGCTCGAGGGTGGTGCTTCATACTAATGATTTTCTTTCCTCAAAGCACTGTAAAAAGTGAGTATTCAGGTATAATATCCTAAGAGTGAATCACCACTCGCAATGAACGCTGTACAAATAGACTTCATTTAGTTATTGGTGGGATGAAGGAATATTTTTCTGTGTTTTGGCCAGAAGAACATCTAATCAAAAGAAGGAACAAGAGCTTCCCTTATTGGCTGGCAGAACTTTCCTGTCAGCCACTAATGGTGTGGGGGTGGTATTGTATTAAGTCATGATAGGACATATGATATGATATGATAGGTTATTTATAACGTGCTTAATACCCAGAGGTTTCTAAGTGTGGACCCAGGGATCGAACCTGTGGTGTTCTGTGGCATCTTGCTTCCAAGGCGAGCACGTTGCCCCTGAGCTATCCTCCCGAGACACATGCTGTGCATGTGTTATGGCATTGAGCTGTTGCGCTTTGCTCAAGAGTTCCTAGGAGTTGGGGTGAGGGGCCTAAAAACGAGATTATCATATTGGATCCCCTGCTTCTGGTAGCCGGACGGGGAGGGTGTTCTGTTAGAGCAGAGCCAGGGATTGGCTATGTTAAGAATGAGTGCTTGGGGACATAAAAGAAGAGTTTGACAAAAGGATCCCATCCTGAGCCAAAGCAGAATGGCCTCAGGGGAAGAAGAGAGAAGAAGTGTTGCCCTTGTATGCAGTGAATTTGTAAATAAATTACTGGAACGCAAAATGAAATGATTAAATTGGGAGACGTTCACATGAATGACAACAGTCATTATTAGTCCAATCTGAGGAGGAGGTCCGGCACCTAAAGCACAGGCATTGATCCCTTCCTGCACCACCAACATCTATTTAAGTGAGGCCCAAAGGAGCAGAGCAAACACACTTGCACTTGCTCCCTAATCCCCAAATGGCCACAAACAGCCAGGTTCTATAGACATGAAGGCTGGGAGGAACCATAGGCACTATTAACTGGGAGTGGCTTTGGGTCCGAGGCTCCACTGCTCTTGCAGCATGGAAAGAACTTTATGGAGATGGTAATGTAGTGAGGGGCGTTGGATTCCTCTTGGCCAGAAGATAGGCTCTTGTGGCACCTAATCTGCATAATCCACCCCCCCCCCCCCATCTCAACGTGGGCTTCAGTTACCTCACCCTGTTCATAGATGTAAGCAGGGTAATGATGGGTTCAGAAGGGCTGTATAGTCTGCTTTTGAGGGTCTATATTGGGTGATGTGGCCTTTTATTGAAACTGAATGTGTATTATCAGATTATATATGGGGGGACTGTGGAATACTCCATGTCAATTTCCAGCTGCTTCAGGGACCTTGTCAGCCTTGTACAAAGCAACATGATATTGTAAATACAACATAGCAAAACATGACATAACACAATGTATCATAACGTGCTCATACAACAAAAATCACTATTATGTCCAAAACAATTGAAGTGTGGAATAAGTAAATGTGTGTGTGTGTGTGTGTGCGTGTGTGAGCATGATCAAGGCAGATGAAAGAAGTTCATCAAAACAAAAAACGATAATTATACACAATAAATGATCTCACTCTTTTGTCAAATGTATGACTTCATGTCAGTGGGAATTAATTAAAGCCTGTGAAAGCACAAATGAATTTCATCCAAAAGAAGACTCTCAGGCCTGCATATTTGCCAGCAGAAGGGGGAATTAGGCGATACCTGGGCAGATAAATCCTTCACAAACCATTTAAAAATCCAGGCCGGATTACATTAAAACCTGCACAAGCCCACATTCATTTCCAGCAACACTAACCCTCAGGATACGACATTCTTCTAGCAGCATGGAGAAGTGCATTTTAGTTAATTTAGTCAATGAAGTGAAGATTCTGCATAGCGTTGTTTAGAGGTAATGACAGACCAGAATGTATCAATAAAGTGGGACCCTCACCATTGACACCCCATCCGGGGCCTGTTAAAAGCAGAACACTGAGCAAAGAAGACAACAGGATGGCAAACAAAGAAGACCGAGTTAAAGAAACCGAATGGCAGACATGGTATGGAGAATCTTTCTGGGCAAATACGTTCCAACTCATTGGGATAACTATGGCCTCCTGTGGAAATGTAGAAAATCTTACATCAAGCCATTTTTAACAGAGACTGCTTTAGATGGTATTTATTGGATAACGTAACATTTAAATCATTGTGCCCTATTGAGTCATTAGTCCTCTCTTTAGTAGAGACACTGCTTGAAAGGAATATGACATCCCAGAAATCTGCGTGTGATACTGTAATTGGGAAGCTGTACAGTGCTAATGATGTATTGAATAATTTGGCTCAATTTGAGATAAGAGTTCACATAATACAGTGACAGTGCAAACATCTCCTTTTTAAATAAAAAAAAAGTATGCCATTTCTTAGGTCTTCCAACAATAGCAGTAAATGATAACTCAGGTCAAAGAAGTACAACTATGAATAGTAGGAATTGGTATCATGCACTTATTTAAGGTGAGAGGCGATAGCTCAGCAGCAATGCGTTTGTCTTGGAAGCAAGACAACGCAGCGCAACACAGATTCAAATCCTGATCACGCTCTTAGAAACCAATCTCGGGTATTAAGCGCGTTATAAAAGAACAATTATAATTAGTTAATTAATGGGCACACCTCAGCCCATCATCATAAAGTTTCCTCCCCCCCCCCCACTCTCAGAAAGGTTTTTCTTCTCCTAAGACTAAAACAACGTCAATGTCCCATGATAATCGGACCATGTCTTGGACTGGTTAAGGAAAAGGGAATTTGTCAAATATGTAGGATTCCAGGACAATTTGAAACCACCAGACACCTACATTTCATCATGTAAGAGATGTACATCCATCTAGATTTGTATATGCATTAGATGCTATTACCACAGATGATTTTTGGAAGTGATAACTGGTGGGCAAGCAACTTGCACCCGTCACTGCGATAACTAATTTGTGGGTGTTAATAAATGACAGGATAAATTAAATGATGTGAAATCTTTACATGCAATTGGACATGATTATATTTCCTATAAAATGGTGAATAACATGTAGATAATCACCAATTTGTATAGTGTAAGATAGGAAATGTTTGAATTGTTATTAGTACCCGGTGGGGGATTGTGGCAGCCCCTCAGCCAATGAGGAGCCTCGGAACGGGGGCATTACCAGCGGTAATCCCCCTGCTCCGAGGAGCCTCACGACTGGAGGCCGCCATCTTCCCCCACCGGGGAATGAGGTAAGTGGTGCTCCACTTCCCCTCTCTCCTCTCCCCATCCAAAGAATTCCGTCCCCGTCCCAATCCCCACTTACCTTCGTTGAATTCCATTTCTGGAGTGGACGCACTGGGAACACTTCTGTCCCAGCGCATCCACTCCCGATCTGCGACAGGCCATCATGGAAAGGAGAGAAGGGACTACCCGTAGTCCCTTCTCTCCTTTCCATGGCAGACATTTTTTGTTTACTTTTTAATGGGTGCCATGGAAAGAGAGAAGGGACTAAATGTAGTCCCTTCTCCCATTTCCATGGCGGCCAACTTTTTTGTTTACTTTCTTTATTTTTTCCAATGGCCGTCATGGAAAGGGAAAACGGACTTTGTTTTCCCTTCCCCGGTGGGCATTTAATAAAAATAATTTCTGTTCCGAAACGCTTGAGCATTTCAGAACAGAAAAAAAATAGTTTCAGTACCCCGGTCTTATGGGCCGGGGTACTAATAGCAATAAGCCCATCGCCGCAGTGGGCATTACCGAGTCAGGTAATGGCCGGGGACTTCATTTACTATGAGCCCCGGGGCATTACCTGACTCGGTAATGCCCCCGTGGCTAAATTGCCTAATTAATGTAATCAAATGTACTTCATTGAATAATATGTGTAAAGTTAAATTCTTAACAGAATTACACTATAAATAAATAACATTAAAATAAATAAAATAGTAGCAAACAATATTCTTTTCATACACAGAATAGTATATTTTATCTTCCACAAAGAAGAATTATACAATCCAGTGGTATTGGGGTTGTCACAGCAGGCACCACCACTAGTGTTGCTAATCATAGGAGGGCCTCCTTTGACTTTGGCCCAAAAAGAAGATATCATAACCTTAATGGATACAATTATGTATTAGTTAAAATCAAATCTTCCCTCATACACTATAGACCTGAAAGACCTAATTATGGCTTGTGACGATTGAATAGGACCGCAAACAAAAAGGTTTGTGGGATTTGCGTGGTTATGATCTTTGCAGCCCCATCTGTAACAAACCCTTTATATGACATCTATATGAAACTTGAGCTCCGATCATATTGGGCCTCATTATAAGTGTGCCGGTCCGGTAACAAAGGTGCCGGTAAACTTACCGGCACCATTGTTACCGGACTGGCACACTACAGGTCTGCTTGCCGGATTTGCTGTTCCCTGCAGGTGGGACCCTGCAGGGCACAGCAGCCACGGTAGGCAGACCTACACAGAAGCACCCGCACTGTTATTAATGGTGCCAGTGCTTCTGTGTTCCCCATTCACATTTTTCAGTCCTATATTCCTATAGGACTCAAAATGGGAATGGGGATTAACATTTACCGGCGCCTGACTTCCCGGAACGCCAGGGTCATAAATCCCCCAGTAATTCTGGTAAGCAAGGCGCCACTAAATATTGCAAGTCCAGTGGCAACCTGCTGTTTTTACCGGCACAGCTACCGCTGAACTTGTAATGAGGCCCATGTATTACTCTTACATACCTTAGTTCCCTTTTATCAACCACGAAGTCGATTTGTTCAGCCCACAGCTAACCTGAAAAATGGAAGCGGAATTAATAATCGACCTATGACCTGTATTGATGATCTAGATTGGTTCTATGTTAGAAGACCGAAATAATTTGACCTAAAGGAAAAAAGTCAATTTTTTTACCCACATTGTTTATTGCAAAATGTGTAGGGAGGCCCCGACACCCTCCCTCACCTCCCCACAACCCTCACACCCTTCTATATACCTGACCTGTACTCACCATCTACTTGTTTGGGGTATACATTTCGGTAAAATATTTGGTGGAAATAAAATCGACCTTTCTACTTTCATTCAAACAGGTGAGTACATCTTGATTTACACCCTAGAAAGTTGGTAAAACCGGCATTATGAGAAAAAAATAGGGTTCATATCAGATATTGCTACCGACTGATCCCCATCCCTTGCAAATGCTCTGCAGGTATACTACTGGCTCAAATAATAAACTACTACCTACTACTACTACTAACTACACTATGAGGAGATGTTACTTTTTTAAAATCTCACAACAAAATCCTCGTACAGAGAACGTGGATCCATTTGCTTCGGTTCACCTATCATGCACAATCAGTAACTATGGCCAAGATTCGGGGTGATTATGTATCTGGGTCAAACTTTCTCAGGGTTATGCATGCAAGAAAATAATTGAACATTCCTTTAGTAATATACCCACAATAGATATTTAATTTAACGATGAGGTTTAATGATGTGTCAATAACTTTTTTATCACAGTCCGTACTGAAAAGATTATCAGGGGCTCGTGGATACAATATGCAAAGTAATCGTGGAATGATCCGCAGAACAGTGGATACAATATGCAAAGTAATCATGGAAGGATCCGCAGAACAGTGGATACAATATGCAAAGTAATCATGGAATGATCCGCAGAACAGTGGATACAATATGCAAAGTAATCATGGAATGATCCGCAATCATGGAATGATCCGCAGAACAGTGGATACAATATGCAAAGTAATCATGGAATGATCCGCAAAACTGTGGATAACAGAACAGTGGATACAATATGCAAAGTAATCATGGAATGATCCGCAGAACAGTGGATACAATATGCAAAGTAATCATGGAATGATCCGCAGAACAGTGGATATAATATGCAAAGTAATCATGGAATGATCCGCAATCATGGAATGATCTGCAGAACAGTGGATACAATATGCAAAGTAATCATGGAATGATCCGCAGAACAGTGGATACAATATGCAAAGTAATCATGGAATGATCCGCAGAACAGTGGATATAATATTGATCCGCAATCATGGAATGATCCGCAGAACAGTGGATACAATATGCAAAGTAATCATGGAATGATCCGCAGAACAGTGGATATAATATGCAAAGTAATCATGGAATGATCCGCAGAACAGTGGATACAATATGCAAAGTAATCATGGAATGATCCGCAGAACAGTGGATCCGCAGAACAGTGGATACAATATGCAAAGTAATCATGGAATGATCCGCAGAACATCACATGTGTAGTGGAGCCCCTTGTTGCTTACTGATTGGGGGTGCTTTTAAACTAAAGCTAGAGAACGGCATCGCTCCAGAACTAAGGGACTACAATGAGGACATTCCTCCCGTCTCAATGATGAAACCACATCAGAGTTTAGACAGCATGAAATATTCGTCTTTCATGTTGGAATGGGATATGTGTTTTCTTAATGGTCAAACAATAAATGATACTCCTGGTCACCCAGCGTTAATCCATGGAGGTGCCTCAACACTTGACTATCTCATGATAAGGGGCGCGGATTAGGGTAAAGTAAGTGATATGGTAGTATTTAGGTTCCAGGTCACTTTTCTGCAGTTCTGCATTCTGAGGTCACTGCTTCTCTTCCTCCCTTCCCTCATTTTTTATTAGGCCGGTGTATGATCCTTGGATCTTGTGGAATCCTTTACCGCAGAAACATTTCAGCAGTTAAGTAAACTGGACCCAGTAGTTAAAAGTAGTGGGAATGATTACCTGCCCCCTGCTTCAACTTTTTGCCTACATATAAGTATGGACAAATACCCTATTTCTAAATATTCTTATGCCTCAATGTTGTCAAACAATACCAAGAATTTCAAGTGAAGCTGTTTAGATCTTGTCTGTATTTTGAGCAAGTATTGCAAATTGCTAGCCGGGAAATAGAAACTTGTTTGCTGGAGGGCGAGGAATCGTAATTTGTAGTTCTGAGCTTTGTCTCCCTCTAGGCAATCGGATAAAATCCTTTTTTCTCGGTCAATATGGTAATTAGAGAGACCCCATTAAGCAGGTTTGGTATGATAATATTTGCCGGCAAGAGAAGAAATTGTTGTCATATGCCCAGCACCCTCAACCTTTGTGCCCTGCTTCAATAATTGTTTGTAGAAAAGGACAATAAATTATAGAAGGACTTATGCAGCAAGAAAAAGAGAGAATTTGAGACTTGAGCATGCGAGGCAGCGCTAAAGAAAGATGGGAAAACGTTTTGGCATATGGTTGCCAAACTATACAGAGCAGAAAGGGTGAACACCCCTCCATCCAATAATGTGGAAGCCTCTGCATGGTTTGCACATTTTACCTCTATATACCGACGCGGTTTGGAATCATAACCAAGGCAACATAAAAGTGTGCCTCAAAGTCACTTAGGTGTGACTTGACTATATGATATTTTCGCTACAAGAAGTACAATCTGTGATGAATTCCCAATCGGCGAATCGTAGTCCCGGTGTGGATCGTATTCAGGTCAGTGCTTTAAAAGTTATGCCCAATTTCTGGAGGGCCCCGGCTTACTTGAATGAATGCCATCGCCTGGTTGAAATGTATTCCCCCCTTGTGGTCGTGTGCTATCATAGTGCCTATTTTTAAGAAGGGCAATGGATGTCTACCTATCGCTTAGACACTTACGGGTGCATCAGGCAAACTGTTTGGCAAGGTGCTTTACAATCAACTGAAAGAATGGCTAGAAGCAAATGACAAAATAGCTGAAACTCAACAGGGGTTTAGAATGATGGGGATACCAGTGACCAGATTTTGAATCTATATTGTATTGTTTCAAAGTACGTACTGGGGGGAAACACCTTTACATTGTGCCTACATGGTCCTCAGTATGGTGTTTGACTGTCTTAATAGACAGTTTCTGTGGAACATTTTAGAGGATCCCAATGTCCCCTGGGCTATCCTGGATTGATTCCTTATTCTACATCAAGACAACTGTGCGCCAGTTACCTTTGGAATAAAGGGGGAATTAACTTCCTCGGGAGTGTGTGCTGTCTCCACTTCTCTTTAATTTATAACTTAATCATTTGAGCACTACCCTTTCAACGACAGCAAAAGATACTCCTTGATTGGGTAGTGTGGCGACAAGGTATGACGAGTCTGACCAATTGGTGCCATAGTAATGGGGTTTCCCTACCTAAAATACCTAAACTAAAGAAACCCGGGTGCTCATCAGGAAGTCCATGAAAGTCGAACTGAAAAGGCACTGTCCCAGTCTAAAAATCTCCTACGCTATCCCTGTCACAACAATAAACAAAAACGAAAGTCCTGGTTCTGATCATGACCCTGGAGAAGAACTCCCTTCTCCTGGATGCAAAAGGCACCAAGTATTCTCAAAAGCTTCCAAGCTTTTCACACAAACAGTTCTACAAGATCTTTTTGGGTCTAAGAGAATGACTCCCTTCTCCTAGCTGGTTCCCCCAATAGTCCTTCAACAAAACGTGTAGTTCTTTCAATCAGAGTACACCACAGTCTGCTTTCTTCGTATTCTTTTGTTTTCCCCCACTGGGACGATGAAGGTGCTCCCTGAGTTCCTCTCGCCTCTCCAGCACCACATTCTTGTTGAACTGCCCAGGGAATTGTGGTACAAATTACTACTTTCTCTGCTTCTTCACAATTTTCAGTCTCGAATATTCCCAGCCTTCTCCCGCATTTGTATTTGTTCCCATTACCATCTCCCCAGGGACCTCTTCACCAGTTTCACCAGGGGTCGCAGATCCTCACCTTTTGTTTCAACTTCTACTTTCATGCTACTTCTGCGGGCTGCTTCTCTGTGCGGCCAATTGTTGTTGGTGTTCTCTGCGCAGTTGTCTGACCTCTCGGTCCACCTACAACAGGTCACACCGCCACCACCGTTATTGTTATTGTTACTTTGCATTTATATAGCGCCTTATATACCATTGGTATGGTCTGAAGGCGCTGGTGGGTTGAACGCCCTTGGGAACCAAAGTTCAGATCAGTAGAGAGAGCCAAAAGGTGCGTGTGAGCACCGGGTATGTGTGCAGCTTGTGCGGTATCCGTGTAATAGCTGCTTTTTAGCAGTAGGTGTGGTGGTTGAAAGATCAGGAGTATGTGTTCGTTCTGGCAGGATTTATCCAGACCGGATGTGACTGCGTTAGGCCTGAGGAGAATGCCTGGCTGGGGGGGGTGTAACCACAGTGGTTACTTAGAATTATGTGGAGTGAGCGGCGGATGTTGGTATGAGAACAGTTATACCGAATGGTGTCATAGTATCTCCGTGTTCTAGTTGAGTGGTGATTTAAGGAGAGAGTAAGCGTGGTGATGTGATATGATGGGTTATATGCTCTTTCAAACATTCTCTGCATTCCAAACCATACTATGTACGTCACGCAATTCTATGCGCTCCAGTCTGTTCCATGCACTCCTATTCACTCCATACATCCCAGTCTGCTCCATACACTCCGGTCCGCTCCACGCATTCATGCATTCCGGCTTGCCCCGCGCGTTTGAGTATGCTCCGCGCGCTCCAGTCCGTCATGCGTACTCCAGTCAGCACCACGCGTGCGCTCTTGTCTGCCCCACGTGTGCACTCTTGTCTGCCCCAAGCATGCATTCTTGTCTGTCCCACGCATGCACTCCTGTCTGTCCCACGCATGCACACCTGTCTGCCCCACGCATCCACTCCTGTCTGCCCCCACGCATGTGCTCCTGTCTGCCCCATGCTCTACGCATTCGGTAGCTCTACGTATTCATCCATTCTACGCATTCATCAGTATTGGATGCAATCTGTGCTTGTTCATTCTACGTACTCGTCCGCTCTACGCAACACGTCCGTTCACTCTGGGCACTCGTTCGCTCCAGGCACTCGTTCGCTCCGGCATTCATCCGCTTTATGCCCTCACATGTACTATGTATTCACCTGTTTTACGCACTCATCCCCTCTACGCACTCATCCCCTCTACGCACTCATCCCCTCTATGCACTCATCCCCTCTACGCACTCATCCCCTCTACACACTCATCCTTCTACGCACTCATCCTTCTACGCACTCATCCCTCTACACACTCATCCCTCTACGCACTCATCCCCTCTACGCACTCATCCCTCTACTCACTTATTCCCTCTACACACTCATCCTCTCTACGCACTCATCCCCTCTACGCGCTCATCCCCTCTACGCGCTCACCCCCTCTACGCGCTCACCCCCTCTATGCGCTCACCCCCTCTGCGCACTCATCCCCTCTACGCACTCATCACCTCTACGCACTCATCACCTCTATGCACTCATCCCCTCTACGCACTCATCTGTTCCCCGCACTCATCCGCTTTAAGCACTCGTGCTTTTCACGCATTCAACAGCAATATCCTGTTGTATATATTCATCTCTACACTCATCTGTTCTATACCTTCATCCGTTCTGTACACTCATTTTCTCTGTCCACTTTCATCCGCTCTATCCACTCATCCGCTCTATCCACTCATCCACTCATCCGCTCTATCCACTCATCCGCTCTATCCACTCATCCGCTCTATCCACTCATCCGCTCTATCCACTCATCTGCTCTATCCACTCCTCCGCTCTATACACTCGTCCGCTCTATACACTCGTCCGCTCTATACACTCATCCGTTCTATACACTCATCCGCTCTGTACATTCGCCAGGTCTGTACATTCATCTGCTCCAGCGATCTACACACTCTCCGCACTTCCATATTCATCCGTTATCCACACTCATGTGCTCTACATACTCATCTGCTCCACATACTCATCGGTTCTACACACTTATCCCTTTTACGCTCATCCGTTCTGGACATTCCTCTATTTTACGCACTTCTGCATTCTACTCGCTTCTCTGTATTTACGCACTCATCCACGCTACATGCTCTTCCATTCTACACACCCAGCCGCTCTACACACTCATCTGCTCAACATGTTCATCCATTCTATACACTCATCCGATCTACATATTCATTCGATTTCCACACTCATTCGAACTATATAGGTATCTGTTCTTCCACTCATTTATTCTTCCACTCAGCGCATTCATTTGTTCTAAATGTTTCATTCATTCTAACTAATTCATCCACGCCATTCATTTCGTTCAGTGCCGCGTTTTGTGCCCTTTGGAGTTTATTCAGTTGGTACGCGTGGACTCCGAGGTATAGGGGGTTTGCGTAGTCCAGTCTTGATATAACGATTGATTGGACCGCGGAGAGTCTGTTGGGAAAGGAGAGATATGGAAAGATGCGCCTAAGGGTTTTAAGGTGGTAGTGGCAGGACTTTGATACGTTGTTGACTTGGCGCAAGAGGGTTAGGTCGGGGTCAAGGGTGCATCCAAGATTTTTTACTGAGTTGGAGGGGGTCGGTGAGTTGCCCATGGCGGATGGCCAGGGTAGTGGGTGTGGAAGAAGTTTGGGGTTGCCACATACCATGATTTCCGTTTTGGAGGGGTTTAACAGGAGGTGGCTTTGGGTCATCCAGAGTTCTATGTCAAGGAGGCAGGAGGCCAGGTCAGGTCGGGAGTTGTGTTTTGAGTTCAGGAGTTTTAGAATTAGTTGAGTGTTGTCGGCGTAGTTGTAGCACAGGATGTTGTGCGAACAAATTATTGGTGGGAGGGTGATCAAGTAGAGATTGAACAGGAGGGCAGATAGGCATGCTCCTTGTGGGACTCCCGTGTCGACTGGTCGGGCTTGGGAGGTACAGGTGGAGAGTATTGTTATTTGTTACCGATCTTTGAGGAATTAAGCTATCCATTTAAGAGCGGTTCCACGAATTCCTAGGGAGTGGAGGCGGTCTAGGAGGATTGAGTGATTGATTGTGTCAAAGGCGGCGGATAGGTCAAGAAGGATTAGTGGAGTCTGCCGTCATTTTAAGGTCATCCCAAATTGAGGTTAGGGTGGTTTCAGTTCCGTGACGGGCTCTGAAACCTGATTGAGTGGGGTCTAGGAGATTGTTGGCTTCGACAAAGGTATTTACAGGCCGATTCATGGAATTAATGTGCGCCGAATATTTCAGCGAAAGCGTGCGAATCGCAGTGCCAGTGCGAAAACCGCAGCGAAACCCGCCCACAGCGATTCATGGAAGTCCGTGCACGTGGAAATCCATGGATGTGCGCCAAAAACCTGTTCGCAAAAGCGCACATAGCGCCGCGCACACAACAAAAGTAGGCGTAACACGGGGCATGACACGCGGAATGGGGAATAACGTGTGAAAATGTGGGCGTCATGGGGGAAGTACAGGAGGCAAGTGCGCGGAACGCCCACACACTCGCCTACAACACGTATTCATGGAAACAAACGGGGCTAATGCGTGCGCCAAAAAATACACGCTAATCCGGAAACACGTACGCCAGCAGGAAGCAGGCGTACGTGGACCCGCATAGCATGAAAGTGCGCGCAAACAACAAACAAGCACAGACGCCAGGAGGAATATACCGTTCCTAGCAGCAGTGGTCGTGGGATACCGCAGGAGGAGGAGGAGGATAGTCAGGCCCAGAATTTTCACACCCAGAACCAGACTTTTTGGGATGCCTGATGACCAGGTGTATGGGAGGGAGAGGTTTCCACCTCACATAATACTCGACCTGGTGAGTGAGTGGGAGGATGACCTAACACAATACCCACCCTGTGCTCCCAAGCACTCAGCCCCCTGGAGAAGGTCCTCAATGTACTGCACTTCTTGGCCACTGGATCATTTCAGCTGACAAGTGCCATAGTGGGGGGATGTCACAGGCCATGCAGTCACGCTGCCTGCACCAGGTGTTGGGCATTATGACTGCACGCCCATCAGTCCGCAGGCACATATACCTGCCCAGAACACCTGCCGAAAGGCAGGCTGTCGTCCAGGATTTTTACGGGGTGGCACACTTCCCCAAAGTGCTAGGTGCCATTGACTGCACCCATGTGGCTCTATGTCCTCCCAGGGCATCTGAGCACATCTATAGAAAGCACAAGCACTGGCATTCCATCAACGTCCAGGTAGTATGTGATGCCAAGGGAATCATCACCTCAGTATATGCCAACTATCCAGGGTCCACCCACGACAGTTTCATTTACAGAATGTCAACCCTAAACGGGGACCTAGAAGCTGGGCGGCATAGCGATACATGGCTGCTTGGTGAGTATAAATGCCACAGCACATGCATGCATGTCAGATACTGAGTAATGTCACAACCCCACTAATGATACCCATCACCACCTCCCCAGGGGACAGTGCCTACCCTCTGAGCACCCACATGATGACGTCAATTCGGATCCCCACCACGCCACCCGAGGTAAGATACAACACAGCCCGTATTGCAACCCGGGGCATAGTGGAGCGCACATTCGGAGTGCTCAAGTCACGCTTTTGTTCCCTTGACCGTTCTGGCGGGCAGCTGTTATACGCTCCCCCAGTAGTGTGTAGGATCATAGTGGCAGCATGTGTCCTGCACAACGTTGCAACACGCCGGGGCCTGCCGGTGGACATGGTGGTGCCCCCACATCCCCAACCACATGCACGCCCGCTGCGCATGGGAGGGGAAAGGGCACGGGGTGAGGCAGCCCATACGCAGCTGGTGGCTAATTACTTCACCTAGAATCACACCCCTGTGGAGTGCACACAGCCCTGGCACATACCAGCTGACAATCAATGATGATGACATAAGGGACAGTCAACTGTCACAACCATACCAGCCTGAGATTGGTCACCTGGAAGTGTTACATTGTGTGCATCCCTACCTACACAAACACCACCAATGTTGTGTCATCAAAAGACACGTCTATGCTGCTAAATTCATGACCCCCTTGCAAAATACAACATGACAACAGCGCCATGTCACCCAACCCCTCCCCAGCTCAGCCACCCAACACACCATGGCATGTCATGCTATGTGAAAGCAAACAAAGCAATCCCCAAAACCTGACACAAGTGTCACAAAGTACACTGTCCCTAATGGAAACTGGCCACACACAATATGCTCCCAGTAATGTAGAACTAACAACACACATGACCAAATACTTACCAACAATACAATGCAGCAACACAACCTCAAACATAGGAAAAACATGACAGCACTAAGTTAAAGTAGTTGTAGTCTTACAACCTGAATATGCCACCACATCTACCCCTTCCAACTGTAGTGTTGCAGCCTTCCAAATTTGTCAGTGTACTGCATAGAACATGAACTCCATCTCCAAAGTAGATGGCCTTGTGAAGACATGAGGAATGAACCTGCAAATTTGGAGGGAGACATGGAAGCACAAGCACATATCAATACACCATGCAGTGTACAATACAACCACAATATCCACTAGGAATGTATACACAGTATTGACTACAGACTGCCCACACAGCTCATGGGAGTCCAACATCACTGTGTAATTCGCTGACACTTGGGCACACCCTTTGCAAGCCCATGGAAACAGGAAGCAGGAGGGGTGTGTGTCTCATGAAGCCAAGCATCTAACCCAAACTCAGGACAAGCCTGCATGTGCCCAGCTGGAATACAGTGGATGGCCACGGGAGCCACACAAGGCAACACACTGTAAAAAAATTTAAAAAATCAAAAATGGCCATGTGGGGGTCAGGGGGGGGGAGGAGGCCACCCAGGAGGTCCGAGGACAGGGTGCGCACCAACAGCCACCTGTGTGGATGTTGGGGAAAAAAAACACCTCCATGGGCTCATGGCCTGCACGGCTACGCTATTGTGGGAGAATTACTGCTGTCGCTCTCATCACCCTCTGCTGCTGCATCAGGAGGTGGTGGTGCTATGTGAGGCAGCCCACGCAAAACCCTGGTATGGTCCTCCATGGGAGCAAGCATGCGGGTGTTGAAGGTCTGATTCTGGAGGATTAAAGTGTGGAGATCCGCATGCACCACCTCACGGGTTGCATGCATTTCTGCACACATGGCCTCCCGTGATGTCCGGATCTCCTCACGTGTTACCTGCATCTCAGCTGAGAGTGAACTTGTGAGCCAGTCAAGCTGCTGTTCTGTCCTGAAATTAGTGGAAGCCTCAAGGTCAAGAAGAGTCTCCCTGAGGTTATGGAGTTCTTCCCTCAGGGCTTCCATGTGGGCCTGGGACTCTATTGAGATGGATTGGCGCAGAGTCTCCAGTGCCGCCTGTCAGTCCCTGTTGGACGCCAACATGTCTTCCCTGTGTGATTGACAAATGGAGTCTGTTGCCTGCTGTAGTAGCTCCATCTGCCTTTCAGGGGGGGCAATGGAAGTGGCCACCCTCTCCATTGCTTGAGCCATCATCTCAACTGATGCTGCCTGTTGGGTTGCCATACCGTACATGGATTGTTCCCATACGGTATTGCCTGGTGGCGTACGGCCACCGCGTCGGCGGGCACCACACCTGTTTGGGGCAAGGCGATCTGCGCCTTGCTGTGCCGGCACTGCCTGAGGCTGCAGGACTGCATTCCCCCTCTGATCTGCTGGCCCAGGAACAGGATCAGATGTTGTGGAGTGTGACCCTGCATCCGTAACTGCCAAAGGCGGACTTACCAACACTGACATCCCCATAGAGGGTTCTACCCCTGGTACAGGTGGGTTGGACAGAACAGAATCCCTGCCAGAAACACTTACCTGCGACGGCACATAGGTCTCATCATCCGAATCAGCACCTGAATAGAGGTCTGGGGAGGTGCACCCAGAGACACCCCTGTACAGAATGGTCTGCAGAAAGATTGGGTTCTCACCCACCACCACACCACGTTCCCCACTGGTGCCCGGTCGTGCCTGAGAATCCTCCTGGGTCTGCACCATCTCCTCAACCTCAACAGCATCAAGTGCGTCATCCCCTGCAAAAACATGAAAGACAAAAAATGGAAACAGGCATTAGCACCATAGCACACAAATAGGCCTGACAAGCTACAGAACCAGTACATGATTTACACATGTCCCACATGACTATAACCCTCCCATGCATGCACTGTCACTGAGTTTGAAGGGGAGGCAAAAGGCAGACACTGATGACACCAAGATGGAAGAGCAACACATTTGCTGCATGCTGGGTAGCACTGCCATCACAGATTGGCTTGTGAGTGGCATGTCCAATACACATACATGACACATGTCATCACACAGATGGCATGTACCATAGCCATGGTACATTCCACAAGTACATCCATATGTCAGTGAATGAGTACTGTCAGCCATCCATGTGAGATGGACATGATGAGTTGAAAAATGCTACATAGTGTGACAAAATACGCATGTGCCACACACTGCAACACATCCAGTGTACAAAAATACAGTGATTGCAGGCTGATGTACACATCAACAGTTGTGTACTTCAACATGACAGGAAACAACTATCATGTTCCACATTCAAACAGGCCCCAAAAATGTTTGTGATCAGGCCAATACTCAATCAGCCTGAATGGTCAAATCATTCACCTAACAAGGTAACACATGTGGGCCAATGTGGGGTTCATCAATGACAGAAGCATGTCACATATGTGACAATAGGGCTGAGGAATGCGTATCAAAAGTGGGAGAATTGGAACAATCAGCCTGAACGAACACTGAAAAATACAAACAATGTTGTTGCAAGATGCCACTTCAAGGGCAACTGCCGTAATGTTGCACTAAATTACTACTGTGGGCAGAAGGGATACTGTCACACCCAAATCCAAGGCCGCTTAATGTTTTGGATGAAGCACATGGGTGACCCATACCACTCGGGCACACACACCCTCACCTGGCACTCAATCAGAACCCGTCACCCAAACAACATACACATGGATTACACACACATGCATGAGCACTTACCGGACAATGCGTTGTAAACAGGTAGTTCTCCCACACCTTGGATCTGTTCCTCTGTGACGAAGGCCCCAGCAACAGACTCGTGTTCAGTGAGTTTGTTGTCCTCTGGTGGAGACCCACCCCCAGTCACCAGAGTAGCGGCATGATTTGAGGCCAGCTTGTTCTTTGCTCTGCGTTTCAGGTCATTCCACCGCTTGTAGCAATCATCAGCTGTGCGCCTCACAAATCCAAGGGCACTTATGCGGTCTGCGATGGTCTGCCAGTGTGCCCTACGTTGACCAGTTGTGGTCTTGCACCCTGGAGTCACCAACATTTCGCGGCTATGTACTGACACATAGGTCACAAGTGCATCAAGTTCCGGGTCATTAAAGCTAGGCTTCCTTGATGTGCCGGAGTGTGTAGCCGTGTCTGGGGTCTCAGCCTGTTGTGCCAGAGCACCCTTCTTCCTCTTTTTTGAAGGTGGAGCGGGGCCAGAGTGGCTTACGCCGCTGTGGTCAGTAGGGGCAGAAGCACCGGCGGACTGGGTAGTAGGAGTGTGGGAATGCACAATGACCATAGGTCTTGGTGCAGGCATTGGTTGGCAAGTTGTTGTTGGCAGGGGGAACCTCAGTTTGATGGACCTGGACCGACACTGTCCTGGCTGGGAGAGTCAGAGCTGGGGCGGATGGAGCTGCAGCTGCCCCTGCAGCCTCCCCACCCTGCTTACTTGGGGCAGCAGATGACATAGCTGCCCCAGATCCACGTGGCTTGGTGACAACAACTTGCACCACCACACGTGGCCTAGACTTGCTGACCTGGAAGTCAGCGTGGGAGTCATTATGTGCCAGGTCAGGTACCACAATGGGCTGATCCAACAAGGGCTGAGCTGGGATGGTATGGAGTGTATGGAGGCGCACTCTGTGTTAAATACTTTCTTCTTAGAATAAGATCAATTCCTATAGTTCTTAAGTGGATTTTCAAGGTGCTCCCTGCTAGTAGAGTACTACCCCTACTCTAACAAAATGTGAAAAGAAATGGTACAACGAAAACCTTGTTGTATAAACTGAGGCACAGCATAAGGCAAAACAAATTTTAAATTAAAAGAACCCGGAATTAAATTTGTTTTGCCTTATGCAGTGCCTCAGTTTATACAACAAGGTTTTCGTTGTACCATTTCTTTTCACACTGAGCTGGGATGGTCTCAGCCACGTTTCCCTCAACCATGGGGGGGGCATGGGTGTCCCTGCTAGGTCCTCCACACATGGGGGTATAGGGGCACCCTGCAAATCCTGGCCACGGCCCTACCGCGCCCACCACGTCCACCTTTTGAAGGTCGGCCATTTTTGCCTCCCTTACCGCTTGGTCGCCTCCCAACCATGGCACTGATGTTGTTGTGCGTATGGGAGGAGCAGTAAACTATTGTCCTGGGTAATTGGGGGTCAAAAGGGTAGGGTACTAGACGGAATTCGTACCCTAGTGCTCTAACAAGGCTGTCTGTGACCCCTGGGGGAAGATGACGGGTCAGACAACGCACAGGCAGCCCAAAAACTAACGTGCACGCAACCCCTCGTAGACTACGTGCGTGGAAAAATGAACCCGCACTACGCTGTGGCACCCAGAAACACAAAAATAAGCGTACGCGTAATACACGCAGCCTCCAATGACCTCTGAAGGGGTACGCGACACACGGGGCAAGCACAGTTGGTAAATACATGCACGACTCACCATTTGCCTGGAAAAAGAATGTGAAAAAGAAGAGCGTGTGCGCGTTGGCAACACCCCGACCAAAAGAAGAATTGTACGCTGTCTGAGGAGACAGGACAAAAGGAGAAGTGAACGCTGTTTGAGGAAACAGGCCCAAAAAATGAACAAAAATGAAAGCTGTCAGAGGTAAAAGGGAGTACGAACTAGAAACGCTGTGAAGTAATCGCGTGTGAACCGACAAGAAGTACAGATTTCACCCACTCGCTCTCCACGAAAAGCACGTACAAGGAAATGGTGTCCTACACCTAGCTTTTAAACCGGCCTACACGTACACGTCACATACGCGTGTACGCGGGCCCTTTCCTCCAATTACACGCGATGACACTCGGACGTGCAGTTTTTCCACGTGGGCTCTGTCATCACGTGCTATGAGGGAAACACCCGCGCGCGTCACGTCACAGACGCGCTTACGCGCTAAGGGCCTTTGGTCCAATGAAACCGTGTACGTGTGCTGACGCGCTTGCACGCTAAGGGCCTTTCCTCGAATTACACGCAGACGTGCAAGATTTTCACGTGCCAAATCACTCCGTATCAAGCTGGCCACGCAACAACAAACGGAAGACCACACTCCTGCCCCGAAGGCTGAATTACTGCCCCCCAGAGCTCCGAGCACGCTCCCACCTGCCATCTGCTGCTGCCTGACTGCCTGCTGCCCACGTGCCCTGCTATTTGCTGCCTGCACATCAGCCGCAGTTGCTGTGACCACCCCTGCTGGAACCAAAGACTCCCGACTGGTATACCATCGCTCCACAGCCCAGCCCCAGGACCCAGTTTCCCACCCACCCCTGCCTCTGGGGTTTCCATGTCGGGCACAACATCATCTGGCACCACTGGCAACCCCCAGCCAGAGAGGCAGAGGGCCACCAGCTTCACTGCCACTGAAGTTGGTGTCCTGGTGGAGAAAGTCCTGGGGCAGTATGATGCCCTCTTCGGAAGTTTGCGCGCCGACAAGGAAGGACGGACCAGGATCTGGATGGACATCGTGACTGCCATCAACGCGGAGGGGGTGGCAGTCCACGACTTACAACATGTCAAGAAGCGCTGGGAGAACTTCAGGTCCAGGACCCTCAACAAGGCCCGGCGCCTCTTGAAGGCAGCGGATGCTAAGGGGTGCCGGGGCCACCTGTCGGAACATCAAATGAGGGCACTGGAACGCATATGCCCAGCGCTCCACGTCCAGGTCCTTGAGAGGCAGACCCATCTGGAGTCGAGCGGTAAGTGTGCATGCATACTGATTGTACGCTGTGCGTGTCGTGGTGTGCCTGTAGTGGGCAGGTTGCACATGTTTTTGTATGGCCATGTATGGATGTGTATGTACAGGGGGGTGATGCTGACACATGCGAGTCCTCTCATGTGTGAGACAAATGGATGGTGTATGTGTGGGTACGCATGCAGGCCAAATGCAGATGTGGGAGCACACATGTTTGAAATTCTGTGTATGTACATTGGCATGGTTGTGGTGTCACACATGGATGGTGTTTCCTGCTGCATGTATCTGCACTCTGTACATATGCATGTGTGTGTATTTGACAAGTGTGCAACTGTGATGCAACTTGGATGCATGGGACACTGTAGAAGGCTGAATGCCAGATGTGACATGGATGGCGATCTCATCACTGTGACAGTTGGTGGACATGTACACATGCATGTAAGTGTGGTGGCGTGTGTGCATGTGTTGTGCACTCCCCGTGTTTCATGTGATGTCAGGCTCACCTTCGGATGCTCATGCTGTCGTATGTGTATGGATGGTGCTGGCTGGTGCGATATGGCTGTGGAATTGCTCATATGTGTGAGTTGAAATGACATGTGTGTTGGGGATTGTGATGCCATGTCTGAAGTTTGACACGGCCACTCATGTGCAACTGTCATGTGTGTATCAGTCCATTGTACAGTGCCCTGAGGCCTGTGTTCTTTCTCTCCCTGTCTGCAGCGTCAACTGATGAAGAGGGCGGAGAGGGTGCTGTGGAGCACAGCGGCACGGTTCGCAACGCAAGCCGGAGACGCAAGGCCCGGCTCCCCTCCCAAGTTGTCATCTCATCAGGGAGTGAGGAGTCCGGTGCCACGTCCCAGGCCGCAGCTGCCGAGGGTAGGTCCAAGAGGCAGAGGTCGGAGTTGGACTCCTCGGCAGCAGAAGGGGCGGCTGAGACCCCACAGGGTCCGACGGAGGAAGATGGCGCGGAGAAATCCAGGTTGGTGGGGGGTTTGGTGGAGGAGGAGGTCGTGGAAGGGACAGAAACGGGGTCTGGAGGTAGGGATTCCACTGGTGCTAGTGGTGCAGTGCAGGGGCTGGGACAGGAGGCAGCACAGGCTGCCGCGGAGGTGCCTGTGTGTAATCCTGTCCCCGATCCTGTGACTGCATCATCCTGCACCAGCAGGGATGCCTACGTCCAGACCCGTTTTCAGGGAGGGGATCCGCTTACAACTGGCCTTCCTCTCCCTGCGGACGTGGCTATCCGGGACCGGGTTGACCCTGTCCTGAGTGGGATGGCGTTGCGTCAACAAGGCATGCGAGGTGACCTGCAGTGTTTTCGTGAGGACACTAAACGTCATCTCGAATGTCTCGTTGACCTACTGGGACAGGTCACCAGGGCCGGATTCCTCCGTTTGCTGGACCTTGTTCCGACCCCCTCCTCACCTGAACCTCCTATGCGCTAGTCGTCCTCCATGCCATCTTCCCACCCATGTATCACCAGGGTACCTTGTGGAGCTGCCTCTGACCCTGCGGCCAGGCTGGTGGAGGAAAGATCCCTGCGACAGTCGGGAATCGGACGTCCAGCCGGGGTGGCCACCTCGACAACTGCACCCCAGCCGGAGGAGGACGTGCAGGCAGCAAGAGCCAGGGCACAGGCACAGCAGCAGCAGCAACAAGGTGGGAGCCATGATGGCTCGGGGCTTCAACATCAGAGGGGCAGGCATCGGCCAGAGGGCAGGAGGACCCAGGACTGGAAGTGTCTTCCGTGTGGCAGCAGTTAGGCCATGCTATAGATGCGGAGCGGCAGCGGGTGTAAGAGGCACGACTCACGATGGTCAGGGCGGAGAACTCCATGCGTAGGGCTCTGAGGTGGGCCGAGTGCCTCGAGGCATTGGAGGTCCAGATGTCGTCGTCCCTGCGAAACCTCGGGGCCATGGAAGAGGACCGCCTCCGGGACATCGAGCAGGATTTCGATGATGCCCTGGCCCAGGAAATCGGGAAGTGAGCCGTCGGACTAGCCCGCTGCCATTGTAAATAGTTTTTAGAGTTAGGTTTCCTTTTCGTTTTCCTTTTATTTGTGGTGAATGGACAATGCCACACAAATTTGTATATAATTGTATTTTTAGGTAGTTTGTTAGATAGGTTTTATTTGTTTGGTTGGGCTCATGGACCCTTTTCATACTCCAACAATGGATTTATTTGAAATATTTTTTGGGAGTTTGCACATGGATTAATGTTTTTTTTCTTTTCCACATTGTAAATAGTTGGACTATGGATTCATCCAAACTTCTAAATTCAACTTTGCACAGAGGTGTTACAGGGCACACTTCTAAATTCACAGAGGGGCTATTGGGCCCACTTCTGAGTTCAACTTTCACAGAGGGCAATTGGGACACTTCTAAATTCACAGAGAGGTTATTGGGTACACTTCTAAATTCAACTTCTAATGCACTTCTAAATTCAACTTTCACAGAGAGTCTATTGGGTACACTTTTAAATTCAACTTCTAAATGCACTTCTAAATTCAACTTTCACAGAGAGTCTATTGGGCACACTTTTAAATCCACTTTCACAGAGAGTCTATTGAGCACACTTCTAAATTTAACTTTCACAGAGGGGCAATTGAGACACTTCTATATTCACAGAGAGGTTATTGGGCACACTTCTAATTCAACTTCTAAATGCACTTCTAAATTCAACTTTCAGAGAGAGTCTATTGGGCACACTTTTAAATCCACTTTCACAGAGAGTCTATTGAGCACACTTCTAAATTCAACTTTCACAGAGGGGCAATTGAGACACTTCTATATTCACAGAGAGGGTATTGGGCACACTTCTAATTCAACTTCTAAATGCACTTCTAAATCAACTTTCACCTAAAGGCTATTGAGCACACTTCTAAATTCAACTTCTAGTGCACTTCAAAGTTCAACTTTCATTGAGAGTCTATTGAGCACACTTCTAAATTCAACTTTGCACAGAGGTGTTACAGGGCACACTTTAAATTCAGTTTCTAATGCACTTCTAAATTCAACTTTCACAGAGGGGCTATTGGGCACACTTTAAATTCAACTTTCACAGAGGGGCTATTGGGCACACTTTTAAATTCAACTTTCACAGAGGGGCTATTGGGCACACTTTTAAATTCAACTTTCACAGAGAGTCTATTGGGTACACTTTTAAATCAACTTTCACAGAGGGGCTATTGGGCACACTTCTAAATTCAACTTCTAATGCACTTCTAAATTCCGCTTTCACCGAGAGTCTATTGAGCACACTTCTAAATTCAACTTCTAATGCACTTCTAGGTTCAACATTCACAAATCAACTTTGCACAGTGAGGCTATCAGGGACACTTCTAAGTTAAGTGGTAGGGTAGTATGGCGTTAAGTAGTTGCTTCAGATCCCGCCCTCGCCACACTTACTTGTTGTTGTCTTCTTGCTTCTCCTGCGGATACCTGCAGATACCATCTGGAGTCGTCTCTATAGGAGTCGTCCTTTGCCTCAGGTCCTTAGCCGATGGGCTGCGGGCAGGGGGCTGCCCTGGGAGAATTGGTGATGGATAGGAGTCCACTGGCTGGACCAATCAAAGCCGATGGGCGGGTCGGGAGGCGGGAGGGAGTGAAATCAGGAAGAGGGTGCGGGGTGGGAACGGGGAGGCAGGCACGTAACGAGGGAGACTGGGGGCCTTATTGGAGACTGGAAAATGGGTTGGAGGGGCTTACAGAGGCACTACACACTCACTGGCAATTCCTGGCAAAGAGGGGCACACTGTAGCTACGACACTGCTAGGCCTACACACACGGTCCTAGCGGACCAATCAAAGCCGGAGGGGCGGGTCGGGAGGCGGAAGGGAGTGAAATCAGGAAGAGGGTGCGGGGTGAGAACGGGGAGGCAGGCACGTAACGAGGGAGCCTGGGGGCTTTATTGGAGACTGGAAAATGGGTCGGAGGGGCTTAGAGAGGCACTGCACACTCACCGGCAATTCCTGGCAAAGAGGGGCACACTGCAGCTACGACGCTGCTAGGCCTACACACACGGTCCTAGTGGACCAATCAAAGCCAGATGGGCGGGTCGGGAGGCGGGAGGGAGTGAAATCAGGAAGAGGGAGCGGGGTGGGAACGGGGAGGCAGGCATGTAACGAGGGGGCCTGGGGGCCTTATTGGAGACTGGAAAATGGGTTGGAGGGGCTTACAGAGGCACTACACACTCACCGGCAATTCCTGGCAAAGAGGCTCTTGTATTCTCCCCACATTCTCATATGCGGCTCTGCTGTAGGCTACGGTAGGTGGTCCCGGCACCATTGTTAGACGGGATGGACCACCCACACAAGTTGTGCCACTATCTTTCTGTCTCTCAGGGTTTACCGCACCGGTTCCCAACTGACTCGCAAGATGCTTCTCAGGTGTCCCGCTGTTCTTCTCTTGGATTTTGGATACTTGCCACACTGCAGTCTCACGAGGCCCAAACTCAACCTTATGGGCCCCTCCTCACTGGACGGATTCTCCTTCTGGATGTACACCAGCTCTAAGCATACCAGAACCTCACGGGCCATTGCCAGACGGGTCAGAAGAGGATTAAAATCTCACTCCTTCTTTGCTGTTCAGTTTAAAAAGTGGTGACGGCCCCAGCGTAACATCAGTCCAATTAACCACAGCTGATCGAGCCCTTGACTGGCTTGATTGTAGCGTTATCAAGCTCTTCTTCTTCCCTGTACCTGTGACATCAGGGTGGTTTGATATTTTACAATAACACATAGTTCTGGACGTGTGTAGAAGATTCGGGCGTTAACATCAACCTGCACGGTTTGGGGTTTAATGGGGCAGGGACTCCCAATCGCGTACTTATCTCCGGGAGAGGAGTTCCTCTCCATGAGATTCTACCGCATGTTACCACCCCTAGGGTGATAAACTATTGGTTAGCAGCCTCACCTCGCTAGCCTCATGGAAAGGGGCTACCCGCTAGGGAGAAGTGACGCTATCTGAAGGATCGTCACAGGAGACAATGAATTCCGGCCCTGTTTTAGGCAGATAGCTGCATTTTGAATGCACATACTTCTGGAGCTTTTCAAACCCTACTTGACAGTTACACAAACTATATGGCAAACTATATGGCAGAACGTGATTTAAATGTTAATGTTAACAAGTCAAAGGTGATGTTAATGGGTAAAGAAAAGGTGGAGCCAATATTTGCTCTCAAGGGGGCAAATCTGGAGGAAGTGGGTTCTTTTATTTACTTAGGAGTTCAGATATTGAACACTTAAAATGGCTCTCACATGTGAAGCGGCAACACCTGTTAATGTCACAAACTAGTGGAGCTGTGTTTAGATTCACCAAATATGTTGCCACTTGGTCTCTGTAACCTATGCAGTTGGAATTTAAGCTAAAGGTATGCGTGCTGAAATATATGGCGGTACACCAATTGTGCCCTTCTTGCAGATAGTAGAAAACACATTTAGGAGACCACATGCAGAACCAGACTTCTCTTTGAATTTTAAATAGGCTTTAATTATGTTGGAAATATTATAAGATCCAAGAAAGTTATACAATGGAATATTAAATATGGATCATTTATGCATTAAATCTAACAGGATATATTATACAGAATCTAACCTACCCATCCATCACACACTATACCTTGGTTAGCATAGGGAAAAAATGTTTGAGTAACATAAATACGAGTCTTGCTATGTTCCACCTGAATCAATGTCCAGCAATACTAAATATATTACACGGGATAAGGTGTAGGACTTTTGGAACTAAGTGCACGAATGTACCATATTTATTCACCAATTTGTAATGCTGCTGATTATTTAAACTGGCAAAATGAAGATATTCAATTTGGCTAGGATTTAATGAGTCCGCTTTATTACTGTGCCTGGAAAAGGGATTAGAAAGGGAGTTCTATGACTGTTACTGTCCATTCTGAGCAAGTGTGATTGAAGCACTAATACAGTTGTTTGTCCCCCTGGCCGAATTATGCTGCTTTTGGGGGAAGGACATTAATTTCCCTTCTAAAAAACAGAATTTGTTAGCAATGTCGTTCAGCCCTTCTATTCCCCCTACTTGCTCGGGAGTGATGTGTGACAAACACTGTAAATCATTTTGTTTAAAGGCCTGGGGAATCAGGAAAACGTTTTTAGACATTTCTTGAGGGTGACTATTATGAAATAAATGCTGCTGTTTGGTGCTAGTCATACAATTATTTTTTAGAAGTCCTTTACTTTTCATGCATACGTTATATATATTTTTTTAACTAAAAGCACAGGTTGTTGCATTTGTTTAGTTATATTGTTATTTTTCGCTTGTATTATATTATTTTATGCATTTATGAGTTTTATATCTGAAATAACGTTTTTTCGACTAAATGACAGTAAAATATTTACAAGTGCCTATTTCCTGTACGGGGTTTCCTGGGGCAGCCGTGGTGAAAATGTAGCCTTCTATGGATTTGGTTATGGGAGTAAGCAGACAGAGCGTTGCCAATCACACAGACATATCCCCTCACCACCAAATGCAACATTGTCCTCAGAGGCTAACCTTTTGATTTCTAGGTGCTATGTCCTCTCCTTAAGTGGAACGACAGAGAAGTCAGTTTGCGCTGCCAAGGTGGGGATGTCTAACTATCAAATTTCCCCAAGGGCGGCCAGTTCAGCCTGCAGATGGGAGGGGTAGAAAGGCATTCCTACACACAGGGAAAGGAAGCATATACTGCAGTGTTGCTTGCCTGCCTATCCCCCAAAGACTCTTAGGCTGTCCCAGAGAACTGAGGGAGACTCGCGATGAGGGCAAGTAAGAGAACAAGCAGGCTCACATCACAGGTGTTCTGAACGTTATTTTATATTGAGAGGTGTGCTTTCTTTCAACATGTTTTTGTATTTATTTTATACTGTGTCAATCATCACCATAGTAGTCTAACAGAGCTAAGGCGTGTCTGGAAAGTGGAAAAAGGCTAGGGTTGGCATAAAAAGGACAGCGAGGTTCAGCACAAGGACCTGTGTGGTAAGGAGTGGTGTGAAAAGCGCTGCAGGTGAATGTAGGTGTGGGGACTTGCCAAGTCTTCCACCAATTGAGACAAAAAATGATTGTTTTTACAAACACACTGCGCACAAACACGGATTATAATATAATTGGTGTATATTTAATCAGCACTGGAAAGTGGCATGCTGTGGCATGCTGTGAGTTTTCCATGGGTATCCTAACAGATTACATTTTTCCATGTGGCAAACTATAAATAGTAATTTGTGGCTGCAAAGCAGGGAGGCAAGATGTGGCCGGTCTACAATATAGCACTAACACCCAATCTGGATGGGCTGGCAATGGCCCGAGGCTCAAGTTAACGATGGGCCCCGGGCTGTTTCCACCCGATCCGGCTCACTGGATCAGGTTTTATTGTTATTAGCTGCCCGGTTTCTAAACCGAAAACCCGGGTTCCTGATAGCAATATATTTGTTTGAATGAATGGGACGCGCATCCGGTACATTCAGACAAATACTGACTTAAGATGTCCACCATGGAAATATAAATTGGGGCTGCATGCAGAGCACCTCTTCCATTTCCGTGGTCGCCAGTAAGTTGAGTGGGGGAGTCAAGCGATGGAGACTGGAGGGAGCAAGAGTGAGGGGGAAAGAGTGGAAAGTGGGATAAAATGGCGGGGAGGGCACTCGCAGGTCTGAGCTTGTTCAGAATGCAGACTCAGATCATTGGAATCAGCCCACGATCCAAGCAATCTGATTGGCTGCAGCACCCACCCAGGGTCTTAACAGATTGTGCGAATTGTGAATTTAGTTAGAGAACAAAAGGGTAGGACGGGCTGCCTTGGATCCGTGGACACATTCTAGTTATGTTGCAAGCTGGCACTCACTCAGAGAGGGGAATACTGTGATAATGTAGTGTCTGAGAATGCAGTTGCTGCACAGTTCAGGGTTCCTGCGCTTGGGGCTTTGTTGGTGACATGGCTTTACCACGTGAGGCTATGGCACTCTTGTTGCTTGTATAACACATTATGCCACATTGAGGCCACCTCACAACCCTGAGAAGTGGGAGGAGCTCTTGCAGCCAGCAAAGTAATCGCCTGTGAAACTAAAGCACGCAGTCAATGGCCGGGCAGCCTATAATGGCCCATTCTATAGTAGGGTTAAATGTCCTACCCTGAAGACACTTCCAGGTTAGGGTGGCTTTCATTATGAAGGTTACCTGTTGAGGATGTTGAGGATGCAGCTCTAAGGGTGCCACTCAAGCAGTTTACTAGGCCCTGCCAGCAAAGCTTTGGGGTTTCTTGGGGCCTTTTGGGGACTGGGCCCCTCTAAGGCAGATGCTATTCTCCTCTGGAAAAATCTGCATGTGAAACACCCATTTCCAACCACTTCCCTGAGCCAAGCCAAGACTAAGGGCTGTCAATAGAGTGAACCGGGAAACGGCTCTGTTTACCAGACAACCTGCTTTTTGTATGCTACTGAACAGTCTTCATTCCCCTAGAAATCCTCTTAAACACAGTGGATGTCTGTCAGAAATGTGAATTGCCATTTTTTGCAACTTCCTTGAAAAAAGAGCAAACTCTTCCATTTCTATTTGGCAACATTTTCATTGCTTTTGTGTTTCATCACCATACACCACTTTGCACCTACCTCTCTCCCTATCCTATGCGCCCTCTTTCCTTTGTCACCTTTTCTTCCAGTGGTACTTCTCGCTTTCCATACAAAACAAACACATATGTGGTCAGTATGCAAATCCGTCATAGTTTCATGTTACGTTATTTGTCTTTTGTACTGCACACATCACCACCATAGTGGTCTTAAAGCACCAACTCTTCCACATGTAGAGGTTAACTGAGACTCCACACAGGGTGGCAGCCAGAGCATGGTCTGGGGGGCGAAAAGGAAACAGTATAGAATTGTGTGCTATAACCCATAATTGATAGTATACTTAAGCTTTACTTGAATGTGCATTTGGACCTAATAACTAGTACATTTTTAGACAGCAGTGTGAAACTCTATTGCTTGAATGTCTCTTAGGGTTGTTAAATAAACCTACCCACCAGTGCCATGATCTCCGAAGTCTGCCTTAATGCTCAACTTACACTAACTTGAGGGAGCTTAGTAAGAACAAGTGTGAAAAGCGCATACACTGTTGGTTCTGAAAATCCCTCTCAACGAGGTCCTCTTGTTTCATGTGCATTGCACTGGTCCTTTCTGATGGCTCTCCGTGCAGGGACTGTGACTGTCGTTGTTTTTCACCTTAATTTTTACAGTATAGCACAAGCCACCATGAGTGGAGTGCTATTGAGTCACAGTGCCGATTTAATATATTTTCTGTAAATAACATCCCAGTTACTTTTGTGGTGTGTATTCAATAGGTCGGGGGCTATGAACCATGTTTTATCTTGTTCCCAGTGCACAGCCAGGCACCTTTAATTTCGGACACAATAATGCATTTTCGAGTACCATGTATTCAAAGTGGCTGTTCTGTGGTATGGTACAAGCCATGCTCGTTGTGCCATCTTCTTTGTTGGTCATCTTTCTTCCTTTCCAGGTCTTAAAATGTCAAATAAGGGCATGCATATGTGTGGTAGTCCTGCTCTGCACTCCTGGTCAGTGTGTGGGGGTGGGAGTCTTTGGGACTGTCTGGTCACAATCCACACTTCAGCCAGCATATGCCGTGTTGCTGGGCAGAATGTGAGCAGGCAGGCTTTCCCTGATTGGGCAGCCTCCAGCTGTTTGAATGTTGCAGGTCCATTCCATAGGTAGGCTGGGGATGTCTCCAGCCCAAAATCTGGATAAAAGATCTGGGGTAATTCGAGTTGAAAGATCATAGAATCCGAGCATCCGAAGCCAAAGGACTGCCAGAGACCCGCCAGATGATTGCCACCTGAATTGAACAAGTGAAACACCATGTTTCAGACCTCTGCTTTCAAATTGACTGGGAAGACCAGAAACAGGTGCCTTCCACTTCTGGACTAGTGGCAGCAATTAGTCTTAAACCATGCTCTGCCTCCATCTCTGATCCAAGTACTGAGACATCACCATGCACCTGACTGGATGTGGACTGCAGCTCAGCACAGAGCCCTTCCTGACTCATCGATGGAAACATTTCTGCATCCTCAGAGCTCTGCTAGGACCTCATTAACCTTTTTGAAGCTGTCTCTCAAACGAGGAAGGTCCTGCTGTGACCCAAAGTCAACACCCATCTACTGATTCTGAAAGGTACTCCTGTGATTCTGGAACCACAGTTGCACTGTCTTAACTCTGTCCTGGGGTCTCTGCATGGACCTGACCTAACCGTCAGTAGAAGCCTCATACCCACCGCCTCTGGATCTCCACAGCCAAGCTTACAGTGAACCTCATTGTCCCCACCGATGTGCTGTCCTGTGGCATCTGTGGTGTTGCAAGTAAGTCTGGGGATCAACATACTTTAGAACTCTTTATGCAGGCCTACCAATATTGACTTGCATTGGGTGTAAAGCCCTTAACTGAAAAGTTGCTACCCTACTGGGCCAAATGCAGCCTTCCTTTCGGTCATCTAGGGCCTGGGGACTGGTAGTCTACTCACTCCAAAGCTGGAGGCCTATCATTGGGACCTTGCTACAGTGACTCAAAAAAACATGCTCTATAAGATTACCTGACTGTAACAGACTAAACTCTAGAATGGGTAGTGATGGAGCATTGTGGTCATTTGTAAAGATAAACTAGCCCTTTTAAGGCTTTATGTCACCCCCTTCAGCTATTTCTATAATTTACTTTGTTGCATCATTAAGTGGTAGGTGTCCCATTTGGTGTATAGCTGTTTGATGGTGATTTACTCACAAGCAGGGGTGTACCAAATTCGAAAATGACTATTCGTCAGAATATCGAATGGTAGGCCCAAGTATTCAGCCAAAGCCGAATAGAGAGCCGAATAGTGCGTTATGTGGGCACAAAGTGTGGTTCCTGCCCCAATTGCTACACAAGTACGTTTTATATACTGTTGGAGGCACGTCGTGGAACTAGCGCAGCATTTGGCTATGGATACATACACGTGTATCTATAGGAAAATGCAGTGCCACTTCACTACATGCCTCAAGCAGTATTTTAAAGTTACATACTGAAAGAGGCACGCAATGTAAATAAATGCCAACTTTGCAGGTGTGCTGAAGGCATTTTGCTCATGGAGGGTCTCCAAGGATTTCCTTTGCACACCCTCCGTGAGAAAAAATACATACAGCACACCAGTGAAGGTGGTGTTTGCATAGCCTGCTTATGCTTGAGGCGCATTATGTAAAAGCTACCTTCGCTGATGTGCTGAATGTATTTTGCTCACAGAGCGTTTCCAGAGGAAATCTTGGGAGCCCATCTGTGAGTAAAATACATTCAGCACACCAGCAAAGGGGGCATTTTCAGCAGCCAATAAGCAAATAGCTTTTTGGGTGCTGAAGCCTTCCCCTGTCAGTCCCACTCTCTTTGATTGGCTATCATCTCTCAAAGAAAGAAAAGATAGCTAATCATAGCTATGCCGGTCAAGTGGCACAGCGAGTAGAGCGCTCACTTTGACATCTGTGCAGAGCCTACTAATATAGGTTCGAATCCCGGCGGGGCCAAAACCACACACAGTGGGCAAGCAGCGTTCGAAACACTATATAATTGCCAAATTATTATTATTATTATAGAAAGTGGACTTTGAGTGAATCTTCAAGAAAGTATTTGGGTGAAGCTGAATAGCTGGATGTCAGCTGAACTTCGTCCGAATGCTCACTTGAAGCCAAAATTCAGTACACCCCTACTTACAAGTAGTGTATCAAATTGAATACCTTCTTGTGTTTTATAAACAGTATGCCAAATGCTTACAATGGCTGTTCCTTCTGGTTTAAGACCAATGTGTTGAGCAAGTGTATTTGGTGGCACTCTTTCTACACAGGACTCCCGGTTAGTGCTTTCTGTGAATGGACTGGTTTGAACTGGGGGTGAGGACTGACTGTTCCCAATCCACATTCCATCCAGAGCGTGCCTGGTTGCTATGAGGATTTTAGTATAGCCAGCTCCCTGTCATGTTTGAATATTGCAGGTCCATTCCATTGGAGGGCTAGGGCCTCCCCAGCCAAATTTGGGATAAAGGAGAGGAGGGTCTGAAACCCTTCAACATGTCAACCACAGGTTCAAAGAATCTCACACCAAAGGACTACCAAGGGCCTACGAGAGAACTGGTGCTGTGACCAGCATAGACCCGAGTCAATTATCACACTGCAGAGCCCTGCCTTCAACCTTAGTGGGGAAACCTGGACCAGATACTTTAATCCCCTGGACTGGTGGGACTGACCAGACAGAAGCCCTGCAACACTGTCCACACCTCCAAAACGTCACTGGATCTACAATTGGCCTGCACCTGCCTGGGATTGCACTGTGCTGCTGCATGGGCGCATTCTAGACTTGGGTCTGAAAAATGCTGCTGGCATCCTCTCTACAGAGGACGTTGAAACCCAGGACGGAAATCGTGAACATGGAGAAAGCAGTTGGAACAGAGGAAGAGAAGGCGCATGTGAGCCATGGGGGTCAGGGAGACAAGAGGAGCTGCCCTGGAGCTCCTGGAGGTGACACCTGTCGCAGAGGCAGCACTCTTCACTCCAGACCGACAAGGGAAACCGGCGAGTTACCACAGAGCCGCGTAAGATGCTCGGAAAACGTCTGCACACTTCCCAATGGAAAGTGGATGAAGAAGCCATCCCGAAAAGGTGCTAAAAGTATCGGAGATTGCCTGCCAGTGTTTTTTCAAAGTAGTTTTGTGAGAGTTAATGTGGTGGCCTTAATGAAGACAGGACACCGTATGTGGTAATTGCGGTATTTATTGGACACTTGAGGTGAGGGGGTCAACTTGGGAATATTGTGTCCAGGTACAACTTGGCATTATAGTGTCCAGGGGCAGGGGCACAACTGTACTTGCAGTGCAGCAGCCCTATTCCACCTGCTGCTCTGCTGCTGCTTCTAGGTCCCTTCAGTGAGGCACACGATTCACACCAGAGCTACCAGGAGGCTGCCCTCAGCCATGCGTTATGCTCTGGTGTGTGTGTGCTGGATGTGCAGGCCTGAGAGCCTGCTGGCTCCGTGCTTCAGGAGGAGCGCAGGGGCAGTCCTTTCACTGTGCTCTCCCGCCCACTTGTGACTTGAAGCGCGATCCTTTGCGCTTCTCCACAGGAGTTCTGGCAAGATTGCCAAACCCGCGGTCTCGCGATAGGAAGTCCCCACACACCTCCTTTGGTGGGAAAAAGGATAGGTGGTCAGTGCATAACAAAGTCTGAGAACTTACTGGGTATCCTTCTCTCACGCTGGGGTCTGCCTTGTTCGGAGGGTGGTTCTGAAAGTCGACATGGGACGTGGGGAGATTCAGGTGGATCAGTTCCGCCTTGTGTCACTTCTCTCTGTGCTCCCTCAGGCGGGGACGACAGGCTCATGCTTGCGGGTTCTTCGTGGTGCTGCGTTCCCAATGAGTTCTCTCTGATGTGATGTGGGTTGTTGGACGGACCTTGCTGGGACTGTCCTTCTCCTGCTTCCTCGGATGGGTGGTTGGTGGATTCTCTTCAGCGGTACATGGGCACTCTTTCCAAGTTCCATCACCTACTATCGCTGGTACATATATGGTTGGGGCCTTTGGCAATGACTTCTATGGGTCTGCTGTATTTGAAGCCGGTTATGGTGTCTTTGTGGGGGAAGGCGTATTTTTACCAGGTTGCCTTCGCTAACTGCTGTGCGTTGGGCGGCTCTGCGTTTGTCCCCTTGAGCCTCCATCGCTTCCTTGTTTCTTTGCATGCGGAACACTACGTCTTGCATGTCCACATCTTCGTCTACCCTTACTTGGTGTAGCCAGGGCGGTGCCAGCGTGGACACCGCCCTTCTCCCTCTCAACAGTTGGAAGGGTTAAACACCTGTGATGGCGTTTGGTGTGATGTGGTGGGCCGCGACAGCCTCTTTTACTGTCTTGCTGGGGTCTAAACCCGATGCATGCGCCAACTGTAGTGCCCCTTTGATGAAGCAGTTTGCTCTCTTGACGAGCCCGTTGGCTTGTGGGTGGTACAGACTCGCCCTCAGCTGTCGAATGTTATGTTTTTGGAGGAATTTCTCCATTTCTCAGAGACTAGTTGCATCCCGTTGTCGGTCACAATCTCTTCTGGAAGGCCTTCGCGCTGGAAGCCGAAGGTGAGCGCCTCAATGACCGTGCTGGTGCTGATGTCTCAGGCGAATTCGACCTCCACCCACTTGGAAAAGTAGTCCACCATAACGATTCCATACTTGTGCTCTGAGGGCATGCCGCCCAGTGGGCCGATGAAATCCAGTCCTATTTTGTGCCACACTCCTTTGGGGACCTCCGTGGGTATCATGGGGGCATGCCTCACGGACAAGCGTTTGTCGCTGTTGATGCAGTCGTGGCACCTCTCTATCATGGCCCGTATGTCCTGGTCCATGCCTGGCCACCAGTAGGCTTCGCATACTCAACGCCTCATCATGTTGCTACATGAGTGGCCCGAATGTGCTCTGCACAGGATAACTTTCCGGTTACCTCTGGGGGGGTATCACAGGGTCACCTCGCAGGAATGAGACAGTTCATGGCCGTAATTTCATCACTCACTTTCCAGTAGGGGCATAGCCCTTCTGGGACTGCTCTTTTTTTGTTGGGCCACCCTTCGCAGGCCCACTCTGCCACGTGGCAGAGGGCTTCGTCTTGCTCGTATTCATCTTGCCAGTGGCGCTCGCTCAGTTCCATAAAGTCGCCGTTCCTGATGGAGGCTACTACGCATTCGTCCTTGAGGAAAATGTTTCCTGGGGCATTTTGGTTCAGGAGCCTAGACATGTAATCTGCTTGGGCGTTCTTTCAGCCTGCGATGTGGGCTATCTCGTAGGTGTATTCTTGGAGTTTGGAGGCGATTCTGACCAGTCTCAGTGTGGCGGTCTTTGTGCCACCTGGGTTTAGCATGTGTATGAGGGGTTTGTGGTCTGTGACCAATCAGAATTTTGTGCCCCAGACATACGATAGGAGGGATTCTATGGCCCAGGCACGCGCTAGCATTTCCTTTTCTACAGTGGAGTAGTTCTTCTCCGATGCTGACAGGGTCTTTGAGGCAAACGCTCCAATGTTCTCGGTGTCGCCCTTTATTGGGTTAGGGTGGCGCCTAGCCCGTAGGCACTGGCATTGGCCGTGATGCATGTTTCCCAATGCGGGTTGAAGGGTTTTAAGCAGGTTGCATGGAGGATCCTTCTTTTGATCTTCTTGAATGCTTCGTCCTGCTGGGGCCGCCATGAGTAGCTCGCCCCTTTCTTCAGGAGTTCCCTCATGTGGGACGTGGTATCTGAGAATCTCGGGACTAATTTTGCATAGTATTCCACAAGGCCCACAAAGGATCGGAGTTTGTCTTTGGACATCGGGGCTGGGTCGTCGGTTATGGCTTCCAGGAGGTTCTTTTTGGGGCTCACTCCCTCCTTCGAGATGCGATAGCCAAGGTATTTGACTTCCCCTACGCCGAAAACGCATTTCTCGTGGTGCAGGTGTACCCCTGCTTCCTGGAGTCTGCTTAGCACTGCAGCGAGTGCTTTGTTGTGGGTCTTTGAGTTCTTTGCGTACACAAGTATGTCATCCTGAAAGTAGGAGACGTTCGCGATTCCTACCAGCAGGGAGCTCATCATCCTCTGGAACGCGGATGCCGCTGAGGACAAGCCGAACGGCATTCTGGTATACTGGAACGTGCCGAACGGGGTGATGAGCGCCCTGAGCGGGCGCAAGGATTTGTGCAGGCTAATCTGGTGGTATGCATCATGCATGTCCAGCTTCGAAAACAGAGTTGCTTATTTCATCATGAGCACCATCTCACTGATGCTGGGGAGCGGGAAGCTGTCGGTGACGACTTCTAGGTTGAGGCTTCTGAGGTCAATGCAGACTCTGAGGTCATTTGAAGATTTCTTTTTAATGAGTACTACAGGGCTCAACCATTCTGAGGACTCTACCGTTTCGATGGTGCCCTCTTCGACCATTTTCTGGAGGTGGGCTTCCAGCGCAGGTCTCGCTGTGGCAGGTACAGACCTGACCTTGTGCTTCACAGGCACTGCGTTGGGTTTGAGGTGGATCTTGTGAACATAGTCCCTGATTTTTCCCGGAGTTTCGGAGAACAGGCCAGGGAAGGCTTTTTTCCAACTCGGCGCTCCTCCTGAAGAGCCCGCAAGCACCTGTTCTGGTGTGTTGGGGTGTAGCCTTATGCTGAGCCTGTGTTGATCGTCCCACCCTACTACGGCAGAGCCTTGAGAGGCGAAGTAGACTTTTGTTGTGGTGGACCGGCCTTTGAACTCAATCCTTGCTTTAATGTAGCCAAGTAGATCCACAGTGGCACCTCCGAAGACCGTCGGTTTTTGTCTGGTGGTCCTAATTTCTACTTTGTCACACCCCATCATCTCTTTATATGTGTTAATGGGCAGGATGGTGAGATCTGACCCTGAGTCAGCCATGACTCGTGTCTCCATGCCATCCACTTTTATTGTGTAGTGGGGCTTTTCTCTCCTGGCTTGGGGGGCGTTGACCATGATGACCATGGGTCTGTCGTGTAGCTCGTCGTCCTCACTCGACTCTTTGTCGCCGTCGATCCCTTCCACGTGCATGCTTGGGCCACGTGACCGAAGCGTCGACATTTTGAACACTTTGTTCCTGGCGGAGCATTCAGGATCACTGGCCATGTGTTTGGTGCTGGCACATCTATAGCACTTTGGTGCATCTCTTTGTCTGGAACCTTTGTCTCTGGGGTTGTCGCGGGGCCATCTTTCTCTGCACCCTTTCCATTGCAGCGCCGATATGTCGGGTACAGGCGATGGACTCCAGACCTCTTTGCGCCTGCTAATGGTCTCCTCTTCGGCTCTGGCTATTGGGATGGCCTTAACGAGGTCCACTTCCTTCTCCTGGATGAATTTATCCTGCACTTTTCTGGAATTGGTGTGTACCACGAGCATGTCGCAGATGACCTGTTCTGCATTGTCGCTGAATCCACACAGGGATGCTAGTTCCTTCATTCTCGTAATGTTGTCGTCGACTAGTTTGTTGCCCTCCTGCTTGCGAGTGTAAAACCTCAGTCTGTGCAACACCACATTTTCTTTGTTGGTGAACCTCTTCACAATGCGGCAAATTGCTTCCTGGTATGCATCATCGTCTTCGCCAGCCTCTGGCATGGCCTTTAGTCCTGCAAATATGCGCTGCCCTTTGACCCCCATTGCGTTTAACAGCATTTCTTTCTTTCTGGCTGGTGCGTATTCCATTCTGCCCGTCACTTCCAGGTATGTGGTAAAAAGCAGTTCCCACTGCTGCCACGGAATCGCCAGGGTCCCGGGCGAGGGAAGGAACGCGGGGGGGGGTGCTAGTGGCACCTTGCATGGTGGCTGCGCTGGGTTCTGGTTCCTCGTCGCCAATTATGTGGTGGCCTTAATGAAGACAGGACACCGTATGTGGTAATTGCAGTATTTATTGGGCACTTGAGGTGAGGGGTCAACTTGGGAATATTGTGTCCAGGTACAACTTGGTATTATAGTGTCCAGGGGCAGAGGCACAACTGTACTCACAGTCCAGCAGCCCTATTACACTTGCTGCTCTGCTGCTGCTTGTAGGTCCCTTCAATGAGGCACACGATTCACACCAGAGCCCCCAGGAGGCTGTCCTCAGCCATGGCGTTATGCTCTGGTGTGTGTGTGTTCTGGATGTGCAGGCCTGAGAGCCTGCTGGCTCCGTGCTTCAGGAGGAGTGCGGAGGCAGCCCTTTCACTGCACTCTCCCGCCCGCTTGTGACCCGAAGCGCGATCCTTCGCGCTTCTCCACGAGAGTTCTCACAAGATCGCCTTCCCGCGATCTCGCGATAGGAAGTCCCCACAGTTATTACTTGATTGGAGCTGTTAGCGCACTACTGGTGTAAGTAAAATGTCTTCACCCGGTCTGCCTTCAGCCGCTCGATTTATTAGCACTATTATGTGTCCACTGAAGTCCTGTTAAAAATGAACATGGCAAAGCCAACAGCTTTGGCTTGTGTATAAGTATTAGGCATTTGCCAGGAACTGCTTTTAGATGCCCAGGTACTTGCACCCTTGAACAGCTGCTACCTGTTAATATCACCTTAGGTCAGTTAATACCGCCTTAACAGTGCCTGGCAAGTGCCTTACCCATGCCTACACAAAAGCCCAAACTGTTGGCATTGCCAATGCTTGTTCTTCCATGCAGGGTTAAGCACAGTTTGCTGGGGTTGCATATAAAAAGCACTGCTAAACAGGATAAATATCGGAAAACTCTAGTGCATAGAAGTTCTCCTTTGTTTGCTAGTTGTGATTACTCTTCTGTCCTGCCGCGATGAAAAGAAAGCAGAGACCATGGATAGAGAGGCACAGTGCTTGTAGGATCTTTTGCATATAAGTTGCATTACAAACCAGGGCCCCAAGGACGGTGCCAGGGCCTTTCAAATCTATTAGTTGAAATGGGCCTCAATCCTCTGGGCGGAAGGTGGGAGAAACTGCTGCTCCCATGTTGGCAGTCTCATCGTACAGAAAAATACTAATTTTATTCATAACATTAAATGTGCAGCATTTTCAGGTGTGCACGTTCCAGGCTGCCCTTTGCTTGCACCAGGGAAGTATCCAAAATACCTAAATTGCACTATTGTTATATGTGGATCAACTCTATAAACTCTGAAATGAACCACTTACAGAGCTGCAGATAAGACAGTGCAATTAAATGATCTGCCCAGGATCACACACTTTGGTTACATCTTCACAGGTTTAGTTGATATAGATATTTATTAAGGTTTCCCTTTGCATTTCATGTCCTTAAAGAATACTTTATTTATAGCATTGCCTTGGAAGCAAAGCACATTACATAAGAAAATATCCTTTCATAATTAAATTTACAGTAAATACATCATAGAAATATGTTTAGCAATAAGAAAATGGCTTTAGTTTTATTCTCCCCATCCTGCATGCAAAGTCACAATAGCATCACGCAGATTAATTTGAGCCTAACAAATCCCCCCTTGGGAAAAGCCAGAGTCATTATTTCATAAAGCCTACAGCATTATACACCCTTTCCACTGCTTTACACTCCCTCCCATGCACCTTTCTAAAGAGACAAATGTCCCTGCTAATATTCCCCCCTCCATCCCATCAGTTCCTAATGGCTCACATTCTAATGCTCTGTTTACACAGAGCAACGTGAGAGCCCCTCTGCTGTCCGGAGCTCCTTGGGGCATTGTCCTGGCAGTGGGACACTCTCCCGTTCAGAAAGGGTAAGGTGTCCTGTTGCCAGGACAATGCGCGTGCATTGTCCTCCCAGCAGGACACCTTTCCTGTTGGGCACCCTCATTGAGATGCCGAACGGGAGAGGTGTCCCATTGACAAAAGTCCCAGTCAGGCTCTCAAAAGAGCCTGTGGTGGGGAGCTTGCCCTCCCCAACCCTCGTTCAGTACGCCAGTGGCTGGCACCCTCAGGTCTTATGACCCCCACCCCACCATGGCCTTGTGTGTCCAGTGCTGTGATAGTGTTTATCACCCCATTGCAGAGGCATTCACATTTTTTTTAATGCTGAGCCCCTCCTTGAGTAAAAATATTGTTCTGAGCACCTCTGTGTATGAAAATATTGTTGGCAATGCTCCCCAAATGCAACATCTGCTTATATTTCATATTAACCCCTTAAGTGCCACGGGTGAGGTGTCTCGTCCCTGGGATTACCTCCCTGTTGCCAAGGACGAGATACCTCGTCTTTGGCACTTCAGGGGTTAATGAAACAGAAAACGTTAGAAGGCATTGAATGGCGACATAACAAAATCACCAAAAAAGGCCTTGGCACTGGGGGGGGAAAACCCATGGCAGTTATTAACAGCAGTCACCTTACTCAATGTTTTACGAGCCTCATACCCCACCCAGACATCCTCCAGGCTCATCTAGGGGCCCTGCCCCACGCTTGGAAGACCACTGCCCCATTGCCTTTCTCCTTTGGGTTTCAACTACAATAACACCTTGGTGACTGGTCATTTAGGACTTCGACTCCCTGCTAGCTGCCTTTTTGTTCAGACCAGGGCCGTCACGAGGGGGCGCAGGGGGGGGGCAAACTGCCCCAGGCCTCGCACTCAGGGGAGGCCTTGCAGCTGCCTGTATGGTATTTCGTTGTGCGAGCTGTCATTAAGGTTGAAAAAAAAAGGATTGAAAAAAAAATGTTACATGCAACACACAGCATGGAGGGCGAGGCGGCCCATGCCCCACAGGGGATATTGTGGGCACTGGGCAGGTGGCGCCGGCGGCACTGTACAATGTAACAGTTTGCCGGCACCCGGGCCCAGCATGATTTCACGTGGATTGTTAACCCTACATTTGCAGAGGACGCAGGCGTTGGAGTCAGAGATGAAGTAGTTAAGTAAAATTACTTCAGTGCCTGGACTCCAGCGCTTGCCAGCACTTGTGTTGGATTTCATTGAGGCTGGTCCAGGGTCCTTGGATGATCACAGCAGCATGTGCAGGGGCCTATAGACAAGACGTGCTGCAGCAGCAGGTAAGGTATCAGTATTAGGTGAATCCAAGGGTCAAGTCCTAAAAATTAAAGTGGGAGGACTAATAAATAAACGCAATGGGATCTGACGTTGCCAGAAATTAACATATGAAGGTGAAATATGCATATTTCATAAAACTGTCTTGGCGCAACCACCCACATTGCACCGGACAAATGGCATTTGCCTTTCACAAAATCAACACACGCACAAAACCAAGAGAGGATATTTTCTTCTGATAGTGTTTTTGAAACGTTAAAAGGTGTGCATGTTTTGAACTCCAACAACAAATACAAATGTTTTCCCTGGAACTCGCAGTACCGAAATGGGACATTTCACCTTTAGTTGTTTGCTATTTTTCATCAGGTTATATAGTGCAGTTGCGAAGTGTCCGGCCTACAAACCTGATGACATAAATTCAAAGAGGACATTCAATGTTTCTCATTTTAGATATGGGGACTGAGTCCACCCTCAGAAAAAAGTGTGTGGACTCTCTCCACCCGCGTGTACCCTCGACTTGAACCCTGGGTGAATCAATGGCAACGTGTGTGTGTGATCAGCAGCATCAGCGGGTAAACTATGAGTCCCAGAATGCACCACAAAGCTAGATCTGCATATTCGTTGTCCCAAACTTCCAGCTGATAGATACATAGCTTTCAACCTTACCAAGGTGGCTGAAAACACCAGATATTTTTTTTTTTGGACGGGGTGAGAGCCCAGTGAGGTGAATGGGCGTATAGGTGGATTGGCAGGTGAGGCAGCTGATTGTAAGGAGGGTGACACCCTGCAAAGCGTGCGAGTTGAGAGCTATCATAACACCAATGCTGCCTTCTGTTTTTCGAATACATTGGATTGATATGTACTAGATTTTTCTCTCGTTTAACACTTCTGTCTGCTTATCGACTGTAAGATCATTACATTCAGTTTTCTCACAATGTGTACAATTGTGTGGATCCGCCACGTGCACAGATGCTCCGATGCCAGCTGAAAACCGCCACTCAGAGCTTAGAAGGCTCACTTTTAGGCATTCCCATGGTGGAAATGAAACAAACAGCATATCTAGTTGTACTTGGACATTTTTCTCCAAAACCCTTGTGCCACCTGAGGCAATTGTGACTTTTATCCATATGACATGTTCTGCTACTCTCAGTTAATGTCTCCATTAATATTTTCACATATGTGTTATGAGCATAGCAAACGTCTTTGTTCTTCAGTCTATGTTGTGTTACGTTCATGCTACTAACTCAGCTGTCAAAAGAAAATGCAGCTTCAGGGCCTTTCAGACTTTTTAGTTGAAAGGGGCTTCGAGGGACCACTGCAAATGCCCCCATGTTGCCAGTCATCAGTCTTGTAACACAGCATAATATTCCTTTCATTCCGGGGCTTTGACATGCTTGCCTTGTAAGCTGCAATTGGTGGAGCCCTTCCGGCCTTCACATCCCTGGGGTACATGTAAGTGTTATCACCTTGTTTCCTTTTGACACCAGTTCCTCCTCAACACCCACTTGCTGACAAAGGAGGATTTAAAGATTTTCATTGGGCATTTAGTGTTTCAGCTCCCTGCTAGCTGGCTGTCTTGCCGTGGCCTTTCAGCTCTTTCAGTTGAAAGTGGCTTTCGGGGACCCCAGAAAATGCCCCCATGTTGCCAGTCAGCAGTTATGTAACATGGCAATATATTCCTTTCTATATTCCTTTTGTTCTGGGGCTTAAAATTAGCGCTTTGAAATGCTCGCCTTTCAACTGCGTTTGCTGGAGCCCTTTTAGCGGTCACTTCCTTGAGGTATACAGAAGTGTTATCACCACATTGCCTTTTAACACTGGTTCCCCCACATCACCCAACTTCTGACAAAGGGGGATTTAAAGATTTTCAGTGGGCATTTAGTGTTTCAGCTCCCTGCTAGCTGGCCATTTTATGATAATCAGCAGCTATTAACTCCTGGCTGTTTTTCTTTTTCTCCATTATAATGTATGCACCCAACGGTTGCCTCAGACTGTTTTGCGCTCTAAGCAATGGGGGGCCTCCAACTGCCATGTTGAAATGGGCCCCAGCTCGTCTTCAGCCAGGCCTAGGTAAAGAAACATAAGTGTTATCAGGTGGCTAGACTGGCCTACATTGAATATTGGCCAGTCTAGCCAGCAATAAGACTTATGGTGCACAGCTGGTCTGTATATATGTTCTGTGGCATGTTTTATTTCCGCTGGTTGTGAGTCCTTATATGGTAATACTGGCCCAGATGCCTTTGGGTTTGGCGCGCTTTCCAAATGCCAAATAAATAAATAACTATTTAAAATATATTGATGCAGGCTGCATGGACATGTTTGGGAACAGCCAGCATGAATATGTTTTTAAACTGGCATATGTTGTGGGCAAAGGCTGCATGAAATGCAATGGAAAATGCTCCTATGACGGTTCGTGCATCTACTGAGTTTGTCCATGTGCTACCATACAAAACCAATTGCAAAAGCTATGGCTTTTTACCCTAATTATTAAAGAAAGTGCTGTAAAATGCACCAATTGAATTTGTTTCAAAACAATTTGGGGGGCGGGAAACCATCTCAAGCACCCCTTGTTTGGTTTGGGCTCCCTCACTGTGCTCTGTCAGTCCCACATGCTTGGTGCACACATTTAAGCTTCTCCAGTTAAAAAATTAATCAGCTGTCACTGACCATCATCTACCTGTCACTGTGTATGATGTGTGTTTTAATATGCACAAAGGGGCAGGACGCTCCTCCCTAAAGCTGGCGTCACGCACCACCCGCCGTCATGCCATCCTATATATATGCATATGGCAAAATTGTTATTCTGGAGTGAACTTGTCTTCAGTATAGAAACATAACTTTGCTGTAGTTAATTTGCTGTCATAATAATGAACCATATTTGGGTTCCTCCACACAAACTCAATGGGAGATTTCTTGCGTCTCCTGTTTGCGGCGGCAACGCTGGCCCAGTGCAAATAATTATAAGGGGGCCTCACCAAGCGTTTTGCCCCGGGCCTCACCACACATTGTGACAGCCCTGGTTCAGACACCAATAAACCTGTCCAGTGATAATCTGAAGCTACTTAGCCCCGCCCACATTGCTTCATCTTGTATTTTGCCACAGAAGGGCGCCACCTGTAGGGGCTGATGGTATGCACATATCCCTGTTACACTATATGCAGCCCATAGCTGCAGACAGACAGGTTTGGGCAAACGGGTCCCCAAACATCACTTGGAAATGTGCCCCCATGAGTCCCACGCATCTTTAGCCGGCCCTGCTGGACGCACTATGGCACCTGAAAAGGGAGGCCCTTTATTCATTGGAGTTGCTGCAACTGTCTCTCCTACCACCGCTGAAGTGCAACACTCCATCTTCTGCCAAGTATACCGCCACTTTCGCATGATCAAACAAGAAGGCCCAGAGAGGGCAATCTGTGACACTGGGTGGCAGGGCATTTGAGCAGTGGTGGAAATGGAAAAAAATGTACAGGGAGATTCCACAAGGCCTGGGGTTGGGGCTGAGTTTGGAGTAGGGGACGGAGTTGGGAGGAGGGCACGGAGTTCGGACGGAATTCCGAGGAGGGGATGGAGTTCGCAGGGGGTAGCTGGCAGTTGAACTCTGATCAAAGGAAATGTTCACAATAAAAGTTCAAAAATGGTGCAATGTCTTAAGTTCTTAAGTGGCTGCTTTCAGACACAAAGGAGGGAGTTTACTGCTTGTATATAGCACCTCTTCCAACATGTTAAGAGTTGGCAGCCCCCCGCCCCCTGAAATGTTAGCCTAGGTGCACCCCTGCCCCGAGGGACAGAGATGCCTCACAGCCATGTCCCTCAGCGAAGCTGGGGACGTGATAATGTAATCTGCTCTGTGTACTAGAGCGCACAGAGCAGATCAGATCACCAAACTCCCAGCTTCACAGCGGGACAGAGATGCCTCGGTAAAGCACAGCCATGTGAAAATGAGGGAGTTCCTGTCCCTCAGCGAAGCTGTGGATTGGTGATGTAATCTTCTCTGAATACTAGCATGTCCACACTCAGACAGAATTGTGAATATTAGCATGTCCACACTCAGACAGAATTGCGAATATTAGCATGTCCAAACTCAGACAGAATTGTGAATATTGGCCTGCGTTGCATCTAGATAGGACTCTGAATGTTAGCATGTCCACACTCAGACAGAATTGTGAATATTGGCCTGCGTTGCATTTGGATGGGACTGTGAATGTTGACATACCCACACCTAGATGGAATCCTAGGCATTGGCCTGTGCCGCATCCAGATAGAGGTGTGAGGGTCGACAGGTGCCGCACCTGGATAGAACTGTGAATGTTAGCATGCCAAAGGTCAGGTAACCCACTAACCAATATAAGCTCAAACTCTGCATACTTATCTCACTCAAAAAACACACACAACCATCTCTCGCACAGCAAGCCGCACGCACTTCACAACACTGCAACAACACATAAACCGGAGCAACAGCACACGCGGACTGACACCGATCGAATATCCCCACCAAAGCTCAGTATCTGGTGTATACCGAGCTGAAGCTGCCAACAGAACACCACTCATCTCACTATCCTACTCCCTCTTCACCTTACTAACCCATCCCACCTTGTCATTTGCAGATCCGCCAAAGCGCCTGGGGACCAATTCCGTTGGTGACGGTGAGCGGTAGAAATACCTTTAACATTTAGCATTCTCTGATTGCTAGAGTGCATAGAGCAGATTAGATCACCGAGCCCCCATATTTGCCAAGGGACGGAGACACATAACATGGCACGCTGCAGAGGCAGAAGTGGGGAGGGGGTGCGGGGCACTGCAGGCATGCTGGGAACGTACCTGTTGCTCTTGGGTACTGGGGCCTGGAATGGCGATGCGCTCTTCAAGGTGGGCTGGGGTCACTGACTGCAGTGCCCCAGCCCGTCCATAAGAAGCCCTTTGGACTGCCGCTGGATAACATAGGTAGTGTGGCGGAGCCAGAAGAGTATGCCGCTCATGGTAGCAATCTGCTGCGCGCAGCCCCGCCCCCCACTCCTGACCAAAATCCTGTCTTTCCACCCAGACAGGGGTGAGGTAGGCCGAATCTGAGATCCGGTGAAACATATGATGCCGGATCTCAGATCCGGCAAGATCAGGCCTATTGACCAGTGATGGTTGAAATAGCGAGGGGTGCTACACATATTTCGGTTTTGTGAAACTTTGAATAGAAAGTTGTGTTTGATATGTTTCTTCTGCAAAGACACAATAATGGTTGTATGTAGATTTTATTTTTTGATATGTCGCAAGAGAGCACATTTTAATAACAATGCAGTTTCATGCAATACGCAAACTGCATAGTTCTACATTCAGAAATGAAACGTGTGTCCTAAAAAAAACTTCCAAACAACAATGTGAACCATCTAAAAAACTAGAAATATTTTTTGACGTTCAGCAGCGTGACCAGCCCAGCCTTCCATCTCAATACGATGCCACGTGCTTCAAATGGGCCACCTCTGTGCTGACAGGCATTGTGATGTCATCCCCTGCCTGACGTCACAGCCTAGAACCCGAAGCCAGAGCAACAAAGATCAACACAGAATCTTAAGCGGCGTGCTGCGGGACCAGGACGGGTAGGAGGCACAAGAACTCGCAGGACGATGCAGGCCCCCACAGACTTCCCGCCCTGGACCTCGCTGAGGCCCCCTCTATCACTGAGGACTCGGCTACCTATGAGAAAACCGCCAATAGTGTGGAACAGCATATACTTAGAGATGGCCGGTAAGAGAGCTGCTCAGCACTGGCCAGAACCAGATTGCTCCAGAAGGATTCAGGAGTTGAGGCTAGAGCGCTCGCATGGTTTACCCTCTTTGAATATTTTCCATACAATATATGCTCTTTTATGCACTTTGACATTTTCCTGTTCTCCTGCACTTGCATTGCCTCGAATGCCATTCGTTTCTTCTTTGCTTAAGAGGCCTCTTTTTCGGGGATCACAATGTCACTTTATAAACATTTGTTGAATAAAGACGCCATTTTACTTGGAGCCGAGTTTCCTGAGAGCGAGCTGTGTTCGGTCTCGGCCACCTTTTAGAAATGTTGAAGCATAGCTGCCAAGTGGTCCCATGTCATCTGACATGAGCATGTTCTGGTTTTTCAGTTTTGCTGTTGGGACTTGTAGGCTAATACTTAAAAAAGAAAAACTGAACTACAAGTTCCAGTGTGCAAGGTGAAAACAAAAGACCACATGCCAAGCCAGGTCCCTCAAACGACTTCCAAGATGCCCTCATCCACTCAATCTCAGACAACCTGAAAAAAACCTCTAAGGTAATACTGTTGGGTGACATGAACTTGGGGCTCAACGATACCAAGGACCTCAACGCCCAATCCCTAGAAAAGGCGCTAGCTAACCTAGGTTTTGACCAAGCTATCACCAAACCTACACACATCAAAGGATGCACCTTAGATTGGGTGACATAACTGCCCCATTCTATGCCACTCCATATCTCCCATCCCCTGGTCTGACCATTTCTGCATCAACTTTCACATCGACACCTCGCCAGGACCTGCAAGACCCTCCATCCTTCTTCCTGCAGGGCTCTCAAGGAGCTCTAAAAAACTGACAAAGGACTTGCTCCTCCCGCATCTGCTCATCCCATCACTTCTACCCCCTTTCACCAATGATCCTACCCCCCTACCTAACACCTTCAGCCAAGCAATAACTGTCAAGACGGATTTCTGAACTCTGTCCTGGAGGCGCAGAGGTTCAGAAGGCCAGCCTAGTTTCTTGGAACAGGGTAACCTCTGGACAAGCCAGACCAATCAGGGTAGCGATCGCGGCGGTCAAGACTAGGTCTCAAGAGGGGTGAGGGTGACTGAAAGCCTGCAATGAGCACACACAGCAAGGACACTTACAGATTACTCCAAACAGGTGTTATATTAAAAATATAGACACATTTATTCCAAGGCCTTTGCAACAATGACCGTAGCGAAAAATCACAATAAAACTCAAGTACACCAACACATAATAAACCAATACAATATATATACAAATACAAACGAGTCTAACTCGTTAGATGCACAAAATGTGTAGACCACCTAGATGGGAAGGAAAACAGGCAGTGCGAATAATAATCAGACCCAGTCCGCCTTCAGAGGCACCTAACTAAAAGGAAGTCCAAGCCCTATGAAGAGTGGAGCCTTATGCTCAAAAGTACCTGCACACGCTGGTGCCAACGGGCAAAAAGGGGAGTCTCTTCGAGGGAATCAGGCAGTTCAGTTCGGTGAACAAATGAAGATGAACAGAGCTCCGCGACTCAAGCGCAGCCTCCACTGTGGGCAGAAGCAGAGCGTGAGTACGGAAAGGCGTGCTGTTTGACACAGCGAGGATAGGCTATGGGCTACTGCAGGAGGGCGACCAGTTCCTAGCTATGCTACTCACCGGTCCCCGATGCAGGCAGACCCAGGCTTCTCCGCGTCCATTTCAGTGCTGGCAGGTTCAGATAGGAGAAGGGGACGTCTCGTCGTCGTGTAGATTCCGCAGCAGCAGAGTTGAGTTGAGGGCGTCCCAAACTCAGTGAACCCGCACAGTTTGTTACCACAGCAGGGCAACGGAGCGGCCGTGTGTATCTCAGCCAAATGTACACTACTCACTTCAGACCTGGGAATTCCAAGTGTACGAATCGTGTGAGAGTGACAAGGACTCGAAATACAACACAACCTGACGGCGGTTACAGAGCCAGACTCCTGGGTAGGCTGGTCAGTCTGCAGGATGGCCCAGAGACACTTCCAAAGGCTTCCGTGCAGGAGATGGTGAAGATGCCGAGAATAGTTGTTCCCACTAATCCATGGGTCGAAGTACCAGTACAGGCCTTCTCGTTCGATCCGAGGTAGAAAGGGTTTCACAAAGCGACAGCAGTGCAAAGGAGCAGTCCTTCAGCGGGTCACCAGCGATTCCTTGGTTCAGCCTCGTGATTGCAGGATACTTGGCTCCTGTATCCCTTTGTTCGTGAGAACTCAGGAGATCGACATGGTAGTGGCGTTTCCAGCCCCCTCTTATCCATGGTTCCCTTCGCGCCAAAACGGAGGGGACCCAATGGGAGATCCGCTCATAAAACACTCACACCATCTGTGGACCTCATCACGGACCACGGGGGTCCCAGGCATTCACACCACCCTAGACTCTCTGGCGCCCAGGATGGGTATTGGGACCAGACATCCCAGCCCCCATCCTGGAGGCACACACAGGCCTGTAGAAGCCCGCAAAAGCATCTGTGTTTCGCGGGAAAGTACATGCCCAAATAAGGAAGGCCCCGGGTCGGCTCGACCTGGGGGAGGTGAAGGGGGCAAGACGGTCAGCGGACAGGACAAAGAGCCCCGTGGTCTGGCCATTTTGGGAGCCAGGCCACCATTTTGGGGTAAGCGCGAGAAACGTGCTTAAAAGGCCAAAAGGAGCTCAAAAACACAAGAAACGATCGCTGCCACCAATCCCGTTCGTGATTTACTTGTACCGTTCATTTACAATCCAAAGAGAGTATCTAGGGCCTGTAGAAGACTAGAGACCCAAGAGAGCAGTAATTTAGCTTACAGTGCCCTCTTGGGCGAAAGCCCAGAGGAGTGCGGCAGAAGGCTGCACTTCTCTGGCAAAGTCTAGATCATGGTGAAAACAACAGCAAAAAGTTTAGGGGTTGCCACATGGAAGGAAAATTAGCCACAGTTAAGAAATCTTTCATAACACTCGCCCCTCCCAGACTATGAACAGGGGGAAGTAATCCACCCCTGGATGAGTCTCTTGTTCAGATCGGTTAAACATTCTGGACAACCCATCAGCATTGCTATGTTGGACACCTGGCCTATGCTCAATAGTGAAGTCGAAGCCTTGTAGACTTATGGACCACCTAAGCAACTTTGGATTCTCTCCCTTCATGTTCATTAGCCACTTTAAGGGCTTGTGGTCAGTTTGCACAGTGAAGTGGGTCCCACAGAGGTAGGGCCTCAGCTTCCGTAGGGCCCACACAACAGAGAAACATTCTTTCTCCACTGTGGACCATCTGAGCTCTCTGTCCTTAAGCTGGCGACTAATAAAACCAATAGGGTGTTCCTTACCCTTCTCATCTACTTGCGATAGTACAGCTCCTATCCCAGTGTCAGAGGCGTCCGTCTGCACAATAAAAGGTCTTTGATAATCAGGGGCCCTGAGGACAGGGGCCTGGCACAAGGAGTCTTTTAAGCCATTGAAGGCCTTCTCACACTCGTCAGTCCAAGTTACCTTCTTGGGTTTCTTCGGAGTGGTGAGGGCAGTCAGAGGGGCAGCTATGGTGCCATAGTCTGCCACGAAGTTGCGGTAATACCCCGTGAGTCCTAAGAAGGCTCTCACTTGGGTCTGTGTAGTGGGGGTAGGCCAGTCTTGTACTGCTTGTACTTTACTGGGAAGAGGCTGTATCCTCCCTCCACCTACTTCATGTCCAAGGTAAACCATGGAGCCTTGTCCAATCTGGCATTTACTAGCCTTTATGGTCAAGTGTGCTTTCTGAAGAGCCTGGAGCACAATCCTGAGGTGTTTCACATGGTCTTCCCAGGTGGCACTGAAAACTGCTATATCGTCCAGATATGCAAGACAGAATTCGTCCAACCCATTCAACACATGATTCACAAGCCTCTGGAAAGTGGCAGGTGCATTTTTCAACCCGAACGGCATTACCCTGAATTGGTAAGGCCGTCTGGAGTAGAAAACACTGTCTTCTCCTTGGCATGTTCTGCTAAAGCTATTTGCCAATAGCCAGCAGTGAGGTAAAACATGCTGAGATACTTGGAGGCACCCAAAGTATCCACCAGCTCATCTGTTCGAGGCAAGGGGTGTGCATCTGTCTTGGTGACAGCATTCAGAGCCCTGTAATCCACGCAGAACCTCAATTCAGAAGTGCCTGCCTTTGGAACCAAAACCACAGGGCTGGACCAAGGACTACTAGAGGGTTCAATCACCCCAAGGTCTAACATCTTGTTGACCTCGGTCTTAATGTAAGACCGTACTTTGTCTGACATCCTGTATCCCCTACTTTTGGTAGGTACACTTTCTCCTGTGTCTATGTTATGTTTGCACCAACGTGTCAAACCAGGCGACTGTGAAAACAGGGGGGAAAACTGCCTAAGCAAACTTTTCACCTCAGCCTGCTGATTAGAAGTCAGGTGAGGGGCCACTCGGACACCCTCAAAGGAGCTATCTGAAGGACCGCTTTGGAACAGGTCGGGGAGAGGTTCAGACTCCTCTTCCTCAACATCTGAAGCCAGTAGCAGTGCTGCGATTTCGACTCTTGGGACGAAAGCCTTTAGCCTATTTACGTGAAACACTTTTGGAGCCTGTCCAGGCCTTCCAAGGTCCATTCAATAATTAACCTCACCCAGGGGCTCCACCACTGTATAAGGGCCTGACCATTTGTCCTGTAAAGCTCGAGGCCTTATGAGATTCATGATCAGGACTTGCTGACCAGGTGTAAAGTTGATGAGGGAAGCTTTCTGGTCATACCAATGTTTCACCAGCGCTTGTCCTGCCTTCAATTTATCACTAGCCAAACCCATCAGGAGTACCATCCGTTTTCTGAACCCCAGCACATAATCTACTACGTTGGTAGTAACAGGGGGAGTGGGCATCTCCCATCCCTCTTTGACTATGGCTAAGGGTCCCCGTACAGGATGACCAAACAGAAGTTTGAAGGGGCTGAAGCCAACACCCTCCTGTGGTACCTCTCGGTAGGCAAACAGTAAGCATGGTAAAAGAAGATCCCATTTTCTTCTCTGAGGTTCTTCCAGAGCCCCAATCATGCTCTTTAACGTTCTTATGAAACGTTCCACCAGACCATTGGTCTGGGGGTGGTATGCAGAAGAGAACTTGTAGGTGACCCCACATTCTTTCCACATAGCCTGCATATACTTCGACATAAAGTTGCTGCCACGATCCGACACAACTTCTTTAGGGAAGCCAACCCTAGTAAATATGCCAAGTAACGCTTTTGCAACTGACTTGGCAGTTACAGTTTTCAATGGGATGGCCTCAGGATATCTGGTTGCATGGTCGACCAGCACCAGGATAAACCTATTGCCTGAGGATGTTTGCGGGTCAAGGGGACCAACAATGTCGATCCCTACCCTTTCGAATGGTACTCCCACAACTGGGAGTGGTACCAATGGAGCTTGGATTGTCGAGCCAACCTTTCTAGATAACTGGCAGGAGGCACAACTCCTGCAGTGACTTTCTACTTGCACCCCCATCTTGGGCCAGTAGAAGTGCATGGATAACCTTTGCTTGGTCCTCTTAATACCAAGGTGATCAGCAAGGGGCAAATCATGCGCCAACTGCAGGAGGAAGGGTCTTACAGCAAGGGGAACTACCAACCTCCTATGGTCTCCTTCTGTAGACGCTGTGGACTCACTATACAGGAGTCCACCTTCCCAATAAATCCGATGCGTCCCAGGAGGTTCACCCTCAAGCTGGGAGCAGGCCTGTCTCCTTAGGCCTTCCAGAGATGGGCACTCACGTTGGCCTTTACTGAATTCTTCCCTGTCAGGACCACCTTCTACTAACAAGTCTTTTAGTTCCGGGTGGTCGTTGGGGTCAAATACTTCAGGCATCGCCACCTCCTTGTCAGGCCCGGGTGATTGACCAACTTCCTCCACCGCAGTGGTAGGCGAGTTCGGGGGAATGCTCTCTTTCCCTCGTCTTGACTTGCTTACTTTCGCCTTGGGTTTCCCCTTCGGCTGGGGCGGATATTGGTCTTGGCCAATGCTGCCCGTGTTTGAAAGCGTGTGCAGGGTCTGTCGGCAGTGTCTCCTACGAGCCCTAAAGCTCGGAGATCATTGCCTAACAAGACCTTTCCTGGGACGTTTCTCTGAATGCTCACTGGAATCCTGACTGCTGTACCATTTAAAGTAAGATTTACAGGTATTACTGGGAACACGCGAGGTGGGCGGTCAGCCAACTTAGTGGGCATCAGAGTAGCTCTGGCAACTTCCTCTGAGTCTACCAAGGTAGAATCCACTACAGTTCGACTGCACCCACTATCCCTAAGAGCTGGAGTATCCACTCCATTGATCAGCACACTGTCTTTAAAGTAGTGTTTGGTATTATCTGGAATCCTAGCATAAGCCTCTGCGACTTTAGGCTCCCAGGAACCCAGGGAAACTAAAACTACCTCAGCTTCTATCCCACTGGGGAAGGAGTCTGAGGAGAAGGATGCTCCTGTAATCTCTTCTCCCTCGTAGGAGGAGAAGGCCAGATTAGCGGAGTGGACCCCCAAAGGTTCAACCTTACACCGGGGATCCCCCTTCACATGGTCAGTTGCTCCACAAGCAAAACAAGATCCATTGGGTCTGTTTACATAGGGAGGCTTATTGTAACCAGAGTTCTGTTTTGGAGGCTGACCTCCACTACCCTGTGAGTTCTCTTGTGTCTTACCCTTATTTTTCTTTTTGTGGCCCTTTTGAGAAGAAGATTTATCAGATTCTCCACCCTCCTTATCTTTGGACTTTTTCCCTTCCTCCTGCTTACCAGGATGAGTTTTGTCCTTATGGGACACTCGATGTGACACCCATAAGTCTGCTGCAATGGCCAGCTTCTTAGGATCTATCTCCTTCGAATCGGCCAAATGCTGCTTAAGCTCCGGGGAAGAAGATGCAAAAATGTGTTCCAGCATGACAAGATTTATCATGCCTTCAAAGGTAGAAACCTTATAACCTTCGACCCAGCCAGTCAAGTTTTTTAAGGATTCGGTTACATAAGATACCCAAGTACCACCTTCTTTTTTCTTGTACTCTCGGAATCGTTTTAAATATTGGGCAGGAGTCTTTCCAAACTTTAAAATGAGAGTTTGCTTTAACATTGCGAAATCAGCTCGCTCAGCCTTCGACATTTCCATAATGGCACTACAGCCAGAATGGGGCAGTCTGCTGAGTAACCAGGCAATCTTATCAGCATTGTCAACTTGTTGAACTTCACATGCATACTCAAACGTATTCAGCCAGTCCATAATGTCATTCTTTTCCTCATACACACTGAGCTGATCTTTTGGAAACCTTGGATGAGAGGAGGCCCCAGACCCATGTCCAGGACCCTTGGATCCATTTGCAACCTGAAGCTTGGCCAGTTCCAACTGGTGATCCCTGTCTTTCTGTTTTTCGGCCTGTTCGATTCTTAGTTTGGTTATGTTGAACTCAAGCTCCTTCTGCCTAAACCGCAGCTCTTGCTTCTTGAATTCAAGCATGGCCTCCCCATCGACACTGGCAGAGGAAACATTAGACATCTCATCCTCCCTTTCCTCGTGGTCGCGGTGGATCAGTGCAGCGGCAGAACCGTTGGTTCTACCAGTGAGAGCAGCCCTACCTCCTTCCGCACTGTCCTCAGAAGTTATAGCGTCAAGCTGCGCTTCTTGCCACGCCACGATTCTTTGGATCATATCCAATTTGGTGCCTTGAGAGGAGACACCTCTCTCCGCACACATCTTTTTCAATGTTTCGGATTTAGAAGCATGTAAAGTTAACAAGGTATTTGTTTCCATACTGTTAGATAGGACTATGGCCTTTTAAAGTTATACTACGACAATTCACTACTTGTCCTTGTAGGAATAACTTGAAATGCCTTCGCTCGTGCGCAACACTGGATACCTTCAGTCGTATCCTACCGCTGTACACCAATTTGTTAAGACGGATTTCTAAACTCTGTCCTGGAGGCGCAGAGGTTCAGAAGGCCAGCCTAGTTTCTTGGAACAGGGTAACCTCTGGACAAGCCAGACCAATCAGGGTAGCGATCGCGGTGGTCAAGACTAGGTCTCAAGAGGGGTGAGGGTGACTGAAAGCCTGCAATGAGCACACACAGCAAGGACACTTACAGATTACTCCAAACAGGTGTTATATTAAAAATATAGACACATTTATTCCAAGGCCTTTGCAACAATGACCGTAGCGAGACATCACAATAAAACTCAAGTAAACCAACACATACCAAACCAATACAATATATATACAAATACAAACGAGTCTAACGGGTTAGACTCACGAAATGTGTAGACCACCTAGATGGGAAGGAAAACAGGCAGTGCAAATAATAATCAGACCCAGTCTGCCTTCAGAGGCACCTAACTAAAAGGAAGTCCAAGCCCTACGAAGAGTGGAGCCTTGTGCTCAAAAGTACCTGCACACGCTGGTGCCAACGGGAAAAAAGGGGAGTCTCTTCGAGGGAATCAGGCAGTTCAGTTCGGTGAACAAATGAAGATGAACAGAGCTCCGCGACTCAAGCGCAGCCTCCACTGTGGGCAGAAGCAGAACGCGAGTACGGAAAGGCGTGCTGTTTGAAACAGCGAGGATAGGCTATGGGCTACTGCAGAAGGGCGACCAGTTCCTAGCTATGCTACTCACCGGTCCCCGATGCAGGCAGACCCAGGCTTCTCCGCGTCCGTTTCAGTGCTGGCAGGTTCAGATAGGAGCAGGGGACGTCTCGTCGTCGTGTAGATTCCGCAGCAGCAGAGTTGAGTTGAGGGAGTCCCAAACGCAGTGAACCCGCACAGTTTGTTACCACAGCAGGGCAACGGAGCGGCCGTGTGTATCTCAGCCAAATATACACTACTCACTTCAGACCTGGGAATGCCAAGTGTACGAATCGTGTGAGAGTGACAAGGACTCGAAATACAACACAACCTGACGGCGGTTACAGAGCCAGACTCCTGGGTAGGCTGGTCAGTCTGCTGGATGGCCCAGAGACACTTCCGAAGGCTTACGTGCAGGAGATGGTGAAGATGGCGAGAATAGTTGTTCCCACTATTCCAAGGGTCGAAGTACCAGTACAGGCCTTCTCGTTCGATCCGAGGTAGAAAGGGTTTCACAAAGCGACAGCAATGCAAAGGAGCAGTCCTTCAGCGGGTCACCAGCGATTCCTTGGTTCAGCCTCGTGGTTGCAGGATACTTGGCTCCTGTATCCCTTTGTTCGTGAGAACTCAGGAGATCGACATGGTAGTGGCGTTTCCAGCCCCCTCTTATCCACGGTTCCCTTCGCGCCAAAACGGAGGGGACCCAATGGGAGATCCGCTCATAAAACACTCACACCATCTGTGGACCTCATCACGGACCACGGGGGTCCCAGGCATTCACACCACCCTAGACTCTCTGGCGCCCAGGATGGGTATTGGGACCAGACATCACAGCCCCCATCCTGGAGGCACACACAGGCCTGTAAAAGCCAGCGAAAGCATCTGTGTTTTGCGGGAAAGTACATGCCCAAATAAGCAAGGCCCCGGGTCGGCTCGACCTGGGGGAGGTGAAGGGGGCAAGACGGTCAGCGGACAGGACAAAGAGCCTCGTGGTCTGGCCATTTTCGGAGCCAGGCCACCATTTTGGGCTAAGCGCGAGAAACGCGCTTAAAACGCCAAAAGGAGCTCAAAAACACAAGAAACGATCGCTGCCACCAATCCCGTCCGTGATTCACTTGCACCGTTCATTTATAATCCAAAGAGAGTATCTAGGGCCTGTAGAAGACTAGAGACCCAAGAGAGCAGTAACTTAGCTTACACTGCCCTCTTGTGCCATGTTGCACGAAAGCTGCAACATGATAAAGAAACTACGGAAAACAGCGTTTCCAGGTACTGACTGTCTTAAGGGCATGTCAGTTTCCCCGTAAGAATGGAGCGAAAGCGCAGAGGAGTGCTGCAGAAGGCTGCACTTCTCTGGCAAAGTCTAGATCATGGTGAAAACAACAGCAAAAAGTTTAGGGGGTGCCACATGGAAGGAAAATTAGCCACAATTAAGAAATCTTTCCTAACAATAACCACAGCGGTAGATGCCATCGCACCCATCACCGCCAAAAAAGCAAAAAAAACAAAACATTCCAACGCATGGTTCACACAAGAACTTGCTGATCTCCGCACTAAGAAAAGAGCGCTATTGGCCACATGGAAAAAGGACCCCTCTGAGTCTAACAAAATTGCCTTCAAATCTATATCCAAAGACTACAAAATAGCCACCACACAGGCTAAGGCAAACTCCTACAACACTAGGATCAGCAACGCCAACTCTGACGCTAAGGAAATTTTCGCCATTTTCAGGGAACTTGAATCACCGTCCATTCCACCATCCACCATTACCAAGGATGAGACTTGGTGTAACCAAATTCAAGCAGCCATGCTACACAAACTAGACACCCTACACTCTAAAATTCTAGCCCACCAAAAAGCCCTTTCCGCTCTTCTTGAGCGCACATCGGCTCCTCCAGCCCTACCATCAAACGCTCCCAGTCATATACGGAAATTTGCATTCTCTAACATGACTGAATCGGAGGTCATTGCACTCATGAAATCTGTTAAGCCATCGAATTGCAAGCGAGATACCTGCCCCTCCCACATTATCAGAGACTGTGCGCCTGCCTTGGCTCCCATTATTACAGCCTTCATCAACGCATCATTTCAAACGTCTCATGTACCAACATCCCTAAAAGAAGCCTGGGTTAAACCTCTCCTAAAAAAAACCTCTCTCGACCCATCTGTCCCAGGGAACTACTGCCCCATCACAACCGTCCCCTTTCTGTTAAAGATTCTGGACAAAGCAACCTACCTGCAGGTTCAAAAATTCATTGAAGACAACCACCTCCTTGGGCTTCGCCAGTCTGGCTTCTGCCCTCAACAAGGCACAGAGACGGCACTACTTGACCTAAAAAATCAAATAGATGACCTAAGAGACGCAGGAAAACCAGCTTTCCTCCTGCTTCTGGACCTCTCTGCGGCCTTCGACTTGGTCGAGCATAAGACGCTATGCCACCATCTCACAACCTCAGCACACTCCTCAACCAAAGCGTGTGAATGGATCTCCTCATTCCTTCAGGAGAGGGTAATGAAGGTCTTCTCAGACTCCGCCAATGCAACACCAAGCCCCATCAAATGCGGAGTCCCACAGGGCTCCTGCATAGCCCTCACACTTTACAACCTCTTCACGAGACCTCTCTTCAGGATACTTGACTCCCTGGGCATCTCATATACTAACAATGCAGATGACACACAGGTTCTCATCCCCCTGTCGGGTGACTACACCAAGGTCCTTGACACACTTAACAGCATCTATGCCACCATTCAATCTTGGATGGCTGAGAACTGGCTCTGTCTAAACAGCGACAAGATTGAACTCCTGCTTCTCGGCTCCCCATCCACTTTGGGCAAACTGGATACTAAATACCAATCCTTCACTGTGGACAATATTCCCATCAGAGTCTCTCAAACAATCAAAACACTGGGTGTGTACCTCGAGCCCAGCCTCACGATGGACAGACAGGTAAATGCCATTGCATCATCCGCAGCATACCACTCCAAACTCATCAATGCCATCAGGCCCTTCCTATCACGGAAAAACTGCATCTCAATAGCCAGAGCCATCATTGGCTCTAGGCTCGACTATTGCAATGCCCTGCTCATTGGAACTTCCCAAAAAAACCTTGCCAAACTCCAGATTGCCCAAAATAATGCCTTAAGGGCTGCCACAGGCACCGCGCGCAAGGAACGCATATCGGAGATCAGGAGGGAGGTACACTGGCTCCCCATCAAGGAAAGGGTCATCTTCAAAACTCTGGCCCTTACACACAAGTGTCTACACGAGCAAGCCCCTCCCTATCTGACACAGAGGATAACTAGACAAGCTATCGCCAGACCCTCTAGGGCAGCATATGCCAACTGCATAACTGTTCCACACACACGGAGAGTGCGCGTGGGAGGCACCAGCTTCCCCACTATGGCGGCTACACTATGGAACAACCTCCCAGATCAGATGAGGTCAATCGACTCACACACGGCCTTCCGCAAAGCCCTAAAAACCAAGCTCTTCATCTTAAGAGCCTGTTCATCCTAAGTATGCACTATTACTGTATTCACCATGTATAGGAGACCATGCACCTAGACAAGAATACTAGTAACCAACTGTAACAATCAATGTTTTATCATCTGTAACCATGCAAATGTGCTTAAGTGAATGTATTTAAACAGACATTTTGGGGCCGCTTACTGTAACCCTCAAGTAAGCCTTCTTAAAACTTCCTTATAGCGCCTCATTGCCTTTGGGCTGTTGTGCGCTCTACAAATGATAAAATAAAAAAATAAAATAAAATAAGTGTGACACATTCAGATATCCCTAGCTTTTCGCTTTGTATGCTGGGAGTGTTAGGCCCACTTATAATAAGTAACACAAAACTACAAGTCCTAACATGCAAAGTGAAAAGCTAGGACTGCCACGAGGTGACACGCATGACATGGAGGCCACTTGGCAGCTACAATGGGTCAATCCACCACAGTCTCTTGATGTTAGAGTAGAGCCACACTGAAACAAGTATTGAGCATACTGGCTTGGGTATCCCTAGTGGTTTGTCTAAGAATCGAGCAGGCCCCACCCACATATCCCACCACCACATCCCAGATGTTGCTGGCACCTGGTGTGCTGGGATTTACAGAAAATACAAATATGACGGGAAAGCTAACACGGCCTAACCCATGATAATAGCTTGGCCAGTATTCAGGCCCGGCTGAAGATGTTTGGGAGCACATTTGTACATAATGCCTGGAGCAGAAAGCAGTTGGGGGCTCCCGTGGGCTGCATACATTATAATGGAGACAAACAAATACAGCCAGGGATTAATAGCTGCCGATTATCAAGAGAAGGCCAGCCTCAGGGAGCTGAAATACTAAATGCCCACTGAAAAGCTATACATCTTTCTTTGTCAGCAAGGGGCTGATATGGTGATGTGGATGAACAGGTGTTAAAACACTTCTGTACACCCCGAGGGAAGTGGCTGCCGGAAGGGCACCAGCAAATGCAGCTTCTAAGACTGCCTTTGAGCGCTGAAAAGCGTACATTTAAAGGCCAGGAACAAAAGTAATATAGAAAGGAATATATTGCTGTGTTATAAGACTGCTGACTGTCAACATGGGGCAGTTTCTGAGTGGAGGGCCCTGAGGCCCCTTTCAACTAAAACATTTGAAAAAAGGCCCTGACGCCACCCCTGGCAGTAATTTGCCAATGTCTTTAAGTTGTATTAACCTCATGAAATGCAGTCCATTTCTGCACCAGCGCCACCTCCTCTTTGTATGAGTGCTAAGCAGCCTCAGATGTTCCAGCCGCCTTCCGCCAGATCACTGAGGTGGAGCTTTGTTCTCTGGGCACAATGAGGAAGGGTTCCAAGTCTGTCTGTATTCACTCCACGCAGGTACACAAAACAGAAAACCCAAACTGATGGAAACTAGTTCAGCTTACACTTTTTAACAACTATTGAGTAGGTCTGGCTATTACACTCGAAAAAAAGATAAAAATACATCATGAATGGACTCTGGGGTATCCAAAAAGAGATCCCCTGTAATTCCAGAACAAAGTGCACATATCTGTAGGGGTGGTTTACTGTGTTACAGCGTTTCATTGGTGTTTCCATGAGACTTCTTCTATGAAGTAGTTCCTTTATATACACTTTGGAAGGCAGAAGGCGCAGGCCAGTCTTTGGCCCCTCCTAATGTCTGCCCACTGCACCCCGTCTTTCTTGGGGGAGCCATGTCATCTGCAGCCCTCCAGATTTGTTGACCCTAAGCTTTAAGGGGAATACGAAAATGAGTATGGGTTGGCGGGGCTGGTATAAGTGCACTGGGCATGGCCTAAATGAGGGCCTAAGGGGCTTAGGCAAGGGCGGCATCCGCCCAAACTATTCATCATGAGGTCCTGCAAACATTTATTTGGGGTCACTCGGCTTTGTCTCAGGTGGCCTTGTCTGTATACTGTAAATACATCTCCCTCGGGTTAATTTTCCAAATACATGACTATCTTTAAATAATTCAGTACCTCACTCACTTTATAAGCAATTTAATCAGTAAGTAAATCATCTTAATTCTGGGAATAAATGACACAGCCCCAGTGCAATTCATAGCTTTTATAAGCGCTAATTTCTGTTTTCAGATCACCTGTGACTGACTGCCCGCCCTGTGATAATCTGCAGCCATTAACCCTCTGCCTCTATTTCTTGAGGATGTGTCACTGTACAAGGCAGCAAGGAAGGGCTAATAGTGTGCACATATTCCCTAAAGTGGCGCCAGTAATCCCAAACTAAAAGCGGTGTCACTTTAAATGCTCATTTGCTGGTCCAAAACAGCCCTCTTTAAATGGTGTTAACTTATCACTGACATGTTTCACCCTGCTTTCAGCTCTTTGGGGTGGGGAAGGACATTAGCTTGGGGAATACTGAAGTTCAAGGAGGGGCTCATGTTATGCCCCTCTGTGATAAACCCAGGGAAATCACCAACATCTCCATTATAATCTATGCACCGAACAACTGCCCCAGAAGAGTTTCAGGGCTGTGACAGATTGCCATCTACCGAGGACAGGATAGCCTATTTTTTTTTTTTTTTAGCAATAAAATGATGCAGGTGATTCTGTTTCTGAAAGTGCGATCCGCTACTCATATCCAGATACCATTTCTATGCTAAAAAGAATAACGCAACCATGCGCCTTGCTGCAATAGTCTACTGGCATCTCCAGAAGCTGCCCTCCGGTGCATCAGTGCAGGTTCAAAGGTGACATGTGCATTCCTGTAGAGCTGCTGCAAAGGGACAACAGATAGAGGTGGATTTTGAAACGTCTGCACCTCTAGTACAACATTTTTTTAAACATTTTTTGTGTGAATTGTTTCAACATAGTAAACCTTCCACATTACAAACACGTATAATTAAACCTATACAATTCGAATAATTCAATAAAAAGCATAATGTTGAGTATCAATATCTAATGCTGCCTCATTTCTACATGTCAAGCCAATACTTAAATTCCAAGGATACAAACTTGGATGGCCACACACCAACTTTGTCTTAATGATGAAAAGACAGAGATCCTGATTGTAGGTCCGCCCGCATGCCTAGCCAACCTCGAACCAGAATACCGTGCCTTCACGATTGATGCCTGCACCATCCCTGTCTCCTCAGCTGTCAAAACGTTAGTCTACCTTGACTCCAGCCTATTCATGAGACGCGATGTCAACGCAATTGCCACCTCAGCTGCCTACACCACAAAGCTCCTGAATGCAACCCAACACTTCCTCTTCTGACAAGACCATCCGATCATTGCCAGAGCAGTAATAGGCTCTCATCTTGAATCCTGCAACTCCTTTTTCGCTGGCACTTCAGAGCACAGCCTGCACAAGCTCCAGACCATCCAGAACAATGCCCTCTGAGCTGCCACAGGCCTTTCCAGACGTCACCATGTCTCAATCCACACAAATGCAGCTCACTGGCTCCCTATCAGAGAAAGGATCAATTTTAAAATACTGTCCCTCACTCATCGTTGCCTTGCTAACTCTGCACCGTCTTACCTGTCGCACAGGACGTCCAAGAACAGCTCATCTAGACCAACTAGACTAATCCACAGCCACAAACTTACCACCCCGCACTTCAGCTGCACTAGAGCTGGGGGCTCTGGTTTCCCAGTCATTGCCGCGCGACTGTGGAATAACTTACCTCGTCACCTACGCTCTTAGAACTGGTACTGGCCTTTCAGGAAACAACTGAAAACGATCTAATGCCACTGATACTGCGCTAGCCTTCCAGATATCAGTTCAACTCTTATTTATCCCAATGACTTTGTATCTGATTTAGTACTGTGTAACAAACTATCTTCCCTTAACTCCCCTCTTCCTCCCAACTTCCCACCCTCCTCCCCCTCTCACCCACCCCCCAGTGCTTTAACCAGTGCCTTGATGCCTGTGAGTTTTGCATGCTCTACAAATGCAAAAATAAATAAATACAATTATTTCATGAGTTCTAAAATGAGCATATAATAAGAACAATTAAAAATCCTTAATTGTAATTTTCTTCCAATTCAGCATTTGTTCGAATTTATGGAAGTTTCATACTAAACCGTATAAAGACATTGTAATTTCCTGAGTGTAAATAAAGTGCTTAGTGCTATTTCAAGGATAGAATTATTACATAAGTTCTAAAGTGAGCATATAATAAAAAGTGACCATTAAAAATCCTTCATTAAAATCAGTAAAGAATTTCCACAAGATGTCTTGATTTGTTTGTGCATAGGGAAATGACACTCTAAACCGTAAGAAGACATTGGGCCTCATTCCGAGGTTGACGGTAACCCGCCAGTGCTACCGGCGGGTTGCTGCCAACCCCGTAACACCGATTCCGCCACCTGATTTCCCGGTCCCAACGGGATTTCAAAAGTGGCGGCGGAACAGTAAATCCCCATTCCCATAGAGTCTCATAGGACTCCATGGGAATGGGGACACTGAAGCACCGGCACCTTTGCTAACGATGAGAGACATGCTGGTAGGGGCCTGATTTTCCAGCAGGTCAGGCCTGATGGGGGATCTGTGCCCCTACCAGCATTCATCTAGTAAGGCGGTCCGGGAAGGGTGCCGGTACGTTGCTACCGGCACCCTTATTTCCAGACCACCGTCATTGAAATGAGGCCCATTGTAATTTCCTGAGTGTTAATAAAGTGTTCAGTGCTATTTTGCACAAAAAGAAACACTATTAAAATCAACAAACGATTTTTACCTTCACACTTAAGGCACTTTTATGGAACATCACACATAGGTTTTACCATCTAATCTGAATCAAATTAATGTGTTGCTTATATTTTAATACATTTTAATACAGCTATTGTCAGAGGTTGCTTTTCCATTCGAGAGCCCCGCCCAAAATTCCTGTGTAGTCAGCCAAAGCTCCTTATCTGTATATCTAGAAAATAATTGTAGCCTTAAATTCTGAAGATCTGGGCAAGCTATCAACAGATGTTCTGAAGTTTGAATGGTGACCTACTGATTACATAGGACACAAAGATTGGGTGTTTCTTCATCACTGAGCATGTAAATTGGATTTCACCTATTGGGATCAAGTTCAGTCGGAATCACAAGAAATGCATCATCCAAAATGAATTGGGACATTTTTCCATTCATTGTCCCCATTGGTTAATTGATCATAAAGAACGTTTTATAAAGTGAATAGCTGTTCATCTTCCCAATAGTGTCACTCCAATCCTTCTAAAAGGGATTGATTTGGATTAGCACTTAGCAATTCTGATGCTTCATTGATCTCTGCCAAAAATGGACTCACTCAAGATCATGAAGTTTTTTATGGTTCAAGGGGTTCCCCTAAATATACTATCATTCAGATCTTTATAGATTGAATGTTTAGGTGGATTCAAGATGTTTTTATAGAAAGTAAGAATTATCCAGTTCCACCAACCAGTCATAGGGGTTAGACCCAATTGGTATCTGACAACAGCGATTGGGAGACAGATAGCTGAATTAAGTTTCCATATGATACCTGCAATGGCATCCCAATCGATGTTCCTAGCTAAATGACATATTTCATACCCATATTTATACATACCCACTTTCCTCTCCGATCGACCCTCCCAGATCCAACTTGGGTCCTTCCATTCATCTATCTCCCTCTCTACCTGTGGTGTTCCCCAGGGGTCTAACCTCTCACCCTGGCTTTTCAACTAATACCTGTCAACTGTCGCTCATCGCATCGCCATTTTTTGCTCCCATTTCCAGTGTTATGCTGATGATACTCAACTCATTTTCAGGCTTCCCTCGGCCACCTCCTCTCATCTCTGATTGCCTATCTGCCATTTAGGATTGGTGTGCCACCAACAATCTCTGCCTGAACGCCAGCAAGACTGAGATCCTCCTCATTGGCACACCTTCACCCTCCTTTCCTCTCATTCTCTGGACGGCCTCCCTTGGCCCTCCTCCTACCCCTACCTGCGAAGCTAAGAACCTCGGGGTAATCTTTGACTCCACGCTTTCCTTCTCTGCCCACATCTCTGATGTCTCAAAAAAGTCAAACTTCCTACTGCACCTCCTCAGAGGTATTCTACCTTTCCTCTCCTTCCCCCAGAAGCTCACTGTCTATCGAGCCCTGGTTCTCATTAGGTTGGACTACTGTAACAGCCTCTTTCTAAATCTACATGCTTCTACTCTCTGCCCTTTGCCACTGATCCAGAACAGGACTGCGAGACTTGCCCTTGGCCTCCAGCCCTGGGATCGTATCTCTCCAGCCCTGAAATCTCTCCACTGGTTCCCAGTGGCTGCAAGGATTAAATTCAAAATCCTTTGCATTGTCCACAAGGATTTCTGGGGCCTGGGTCCATTATACCTTCAGCCGTCCCTTCGTAAATACCTTCCCTCTCGAGCTCTTCACTCCTCTACCTCTAACTCCCTCAGGGTCAGTCATTTTTCAAAGAAACGAGCTGGGGGTAGATCTTTGTCTTCGGCTGGGGCCTCCTTCTGGAGCAGCCTCTGTGCCACCCTAAAACATGAGGAAAACCATCTCCGGTTCCGGAAGCACCTCAAGACCCTCCTCTGTGCTTCTGCCTTCACCCCTTCTCTTCCCTGCTGATCTGCTCTCTTGCCACCATTCACCTGGCCTACCTTCTGATTTCCAGAGCCAGGTATCTGCTCACTGTGCCACCCACCTGCACTGCCTCCTGGCAATCCCTTGCACTGGGGCCTGTATCTGTAACCATACAGTCCCCTTCCCTTTTTCTTTCTGCACTTAGCAGACTCACCCTGCCTGTTGCCTTAACCAGCACTTGCCACCTGTTGGCTGCACTTCAACTGTTTGTTGCTTGTTGTTAATTATGTATTATTTATCTGTTTTCCTTTGCTCTGCACTTTCCACTGCTCCGCCCTGCCTTTCACTTCTCCCCTTTTCCCTCTCCCATGCACACGCGCGTTCTCAATATCACTGGGCCTAGTAAGATTGTTGTTTTGTTCTCCCATGTTCCCCTCCCTTGCCTTGTCGCGCTCTGAAACACACGTGTACGAGCACAATATAAGTAAAAAATCAATTCAATTCAATTCATATAAAAGGGTCTGGATCACTTTTGCCTTCTAGAAGTCTATCAGGGCAATAAGAAAAAACTGTAATATTTATTGATATTCTTCATTTCAGTAGCTAGCGGTATTGCTTTTTCTTTTAGCATTGTAGCAATTAGTTTATTATAAGGTCTAATCTAAACCCTAGATAAATTAACTGAGGAACTGGCATAATTGGAATAGATCCAATTCTCAATTGATAGCCATAAGATTTCCTCAAGCTTCTAGCAAAGCAAATTATTTTTGTCTCAATAGTATTCATCAATAGTTCATTCACAGATGCATACTTGCCAATGACATCAATAAGTTGTTGCCGGCCCAGTTGTGTGTAGTCTAAAAGAATTACATCATCGATATAACTTAACCAATAAATGGGTATATTATGAATTCTTGTTGGTGCAAATGATGAGTCTGCTAATGTCTCCCTCAAATCCAAAAGATAAAGGTTGAACAGACAGGGAGCAAGGGCATAGCCCTGCCAAAGTCCTCTATGGGTCGCAAACTCTTTAGATAGGCTACCCTGTCTATTCAACCTTACCTGTAGATTGGTATCTCTATGCACATGCATTAAAATTGCTAATAATTATTCAGGAAGATTCCAGTTTTTCAATTTCTGCCATAGGAGCTCTCTATTTATAGTTTCAAAAGCTTGTGAAAAATCTATTGCTGCCATATGAACCGGAAGGGCGCCAACAGACCACTCGTTTTGCTGTAAACAATTAACGATGAAGGCCTTTAATGTCGTCCCTATTGCTTACTTGAATCCAGTTTGAAACTTCCTCATTCTTCCCATTGACAAGCCCACTGTCCTACTTCCCGGAGAATATTGGATGCAAAAATCTTGCTTTCCCGCTTCTATGGGGGCTATTGGGTGGTAGTTTATTGGATTAAGGCGATCGCCCTTCTTGTAAGTGGGTATTATAATTGACTGTTTCCAACATTTAGGCATTGATTTGATGTATATGAAATAATTAAACAGCAAAAACAGCACTCCATTAGGTCCAGGCGCTGTTGAGATGATTTTTTAATCAAATAGTCGATGTCCTCCATATCATGTTTCAGGGCCCAGTATGATCCTATGTACTCAACATCAACAGAGGTATCAGTGTTTTTATAAAGATCTTGAAAGTGTCCCTCCCATATTTCCTCTGTTATCGGATTGCATTGCAGGTCCTCTTGATCTGAACTAATCTCATTAATGAGAGTCCAGAAATTACGCAAATTCTAAGAGATGATGGCTCACAATATATGTTCGCCATCATTCTGTAAAAGTATGTGGTGATAAGCATTATGGTGGGGTTGTAAAGGGGGAAAAGGAGAGGTCCTCTTTTTATTTTATAGAGGGGCCTGGATCAGGAGGACATATATACTATGGAAAGAAGGGGGGTGGGTCCAGGCTACCTCTTCCTCTGAACACTTACAGGTGTGGCACAATATTCATGAACCAGATCCTAGTGCATAAGATCTGCATTTTTTTTATAGTAGATCACAGCCTTTTTGAGGTACAAGACATTATTTATTTACACACAAGGAATCGCATCCTTTTTTAACATACAAACATAGAAAATAAACTAAAAGTCCATGTTTTCATTATATTAGATCATCACATAATGTAGCTGTCTCATAGACATAAGTAAAGTGAGGATTAGTACATGGTGACTGAGAATGCAATGTTACTAAACATGCACCTATCGAGTCGACACTAATTTGTGTTTCCAGCTGAGAACAAAACAGAGTGTTGATGTTGTTGTGTTCTGAAGCTTTCCTCAGGACTAAATTAGGCAGTGTGTAGTAGGCTAGTCTTCCACATGTTGCTCGTGTGACCGGAGACGCTGTGGGAACATAAAATGTGTGTGCTTTAAAAACGTGTCTACTTAGGGGGAGTAACTAAAGCATGTTGTTGTGCCATCACATACCTGTTTCAAGAATTTGGTGTCTCAGGGCTGAGTGGTTGAAAGATGGCATCTATCAGTTAGCCAAAGCGAAGGGAGTCAATCGGCTCTGGTTGCATACAATGTATGGGCTGCAACAAGGAACAAAATATTGTTCACTATTCTGTCAGTGTCTATGACAGAAGAGATACATGGTAAGCATAAAAGGGGCTAGAGCCCGTGTAGTATTAAAAGGAAGTGAAACTAAGTCCACCAACGTGATTGCGATAAATGTATCAGTCTATAGATGCGTGGGTGATCAGTGCGTTTGAGGGGAGTGAGCCCGTATTGCTAGATTACGTGCCAGAGCCTGCTAAATAGACTCTGGAGAGGGAGAGGAGGATAGGTGCTTCCCCATTCACCCAGGTGCTGCTCGAACGCTAGTGCGAGCATCTATTCTTACCTGGTTGTTAAGTTTGTGCTTGGGTTCAATGAGTACAGGGAGTCGTTCTGCTTGGGTTAACTTCTTTACTAAGTTGACACAGGAGGTAAGTATATATGAAGCAAATAGGTTAAGTAAGTAAACAGGGAGAGACATCCACCGGCCCCCTCATCATCCAAGTCCAGGCCCCAACTGACTTCGTGGAACACCCAGACACAGTTCATCCATAACATTCCACACCAACATTCCGTCAGGGGCTCATGTACACAGATCTATCAACCAGGAGGAAAAGTACAAACACAACACTGGTCGCTGTACGGGTAGCTCCGAAAGAGCTGTATTGCCTGGAGATCTCCAAACATCCTCTGCACATGCGTAATGGTGTGCAGAGGTAACGTGAGGGATCTAAAGAATCAGACAGTGCGCGCTGGTTGCTATGCAACCGATCAGTGTTTCGTCTGTTGCGCATGCATGCCAGTGTATGCAGTTATTTAGAGAAAGCTGCTGATATGTTGTACCGAGCATGGACAGGGAGTACACCATATGTACGTACACTACTTCAAGATGTCATTGTATACTTCCAGGCAAAATTGCGTGCAACAAAAAAATATATAATTACAATTTTCGCATTGTTGTACACATAAATGAAATAACATGCTGTATGATTTCAAACTGCATGTATGTTGATACACCAACTAGCATTGGAAAACTTATGCGGAAACATTTAGAAATAACACAGTGACATCAGCATTATTATAGTTAGACATATTCATGTGCATAGTCCCCGTTTGTTATCTAACGGGGTGGTAACTACGTGACCACTCAGTGTCTTAATCTCTTGCGTGTGCACGCTTGTGTCTAGAGGATGCTAACATAGAGCTGCAGTGCTGTTATGTATGGGCACAATTTGCAAACAAACTATATTGGAGGGTGTAGTGTGACATATACCATTGTAACAATAAATGGATATCCCAGACTGCTCTGGATTGTTTACTATCTGTATGGAATTCATTATGCGCACTGGGGAAGATGGAAAGTATCAGTTAATACTTATATCCGTTGCTAGCAGATTGTTGCTGTCAGTGTGTATTTTAGAAGAACAGATTCCACTCTATGCAAATATTATTCCATTTCTCATTGTGTCCAATCTGTGGATCAATTTTTGTTCCATTTTTCCTACGTGCCAGATCTCTGTCTTCTCCTCGTTCGTTTTCACTGATGCTTTGGATGACGGACCACTGGAATTCTGTGTGTTTGTGTTTCAATTTACTGAAATGCGGTACCATTAGCTTGTCCTCTATAGCATTTTTTAGACACGATCTGTGCTCATAGATGCGCTGTCTAATTTCTCTTTTGCTCTTGCCTACATAAAGTAGGTTACAGGGGCATCTTATTACATATATGCTCCATTTTGTCTGGCAATTTGAAAAGGTTCTGTATTTCCACTTGAATCCATTTAGCGAGATTTCTTTTTGGTCTTTTGTTAAGCTACACACTGAGCATTTTCCACATCTGAAATGTCCGATTACAGGGGGTAACTTCCACAAATTTGCTTGTCTTGGTTTCTGGGGTATGTGTGGACCAACCAGTCTCCCAGGTTTTGACTCCTTTTAAATGCAAATCTGGGTTTTTCCAGACTGAAGACATCTGTTTGTAAAAGGTTCCAGTTAGCTAAAATAGTTTTTCGGATGTTGTTACTTATTAGTGAAAATGTTGTGACACATGTCATTTTGTCTGTATGTTCCACTCTTGGTCGTTTTGTGAGGCATGTTTCCCTGTTGGTATTTCTAGCTGTTCTCCAAGCTCTTCTTATGATTTTGGGCGGGAATCCTCTGGCTTTCAGGCGGGATTCTAGTTCTTTTCCAGTTCGATCGTGGTCCGGTAATGTTGTGTAGTTTCTTCGTATCCTGAGAAACTGGCCGAATGGAAAATTCTCTCTGAGTGCTTGGGGGTGAAAGGTTTTGAAGTTGAGCAATGTGTTTTTGTCTGTTGGTTATCTGTAGAGAGTGGTCATCAAATTTCCTTCATCTGTTATCTGGATGTTGAGGTCCAGAAAAGGAATGCTGATTTTATCTGAATGAATAGTGAATTTTATACATGGGTCTATGGTGTTGAGCCATGTGTGGAATTCTTGTAGCTGTGATTGGGTGCCTATCCAGATGGTAAAGACATCATCAATATATCTGACCCATTCTATCAGTTTTTCTTTGTATCTGTTATCTTCATTATATATGTTGGTGATTTCCAAATGGTCCATGTATAGATTAGCTATGTCCGGTGCAAAGGTGGATTCCATGCTAGTACCTCGTATTTGCTGGAAAAATTGGCCTTGGCACATGAAGAAATTCTCTGTGAGTGCTATCTGTATACACTCCAGTATAAATGATGTTGGTGTTGTTTGGTCTGTTCTTGTGTCTAAGTAAAGTTTAAGTACTTCTATGCATTCTCTCTGTGGAATGCTGGTGTAGAGCGCTTCCACGTCGAAAGTGACTAGGATGTCATCTTGTTCCATTTTCATGTTGGAGAGATGGTGTATCATTGCTGTGGTGTCTTGAGTATAGGATTGAATTCTTTTGACAAAAGGTCGTAAAAAAACATGAGTGTATATGGACAAAGGCTCCAGGAGTGAGCCTATTCCGGATACTATGGGTCTTCCTGGTGGTTTGGTAGTGCTTTTATGTATTTTAGGGATACAATAAAATGCCGGAGTGATCGGATGTTCTTTAGTAAGGAAGGATTTCTCATCTTCATCGATCCATCCCTGGTAAAAATCATGAGGCTTTTAATTTCGTCTGCTAGACGTGCTGTTGGATTAATGTCCAGTTTCTTGTAGAAACGTCTGTCTTGGAGATGTTTTTGTAGTTCCTCTTCATATAGTTTACTACGCCATAGCACAATCCTGCCTCCTTTGTCCGCTGGTTTTATACAGAAAGCTTCCTGATTTTCTAGGTGTTTCAGTGCGTTTCTCTCTTCTTTGGTTAGATTGTCTCTGTGATGATTTTTAGATTTGAAAATGGCCTCCATTTCCATTAGGACTTTGTTCTCGAAAGCGAGTATCTCTGGGCACACCATCGATGTAACTGGTGTAAAGGTGGATTTTGGTTTTAATCCTGTGGTGGTTGGGTCTTTGGGTTTTTCTTGGTTGGAGTTGCGGAGGAAGTATTTCAGACGTATAGTTCTGATGAACTTTCTTACTTCGACCTATGTGGAAAAACGGTCTGCTTTATTTGTAGGTGCAAAACTCAGCCCCTTGCTGAGTATATTGATATCGTTTGGAGTGAAGATATAATCACTTAAATTGAAAATTGGTATTGCCAAGTTTGTTGCTGTGGTTGTGGCGTCCATTGACGTGTCTTCATACCGGGGTATCCTTGCTGGCGTGTTCTTCCTTGTTTCCCACGTCCCTGAAAAAACGGTCCTCTTTTTTGGCCTGTGCCCAATGTTGAGGGTCCACTTGCGGAGGCGAGAACAGATATATCGCGAAGAGCAAGGAAAACCACTCAGTCGCAAACAATGCGCAGCCTATGGGCAGTACAGACAGAACCTGCAAAGGTTGGAAGAAGAGCAAAGAGTATGTGAAAAGAGAATAAAGAGTCAGGAAGATGAGGAAGTTAGGAGGGCAAGATGACGTTATGGAACGTAAGCATAGAAAGAGGGCACGCGATCTTGAATATTTGGAGCGGGAAGTTAAAAAACCCAATCCTGTTGTAGAATGGGAAGACATTGAAGAATTCTTTCCTGCGTACGATTCAGTACCAGGCACGAGTAAGATGACTTCGACAGCAGAAGCATCAGGGAAATGATCGATAAAATATATCATGAAATGGGGTTGGAGCCAATATCCCAACGGGAAAGGGAAGATGAGCGCTTCGAAAGCACTCAGTTATATGACACAGAGGATGTCACCCGAAGTAGTGGGAGCAGGAGACTGTCCCTGGACAGGCTAGAAATTAGTAAGAACAATGAAGATGCAAGGAGTTGTGTGAATTCGGAACAATCAATGTCCGACTCCGGAGGGGAAATGGAGGATGGGACAAATGAAGAAGGGAGACAGTGCGAAAAGCGGCTCCCAAGGGACAAAGGGGTACGATGGTCAGATGCTGGTGAGTCCGCACCCAGGACATCAGAGACTGCCACACAGTCTGACAGACATGTGGGAACGCCCCACAGTCAGAGGGGGGTGTCAGCACCCGCCTATGTAGACAGATTGAGGACATTGCCAGGTAGACAGTGATGCAGGAATGTTACCCCGGTGATAGACAGGAGAGCCATGGGGAAAGAGAAGGAAGACTGGCATTCCAATTCCCTCTGCTAGAAAAAGGAGGAGTGAGACCACAATATATTCCAAGGCCACACATGGATCGAGAGAACCTGAAAAACAAGCTTCCAATGCTGGCATCGGGAGCCGGGAAGTGGATACACTAGTTAGAAAAATGACAGGGGGTGTCATGTTAGCTATAGGGGACATTAAAGGTCTCCTGATCGCCATACTTGGTGAGAGAGCAGACAATGTGTGGACACGGGCAGGATACCCTGGTGTAACCATAATTAACACTGCACACAACGGAGCGCCATTCAATAATTGCAGAGCAGCTGTATGGAAAGCGCTACGAGTGCTTTACCCGTACACTTACGAAATGGGAGCTATAATGACTCGTAAAATGAAGGAGTCAGAAGATCCGTTGATTTATATCCAGTACTTCCAAGACGCATGGGTGCTCGAAACGCATGAATCTTGGACGAAATCTGTCAACAAGAGGTACTGTACATAGGCCAGTTAATTTCACATGAGGGGAAAAAGGTAACCCCAGAAAGGGCTGAAGCTATCATGAACACGGCTCAGCCACTCACGACAAAGCAAATGCAGAGCTTTTTAGGCCTGTGCAATTATGTTAGAGCATGGATCTTCGATTACAGCTCATATACCAAGCCCTTGCTCCAGGCCCTAAAGAAGGCCCAGGCGACAAAGGGAAAGGTTGAATGGACCGGATCAATGGAAAAGGGGTTTACGGAACTCAAAAGAGCGATTTGTATGGCTCCAGTTCTCGGGATTCCTAATTATGCAGAGGAATTCTACCTGTTCTCGCACACAGATGGCAACTTTATGACGGCAGTGCTCACCCAAAGAACCTTGTTGGGGTACAAGCCCCTGGCGTATTACAGTGGGAATCTGGACCCAGTAATGAGAGGCCAGTTCCTGTGCCAACAAACCTTAGCTGCCGCAGCGTTCACCATAGAGAAGGCGACAACCATTGTAATGGGATGCTTCATGACGTTATACGTCGAGCACTCATTATTCGCCATTTTAGAGAAACCAAAAGGCACATTGACATCTCAGAGAGCTTCTGCATATGAAGTGATCATATCTAATACATCAATCAAAATAGTTTGATGTAAAACAGTAAACCCAGCTACGTTCATAGCTGAGCCAGTCACTGAAGGCGAGCCGATACAAACTACGAAGAATTCTATGACGAAATCCTCAGGGTGAAAGAAAATACCCTGGCGGGTGGTGAGATTGTTTTCATTGACGGTTCTTCGAGAATCGACCAAGAAGACGGTCAAAGATATACAGGCGTTGCCGTAATGAAACACGTAGCAAATGGAGAATTTCAAGTACTCGTCAGTGCATGAATACCTGTCATGATGCCCGCTCCCGGGGAGCCGGTTCAAGCCCTGCGTCCCCGAAAGCGGACATCCAGTCCCCAAGGAAGGACCCAGCAACCCCACATAGGGGCCCTTTGGACAGTGTCCTGGCGCCTATGGTGCCAGGCTCATAAAAGACATCAGTCCTGGCGCCATAGGCGCCAGGCTCATTATGGATGTGCTTGGGTGCACTTCCCTGATGCAGACCATGCTGCAGGATCCCAGCCTCCTTGAGGCCTGAAAGGAACTACTTTACCTGTGGGACTAATTTACCATCCGGGCGTGGTCGGGGAAGGATACATACCTGATTGGAGGAAGGATACATACCTGGAACTTCTTCCAAGGCTATTTAAACCCCACCCGACCAGCCAGACGTGCTTCGCGTTGTTCTGCATCTAGCAGCTGGACGCTCACCGTGTCTGCTCCTGCATCCTGACTTCTGCCACGCCTGCCAGCATCCTGATCACCTGCAAAGGAAGAGAAGAGAACAGAAGAAGGAAAAGTCCTTACCTGCTAAATCCACATCCCAGAGACATCTCGCCGACAATCCTGAAAAGGAAGACTTTTATTTAAAAGCTCATCGCGTCGATCGCTGCAACGCCGCATTCCACTCACCTTTACTGGGCGCCTCCATGTTCAGCAGCGATCATCCGGATTCGCAGTCACGCCCCAGCGCCTAGGGAGAAAAAGACCAGAACAAAAGGTGAGAGAGAGAAGGGAATAAGGAAAGCTAAATCTCCATGTTAAGACTTACCTGTTGATTCATTCCCTCTTCATTTCGGGTCCACGCCACATCCTGGCATTTCCAGAGTCCGGCCCCAAGGGGAAAAAGAGACATCAGCGTTAATGAGCGAATGAAAAGACATTACCAAAAAACGATCATTAATGACTTATCTGATTGCTACAAGGATTTCGCCTCTCATCTCGGGTCGGTGCCTGTTCCCTGGCATTCCGTACCCCGGCCCCTATGGGGAAAAAGACACTAGCATTAGTACATTAATGCATGGACACAAAAGGGGAACCTCTCATCAAAAAACGTACCTGGAAGCCAAGCAAGTTTGGTTCTCACCAATCCGAAAATCCAGTGAAGTAACTGGATACCAACGCGCTCCTGCATCAGAAGCAGGATGGAGAGCTCGTCCTTCCAGACCCTAAGGTGAGACGCTACGAGGAATCACAGAAGGGTTTCGAGGAGGGTGAGAGGGGAAAGTGGGAGGCTGATTGCATTACCCCGCAGACAGTTAATCCCCTATTTTCGCCTACAGAAGGATACTTCTGCGAGCCAGACAAGCCAGATTTGGGGGCCCGGTCCAGTCAGTCTTCCGAACCCTGCGCATCACCTTAGAAGAGGTCACAGCAGCCCGAACCAGGCCAGCGCCTCTGTGGGAGTCAGGTGAGCGTTACAGAACGCGAAGCCTTCCTACAAATTCCCACCCAGGCGCTATGGAAAGTTCTGAGACTGATCAGTTGGCCCAATTACTGGGGGAATTACGGGCCGAAGTACATGCCGCTCGTCAAGAGACTAATGCCCTCAGGAGGGAATTAATAATATCAAAGGAAAGAACTGATGACCTGGCCAGACAGCTTTTGCAAGGTCAAGCTGGGCAAACTCCTCTACCTGGTTCTGGAGGGAACCCCGCTCCTGTGATTTCCAGTAACCCTGTGCAGATTAATCTACCTGGAAACATGCCGCTGGCCCCACCCGAACGCTTTGCTGGGGACCCCAAACGATTCGCCGTATTCATGAATCAGTGGTGTTTGCACTTCCTATGCAGACCTGGGGCCTTCCCTAATGATCAGACCAAGGTAGCCTTTGTATTGTCATATCTCAGCGGCTGCGCTGCCGATTGGTCAGTTCCACTGGTTACTCAAGATGACCCGATTCTCAGTGATTTTCAAAGGTTTCAAGCAAGCATGGAAAGGTTATTTGCTCGACACTCTCAGGGGCAGGCTCTGGATGACGAACTTCTATCCCTGCGACAGGGCAATCAGGACCTCCTATCCTATATTGCAACCTTTAATAGACTAATTGTGGAAACGGGATGGCCAGAGGATAAAAGAGTCACGTTGTTTTATCGAGGCCTACACGGAGAACTTAAAGATGTCTTGGCCCAAGTTGTAAATCCGCCCCAAGAATGCACAGAGTATATAGACTTAGTGGTCCAATTGGATCACAGACTTCAAAACAGAAAAGCAAATCGGTCCAGGTTTGAGACCCGGGTGTTGGTCAAGACCCATGCTAATCCCAAGGGAGTTGATGTCTCTGAGCCTATGCAAATTGGAGGGGTTAAAGGACCCTTAACTCAAAAGGAACGTGAAAGGAGGCGGCAGTTAAAATTATGTCTTTATTGTGGGAATTCTGGACACTTTCTACGAGATTGCCCGGCAAAACCGCCCCGAAAGGCGGTAGGAGCCGCTGATAAAAACCATGAAGACTCTGTTTCGGGAAACGACTCCGCCCGACAAGTGTAGGGGTCCGCTTGCCGAGCTTGAAAACGAACTCTCAGACCTCGCATTTCATTGTGCCAATGGTTCTCGTAGATCCAGAACAGTCTAAGCGGTTGCATGTAATAAAGGCATACATCGATAGTGGGGCTATTGGAAACTATGTGGATTGTAAATTGGTCTCTAGGATTAACCTCCCTCTCCGTCCTAAAACCAGCAAAGATGTCATCACCACAGTCGATGGAACTGAAATTGCCTCTGGACCGGTAACACATTCCACTACTGAGGTGACTCTTATTGGTCCCGACGGCCATCGGGAGGGTGTTGTGTTTGATGTAATCAAGGCTCCACAGTTTCAGGTTATTCTTGGAATCCCTTGGTTAGAGACACATAATCCTCAAATTGATTGGCGAGCTAAGAGAATAACCTTCCCGGATTGTACACAAACCTGCTACCCAGAAAACCTGAAGATTAATCTAGCATCTGTAACCTGTGCCTCCATGCAACTACCTCCGGAATACCAAGACTTTCAGGACGTCTTCCAAAAGGAACAGGCCAACATGTTACCTCCTCACAGATCGTACGATTGCCAAATCGATCTGTTGCCTGGTGCACAACCCTCTTGTAGCAGGATTTATGCCCTTACCGAACCTGAGAATCTGCATTTGAGACAATATTTGGATCAATACCTAGCTAATGGTTTTATTCGCCCGTCAAAGTCCCCGGCATCCTCGGCTTTGTTCTTCGTGCCCAAAAAAGAAGGCGACCTTAGAACTTGTATCAATTACCGCGCATTGAACCAGATAACAGTTAAAAACCGTTATCCTCTGCCTCTGATCCCTGAACTCCTTGACCAGGTGAAGGACGCTTGCATATACACCAAGTTAAATCTCCGGGGGGCTTATCATCTGGTACGAGTTAAAGAAGGCGACAAATGGAAAACTGCCTTCCGTACTAAATACGGATTATTCGAGTACCAGGTGATGCCTTTCGGATTGTGTAACACGCCGGCTGCCTTCCAATACTTCATGAATGATGTCCTTCGGGAACTCAACGATGTTTGTGTTGTCGTATATATCGATGACATTCTGGTGTACTCCTCTTCGGAATCTGATCACAGAAAACACGTCAGGGCAGTACTTGAAAAACTGCGCCAACACAAACTATTTGCTAAATTGGAGAAATGTGTTTTCCATACCACAGAAGTCGAGTTTCTAGGTTTCATCCTGACACCCAAAGGAGTCCGAATGGACTCAAGAAAAGTGGATGCCATCCTCAAACGGCCATCACCTAGCTCTGTAAAAGGGGTTCAAAGCATGCTCGGCTTTGCCAATTTCTATCGCGGGTTTATCCCGGAATTTTCACGCGTGGTACAACCCATTACTGCACTCTTGAGGAAAAATAAAAGTTTTGAATGGTCTGAAGAAGCCGAGCAGGCCTTTCAGGATTTAAAAGCTAAGTTTACCTCTGCACCTATATTGAAACACCCGCGTCCAGATCTCCCTTATGTCGTCGAAACTGACGCATCCAGCCTAGCCATGGGAGCTGTCCTGTCCCAAAGAGATCCCGAAACCAACCAACTACATCCCGTAGCATTTTGGTCCAGAAAATTCTCAGCACCCGAGGTTAATTATGCAATCCGCTTTTAAAGCCTGGCGGCATTATCTGCTTGGCGCTCGACATACCATCACAGTGATCACTGATCACCGGAATTTACAGTATTTGAAAACCGCCAAGGCTCAGTCATCACAGCAGCTCCGATGGGCTTTGTTTTTCGCTGAATTTGATTTCGTGATTACCTATAGACCTGGCTGCAAGAATGGCAAATCAGACGCCTTATCCCGAATTGGAATGGGAGAATCTGATACAAACTCAGAACCAGTACCAATAATTCCAGAACAGAGGATTCTAGGCATGACTTCGTTACAGACGCTTGAAGACATTCAAGCCAGAGTGAAACAACTCCTGGACCCTACAACCTTACAGGATTGGATACAAAAGGGATCAGACTTTACCATAGATAATGGTTTACCTTATATTCAAGGACGCTTATTCCTGCCACATAAGGAATTACTCGAACTAGTTATTTCCGGTTATCATGATGCATTAATAGAGGGACACCCCGGTATTGCCAAGACAGAGGAAAAGGTGAAACGACAATTTTGGTGGCCCTCTTGGCGAAAAGATGTTAAATCTTTTGTGATGTCCTGTGGTGTTTGCGCCCAAAATAAAAGTCAAAAGAAAAGACCAGCCGGTCTCCTTCAACCTCTAGACATACCGCCAGCACCCTGGCACACCCTATCAATGGATTTTATTACAGACCTGCCTCCTTGTTTGGGGTACAATACTATTCTGGTAATTGTGGATTTGTTTTCCAAAATGGCCCACTTTATTCCTTTGAAAGGTTTACCTTCAGCTTCTGTCCTAGCCAAAGAATTCCTCGAAAATATTGTTCGGCTACATGGATTCCCATCTATACTAATCTCTGACCGGGGAAGCCAATTCATTTCTCACTTCTGGCGCAAATGTTGTCAAATGGCGCAGATCGACGTAAGATTATCGACCAGTCACCACCCTCAGACCGTTGGTCAGACCGAGAGGACAAATCAGACCCTTGAGCAATACTTACAGTGTATGTTACAGCAATCTGAAAGCAACTGGAAAGACATTCTTTGGATAGCCGAATAGGCATATAATAATTCGGTACACTCTGGAACTGGCCACAGTCCTTTTTATACTTTGTTTGGGCATCACCCTTGAACCTCAAACCTTGACTCACCTCAGAACCTCGGAATGCCTGCAGTAGAACATCTGCATTCTACAATTACCCAAGCCTTCAAAGAGGCAACTACGCATTTACAACAAGCCAAGAGAAAATACAAGGAGAATGCTGATCTACATCGGAGTGAAGCACCTCCGTATCAGATTGGGGATCAAGTGTGGTTAGCTACCAGACATTTACCACTCAAAGGGCCTCGAACTTTTAACCCAAAATATCTGGGACCTTATTCTATTACGGCAATAATTAACCCAGTGGCTGTTAAACTTGATTTACCAGCTAGTATGCGAATTCACCCTGTTTTTCATGTGTCACTTCTGAAACCAGTGGTACCCGGAACCCGACTACTCAAACCTCCAGAACCTATTCTAACAGATGGGGAGCCCGAATTCGAAGTGAAGAACATTTTTGACTCAAAAATGTTTAGGTCAAAACTGTTCTACCTAATTGATTGGAAGGGGTACGGACCTCAGGAGAGGTCGTGGGAACCCAGCGACCATGTGCATGCACCTCGATTAGTCAGGAAATTCCACCGACTCTTCCCAGACAAACCAAAACCCCCGGAGGGAACAACCTTGGGAGGGGCCTTGGCTTGGGGGGGAGTGCTGTCATGATGCCCGCTCCCGGGGTGCCGGTTCAAGCCCTGCGTCCCCGAAAGCGGACATCCAGTCCCCAAGGAAGGACCCAGCAACCCCACATAGGGGCCCTTTGGACAGTGTCCTGGCGCCTATGGCGCCAGGCTCATAAAAGACATCAGTCCTAGCGCCATAGGCGCCAGGCTCATTATGGATGTGCTTGGGTGCACTTACCGGATGCAGACCATTCTGCAGGATCCCGGCCTCCTTGAGGCCTGAAAGGAACTACTTTACCTGTGGGACTAATTTACCATCCGGGCGTGGTCGGGGAAGGATACATACCTGATTGGAGGAAGGATACATACCTGGAACTTCTTCCAAGGCTATTTAAACCCCACCCGAACAGCCACACGTGCTTCACGTTGTTCTGCATCTAGCAGCTGGATGCTCACCGTGTCTGCTCCTGCATCCTGACTTCTGCCACGCCTGCCAGCATCCTGGATCACCTGCAAGGGAAGAGAAGAAGAGAACAGAAGAAGGAACAGTCCTTACCTGCTAAACCCGCATCCCGGAGACATCTTGCCGACAATCCTGAAAAGGAAGACTTTTATTTAAAAGCTCATCGCGTCGATCGCTGCAGCGCCGCATTCCACTCACCTTTACTGGGCGCCTCCGTGTTCAGCAGCGATCATCCGGATTCGCAGTCACGCCCCAGCGCCTAGGGAGAAAAAGACCAGAACAAAAGGTGAGAGAGAGAAGGGAATAAGGAAAGCTAAATCTCCATGTTAAGACTTACCTGTTGATTCATTCCGTCTTCATTTCGGGTCCGCGCCGCATCCTGGCATTTCCGGACCCCGGCCCCTAAGGGGAAAAAGAGACATCAGCGTTAATGAGCGAATGAAAAGACATTACCAAAAAACGCTCATTAAAGACTTACCTGATTTCTACAAGGATTTCACCTCTCATCTCGGGTCGGTGCCTGTTCCCCGGCATTCCGTACCCCGGCCCCTATGGGGAAAAAGACACTAGCATTAGTACATTAATGCATGGACACAAGGGGAACCTCTTATCAAAAAACTTACCTAGAAGATAAGGAAGTTTGGTTCTCACCAATCCGAAAATCCAGTGAAGTAACTGGATACCAACGCGCCCCTGCATCAGAAGCAGGATGGAGAGCTCGTCCTTCCAGACCCTAAGGTGAGACACTACGAGGAATCACAGAAGGGTTTCGAGGAGGGTGAGAGGGGAAAGTGGGAGGCTGATTGCATTAACCCGCAGACAGTTAATCCCCTATTTTCGCCTACAGAAGGATACTTCTGCGAGCCAGACAAGCCAGATTTGGGGGCCCGGTCCAGTCCGTCTTCCGAACCCTGCGCATCACCTTAGAAGTGGTCACAGCAGCGCGAACCAGGCCAGCGCCTCCGTGGGAGTCAGGTGAGCGTTACAATACCATCTCATTATTCAGCACAGGCTGCAGAACTATTGGCGTTGATACTCGCCTTTGAGAATCACGCAGACCAGGAAGAACGGTATACAGCGACTCCGCCTATGTGATGTCCACAGTGCACACAGGGCTAGCATGCTGGGAAAGGCGGGGCTACCTCAGAGCAGACGGCACGCCAGTGCAACATGCAGCCTTATTGGACAGGCTGATAAAGGCACTACAGTTCCCGGTGGGCATAGCGGTCATGAAATGCGCAGCCCACACAAAAGGGACTGATTTCGTGTCACTCGGAAACCATGCAGCAGACACGGAAGCCAAGCTCATGGCATCCAAGAGTGAAACGATCATGGAAGTAGAAGTGGCACGCACCGATGAACGAATGATGGTAGCTCGAGCCACACCAGAAGCCTATAGTAATATGGGGCAGACTCAACTGATGGAGCTTCAAGGGGAGGCACTGCAGGACGAAAAGAACCTGTGTAAGCATTGAGGGTGTTCTTTAAACCCCATGTCAGATTGTGGTGGCAAGACAGTACTGGTAAACCAGTAATGCCTGTAGCACTACTAAAAATAGCATTGGAACAGTTGCATTACCCATTTCACATGTTAAAAGAAAATCTTGCTGCAATGCTTGCAGAAGACTGGTTTATACCGAATTTAGCGGAGCATGTTGCATTGTTTATGGTGAACTGCATAATCTGCCAGCAATTCACTGCTGGGCACACATTAAAAGTAGTGAGAGGAATCATCCCCTGGCCAAATGCGCCTTTTCAGCACTTACATATCGATTATGTCGACATGATTCAAGTGTGTAACGGGTACAGGTACTTAATTGTAGTGGTGTGTCCATTCTCTAGATGGATAGAAGCAGGTCCCTGTACACACCCAGACTCAACCTGTGCTGCCAAATTCCTGGTGAGGAAAGTGTTCCCTAGATGGGGGGGGTGTAAGGTGATAAGATCAGATAACGGGGCTCATTTTGTTAACGTAGTCTTTGAGCAGATCAGCTTGTTGCTTGGTATAAAGCACAAGTTCTCATCAGCGTATCATCCGGAAGGTAATGGTATTTGTGAGAGGCTCGACAGCTTGTTAAAGGAGAGGATAGCCAAGTTGAAGCTTACTCTAAAGAGGGGATGGTTGCAATGCCTTCCATTGGCGTTGTATGCTCTTCGGAACCAACCAGACTCCGACCATCATCTTACGCTGCACGAGATAGTTACAGGAAGGAGAATGAACACCCCCCCTTATCCCACGAGATAGAGCTAGATGTGATGCCCAGGCAACCAAAGGGATCTTGGGAACCGAGCTGCAGGAATACCTGAACTCCATGACATCAAGCCTTAATATCGTTTCAGACCAACTACAGTGACGATGAAAAGAGTGCAGCGCAGCACAAAACACAGCAGGAGATGCTGAAACAGATGCAGTTCAAGGTCTATGTGGGCCTCTCATCTTCCCTGGAGATGCCGTGTTGGTAAAAAAACACACAAGAAAAAGGTGGGACGAGCCAAGATTCAATGGCCCTTTCATCGTAGAGGACTGCACTCCCTCAGCTGTTAAAATGCAAGGCAGGAGAGCATGGATCTTTCTAAATGACATTAAACCCTATATCGGAGAGATCCCTCTAGCTGCACCCCACTGCGAAGAAATCACAGACAACGGGGAAGAACCTCAGCACGTGCAGACAAGATCCATGACTAGGAAGAAGGACGCATGAGCAGCAAAAAACCAAGACAAAAGAACTCTGTTGCAAGTTGTGGCTTAAACTGGACATTTCCTCTAAGCAAAAAGGGGATAAGGACATAATGGACACTCTGTGCATCATAGTTGCAGGGTGAAGAAGAGAATTGCGCATCTAAGCCACAACACACTGATAATACGAACTTTGAACCAAGCCACGCCCAAGCATTGTTGGAAAACAAGACTCTGATGGACTGCGAGCAAAGACTTTCCATTTAAGAGCTTAACACAGTATCCTGAAGCAACCGACACCAAGACTTTGTTTCACAGAACTTATGGTATCTCCTAGCAGAAATCTCACAAGGGATGTACTCACCTACTTCCAATTAGTAGTAATATCATATCCATCACTTGTAGGGAGAGTAACCAGTGCCACAGACTTTGTTCAAGACCCTGACAACAAGAAAGTAATCCGGCAACTGCTGAGTGTCATCGCTGAAGCCTTCGCTGTGTTACCCGAATACAGTGATAAGGACACAAATGCTTCCACCGCAGGTGATCAAAGATGAACTCACTTGTACGCTTTTCTTTCGTATCATAGAGGAATGCCCAGCACTCGTCGGGCGAACCACGGACACGCTTACATACATTAGAGATCCAAGGAACACTGAACATTTGAACCAGCTGTGGGTGAAGCTCAACTGCCTGGTCGCAATCCACGCAGCAGGAAAGTGTAGAGACTCAGATCTACCTGTCTCGTGGACACCAAAGTTGTGTTTGCTGGGTGCGGTGGGGAAGATGAATCTGACGTGGCGTAAACTACTGAATTTGAGCTTGCTAATCGCCAAGAGGGCAATATTGTTGAAGTGGAAAAGTGTAACACCCCCAACCAAGGCAGATTGGGAGAGAGACATGTTATGGACAAATGATACTGAAGAAATGTATATAGACTCTGTATTACGCACCGCCAGACGCAGAAATATATGGGCCTGGTAAAAGCAGTACCTTGCAGACAAAGCTCTAGCGGAAGAATCAGAATAGGGTACTGAATGACTGTGTATTATTATTGATGTGTAACCATTTTGAATTTGTGAATGTATGTGCTCAGCTTGTGTGCACCAATAAAAAAATTAATTAAAACATTTTTTAAAAAAGAAAGGCCTGTGATCCAGAGCCCAGCGAAGCAGGACAAATGTCCCTGTCACCCGAGGATAGCCGCCTGGCTCACAATGTCCTGTTCCGGGTAGTCAATGACTTTATAGAAATGGTGGGGAGACCTGCCGAGGTTGACGTCATCACCTTCATCAGAGATCCAGCTAATGTCGCACACATGGGAACATTCCTCCATGGAATCATGCTCAAATTGGAGCTGTCCTACTTTCAAAGAGAATGGGCCTCATTACGACCCTGGCGCTAAGTGAAAAACGATGGCGGTAAATGCTTACCGCCATCGTTTTCCGCCAGGTCCGATCATGACTCCTGACCGTAAACTACGCTGCCAATAGCGGCATCGTAGTTAACGCTGCCGCTAACTGCGCTAAGGGTGCGCGCACGCGACCGCCCACACCGTACTTAGCGCCATGGCGGAAAGGCACGCAAATGCCGACCCAAGCGGACATGCACCTAACGCCATCACCGAGGCCGCTAAGTACCTTACCGCCATGGTGCAAATAACGCCATCGCGAACCAACCGTAAAGGGCCAATTCAAGTGAATGCAGCTGCCACAGGTGCACAGAAACAGCACAGGTGAAGGCAATACAGACTCAGGGGAGTACAAAAAGAGCACACCCCACCCCTACCCACACCCAGTCACACTCCACAATGATGCCAATACGACTAGCAATGTTGGGGCTGGAGGACCTGATAGCAATGCATGTGCTACTACAACAGCAACAACAACAACAACAACAGGCAGCACAGAGGAGACGCAGGAGGAGAAGGAGGGCAAGGCAGGCCCAGCAAGCCCCACCAGCACAGCCAGTGCCACCACGCAGGCAGCCCCCAATCCCACGCATCAGAGCCAATCCAAACAACCTCACTGCTGAGCAGATCCACACCCAGTACCGTTTGGACCGGGACACCATCACCGCCATCGTAGACATGACACACGACGACATCGTCAGCATGATAGAAAGTCCAACCGCCATCCCCCCCCTACTGAAGGTAGTGGCTGTACTCCACTTCCTGGCCACAGGCACCTACCAGCACACAGTGGGGCACCTGCATGGCATTTCACAACCATTATTCTCACGAACACTCATCCAAGTGCTCGATGCCCTCCTCAAGCACACAGACGACCACATCTCATTACCACGGACTGCCCAGGAGATTGCAAACACCAAAGTGGGTTTCCATGCACTAGCCAGCATACCCGGTTGCATTGGTGCCATCGACTGCACCCATGTGGAATTGGTGGTTCCACGTGCCATGGAGGTACCGTACCGCAACCGGAAACAGTTCCACTCTATCAACGTGCAAATGGTCTGTGACTCCAACAAGATCATCACACATTGTTGTGCCCGATTCCCCGGATCAACCCATGATTCCATGGTCCTGAGGAACTCCACAATACCACGCTACATGGAGCGACATGCAGGCCCAAGATCCTGGCTACTCGGTGAGTGCAATGTCATGGAAGTGGGTATGGGAATGACGTACCAGTGCATACTCCACCTGGCAGAAAGGGGGGGGGGATGATGCATACTCCACCTGGCAGAAAGGGGGGGGGGGATGATGCATACTCCACCTGGCTGTGAGTAACACAGAGAACGGATACAGAGGAAGGGCACTCACAATGCACAAAACCCCTCTGCATACATAGGGTGATGGCATGAAAAACAGGCCATGGCAGCAATGAGCATATACTGGTTGCATAGTGTGAATCAATTAGTGCATGTAGAAGTGAGCCAAGGTAACAGTTCCATGCCAGCCATGGTGGAACATCATGTTCCTGATCAGACAACATGACTGACACATACATTCTCGCCTACATACAGGTGATGCAGCCTATCCCCTGAAGAGGTGGCTCCTCACGCCAGTCCGGAACCCGCAGAACCAGCACGAGGAGGACTTCAACCGTGCACATACACGTACTCGTGTGGTCATAGAGCAGACATTCGGCCTCCTGAAGGCACGGTTCCGAAGCCTCAGCAGGTCTGGTGGGGCACTCCTGTATGGCCATGAGAAGGTGGCAAAGATCGTCATGGCATGTGTCATGCTGCACAATATGTGCGTCAGACGGAATCTGCCCCTGCCCCCTGACGCAGAACTGCAACCACCTGACGATGAGGATGAGGAGGGTGCAGATGGGGCACCACCACATGGAGGAGGCGATGCACAGGAGGGGCGTGCCATGCGCCAAAGTATCATCGACCACTGCTTCTAGCACACACGGCTGGTGTTCATCGCATGGAGACTGCACTTGGGGCACTGTGTGTCTCTGGGACATGCACACTGTGGACTGTACACCAATAAAGCACACATACGCAATGAAAATGTCCACACATTTCCTTTTTTTGAAAGAAAAAAGTGTATTGGAACTATGAACTGTCGTGTCACACCCCCTCCCACCTCCCCCCTGCACACCCCAACGCACCCCCTCCCACCTCCCACCTCCCCCCTGCACACCCCAACACACCCCCTCCCACCTCCCACCTCCCCCCTGCACACCCCAACACACCCCCTGCCACCTCCCACCTCCCCCCTGCACACCCCAACACCCCCCCTCCCACCTCCCACTTCCCCCCTGCACACCCCAACACACCCCCTCCCACCTCCCACCTCCCCCCTGCACACCCCAACACACCCCATGTAGCTGTCAACAGATGCCTGTGACAGTGTCCACAGGCCGTCACAAGCCCCCTCTCCCGGCACCCGGGGCACCCCTGGCTGTGGAGCGCAGGTTACGTCCGGAACGGCGCACGGGGCTGCTCTGCGCAGAACTGGCAGTGGAGGATGTCCCTGGCTGCTCCTGTGCATGCACGTCCTGTCGTGTGTGGTTGAGGCCAGTGACCGCACGACGCAAGGCCGCAAGTTCTGCACAGATGTCCCTGGACATGGCCTGCATGGCATCCCTCAGGGTGGCAGTGCTCTGCGCCACTTCCGCCCTTAGTGTCTCCGTGGCCTGTTCAATGCTAAACCTAGCCCCCACACATTCCGCGGCATGCTCATCCAGCATTGCGGACAGTTGATGCTGCCGTTGAGTGATGTCCTCGAGGGACGGCTGGCCGTGCTGGCCCATGGCCAGTGCAGGTGGAGTGATGGAGGGGCTGGTCCCCTCCTGTGGAGTGTGGACAGGGCATGGGGTGGAAGGCCACTCCTCTGCCTCAGTGTGCCCCTGTGTGTCGCCCTCATGGGGGCTGGCGTCTGAGAAACAGGGGGAATGTAGTTGGTCAGTGGGGCTTCTGACCTCCTGCTCCATGTCCGAGTCAGAACATGCAGCTGTTGCAGCTGTCTCCCCGATGTTGCTGCTGGCCGCTGACCCCCTGCCTTCTGTGGCAGGCAATGTCGGTGGAGGTGGAGCAGCTGCTGCTGGGCTGCTGCCAACAGGGGTGCTTGCCGGTGGGACCTCCGGTATGCCTGCAGTGGGACCTGCTTGTCGTGGGGTCTGCCTCACTGCAGCTGAGGTTGAGGGTGCAGGGAGGTTGTTGTTGGACTTCGCTCTCTTCGGCGCAGGGGTGTCCTGGTCCTCTGGGTGTGATTCTGTGCCTGTGGTGGAGCAAAGGTGGGAGGGCGTTATTGATGGGTATACGGACTTTTGAATGACAATGGTTGACATTATTTTGGCCAGTGGATGAGGCAGATTTCAGGCAGTGCCATGCAGGTTGTCTCCTTTTGGTGTGGTATGTGGATGCAGGTATGCGGGTGCCAGCAGTGTATGCAGGGTGGTGCTCGCATGTGGCTATGGGCAGTATTGATTTGTGTTGCATTTACACTCTAGGGCAACCTTGTGCTACACATGATTGGACTGCTGTGACTATGGCATGTCTTGTATGAGGCACCTACCTTCATCGCCTGATGTCGGGGCTCCCCTTTCCATCCCTCCAACGCCTTCGATGGATTCCATGCCGATGGTGGTAGCACAGATCTCCTCCCACGGTTGGAGTTTCAGGGGGGATTCCGACCCTCCACCGGTTCCCTGGGCAAGGTTGCGGTTTGCCGAGATGACGGCTCTGACCCGTATGCGCAGGTCATCCCAGCGCTTCCGGCACTGCTGTGGGGTGCGGGGTACGGTCCCCACCGCGCTGACGCGCTCAGCCACCAGGGCCCAGATGGCCTTTTTCTTCCCGATTGCTGTCCTGGTCATTTCAGGGGAGAAAACAACACCTGCGTTGTCCTGCAGGGTCTCCGCTAGCATGCAGAGTTCCTCCCGGCTGAATCGCTCCTGGCGCTGGCGGTCACATGCCTTTTTCACGAATTTTGGCATTTTCGGGAACTTGGATGGGTGGGTGTTTGGTTGGGACAGGTGTCAGGGTTGGGTCTGGTGTTGTTTGGTAGGATGGCGATGGATTGTGTTTTTAAAGATGGCCGACGGGCTGCTTCCCGTTCCGGCGCGATGACGCTATTTCCGGTTTGGCCTTTTACGGCCGCCGCTAATTACGGTGGCCGTAAATTACAGTGGCCGCTACTTACGCTGGCGGAAGGGCACCTTGCTCGCTTAGCGATGCCGGTAGGGGCCTTTTACGCCATGGCGTTATTTGCATTACCGCCATGGCGTAATGCTCGTGCGCGATGGGTCGTGATGTGGCGCTCTTTACGCCATCGTCCCACGGCGTAAACGCTCATTACGCCATGGCGGTAATGAGGGGCGATTACCGCCAGGGTCGTAATGAGGCCCAATATCTAAGGAGATTCCAGTGAAACCTTCCGCCAAGGGACAGATCAAGGAAGCCAGGGCAGCTCTTCATCTTTCCGCCGAGGGACAGATCCAAGTGACAGAGACACAGCTCTTCATCTTTCCGCCGAGGGACAGATCAAGAGAGCAGGGACGAGAACTCCATCGTTTTTATTTTTTATTTTTCATTCATATTTTTATTTTATTTTTGACTCTGATTTTGATTGATTGCCATTTTTTCCCTTTTTACATTAAACAGGATCCAGCATGTCTTCAGGACTGAAACAAATTCGGGGGGGGAGGGGGTGGACTGGGAATTGAACTATTTTGAATATGCATAATAAACGTGCCTCACCAAAGGTGTTAGGCTAATCGTTTTCCATAGTCTAGCAAGGGAACTGTATCCCGTAACCAGAGACAATTGTCACCCACAAGAGGGGGACACTTACGAAGCACAAGACACTTTATGTTACAAACTTTCTGAGAGACAATAATGGAGTAAGTGAAAATAATAGAACTTTAACAATTGATATGATTGAAATGGGGCCCCAGAACAGTAACCTGGTCCTCCCACAAAAAGAGGGGCGCCACCGCTTCCCTGGAAGGAAATGATGCCAACTGTCATACTGCTCGATTATGTGTATATGCATAGTGATTATCGTTGTTTTCCTGTCATTAACGATCAGAAATGCATTCTTTATCGGTGCACGAAGCGTTCCAATTTCAGTGCACCCACAAGATAATGTACGTATGAATCCCACAAAAGCACCCAGACCTTATATAGTTATTCCAGTTCCAAGAAACTAGGGCAGGTGTCAATGGCTGCGGAACCCAAAGCAAAGGCAGCAGAGAGCATAAGACTGCCTACCGAACAACCAGTCCCTGAAAATAATAAAGGTGACCGAAAAGAAGCAAATGGAAGGCTGACTAAAGAAGATATAGCAAAAGCCCTCAAGAAGACAGAAGCAGCTATGAGAGAATTCACTGCAAGGACACAAATGCTGATAGACCATTTATTCCCGTTTATAGCTAGAGCAAGGAAACCACATGAGGAACTGAAAAATAGAACCGGAGAGACTGTAGTGATAAGCACACCAGTTCCAACAAAAATGACAAGCACCAGGCCCACAATGCGGCCTTACGTTGGGCTGATGTCAAACGGATGGTGGATAAAGACACTCTACGAAAGAATACAAGAGGGGAGGAAGATAAATGCAAAACCGCCTCTTACCACAGCGATACAGATAATGAAACCTGCTTCACCGACAAGCATGCCTGAGAGTCCCCCAGCATGGAAAAGCCATGCAAACGCATTTAAAGATGTAGTTATAACTAACTACAGAAAGATACTAAGAATCAAGAAAAGCCCACGTGAAGATAACAATGAACTGAACGATTACCTAGACAGCACAGCACATCTAGGAAACAACATTTGGTACCAACACAAGAAAGAGGTCGGAAGAAGAAAAGCTGAAGGAGAATGCTACGCCTGTGCACTCCTACCGTACAGCATGGGAAAATCCAAGATCTTCGTGGCTGTAGAAATTGATGTCCCGACAGCACACTGTTTGTCACACGTAGCAATGTGCAACATCAGAGGACAGTTTATGGGAAAAAGATGCCTCACTGATATGGGCAACTGAAACAGCACATCCCGATGAAGATGATTATGTCCAGGACATTAAGACAAGAAACAGGAATACCAGGAATCACATGATCGTGTATGAAAGCCCAGAAGTGAAAGGAGCAGGAACTAGATGGGAAATTAACCCGAGACTGAACGTCCAAGGAAAAACTGCAGAAGAAGCCCAAATTTGGAAGAATAGAGGCCCAATGCAGATTTGGGGAACAGTGCTTACACCAAACGGATGGGAAGAAGGAGTAGTGATATGCCGAGCGTGGATGGTCCTTGGAGCCTGCAAAGAAGCAGTAGAAAACTCACAAAAACTGTGCAAATCTCTATGGCCAAAGTTGGTAAAGTTACTAACCTGGGTCGAAGATAGAGGGGGACCATTGCAGATAGTGCCACTGGAAAGCCCAAAATTGTGCTTCAGGAACAATGGCACGAGGAAGATGGGAGAGAATCAGAACCACGGACGCATCTTTAACGCTCCAGGTATGACTCGTAGAACTGCAGTAATTATGGATCATTACTAGGCGTGTAGATCCAAAGCATACATAAGGCTGCCGAGAAATTGGGGAGGCATATGCACAATAGTGAACGTCCACCTTCCTGCACTTGTGATCCCGAAAAGTGACCTGAATATTGACAGTTTCCCGAAAGCAGATGCTCACCTAAGGAAGAGGAGCTCTGTGGAACTGGTATCTCGAAGGAAGAGAGAGATCTACTTTTCTGCCAAATCAGAAGAAGCATTTCATGCAATCCCATATGAACACAGGCTGTTTAGCCTCACCTCATCAGTATTTACAACGATTTTCCTGCCACACATCCAAGTTGGAGTAAATAGTAAATGGTGTCAGATAACCAGATGGGAGTTATTGCAGACCATCAACACCACCATAAAATGACTCAATGCAATCAAAGAAGAACTAAGAGCAATCCAATTGATGACCCTCCAGAACAGATATGTACTTGACGTGATCACCGCGATGCATGGAGGTGTTTGCGCAAAAATCAGAGAATCATGTTGCACATTTATACCTTTGCATGATGAAGAAAATGGAACTTTAACAGAAGCCATAAGTATGCTGACAAACCTGCAGAACCAAATGATCAACAAAACTGACGAAGTTGATGATGACAGCTGGGTTTGAACACTATTTATATGGGTCCCACAATGGATGGCAGACATATTCAAGGTTCTAGGAGCCCTGCTATTGATGATACTACTAGGATTTTGTGTTATCAAGATAATCCTCACACAGTGCCAGAAAACTGCGAAACAAGCCATTGGATGAAGATCATGATCGATGTCAAACCAGGATGGAAGCCCAGAGACCTGACTGATGAAGAAATAAGAGATTGTGTGAAGGCCAGCAAATTTGTGCCAGAAGGAACAAAGTTTGTGTATCATAGAAAACAAAGAAAATATAAAGGAAAGTGGATCTACTGCAGCCCAAATGGACAATGTCAGTTTATGACCTGGAACAAAGACGAACACGTAAAAACAGCAGGAAGTCTGAAAGGAGTGAGAAAAATATGGACTCCAAAGACACTGGTAGTTGCACCAACATGTACAAACCCAGAAGACGATGAACAGGATGCAGAAGAACCAAGTAAGACGAATCCAAAGGAGGAATCAGAAGTGGTCGATGAACCGACCAGACGGGGGAGTGCAGAGGAGGTCCCAGACATGGCCTGCACCCCAGCCCCCCAGTTTGAGGTACCAGGAACATATTCGCCAAGGTATGTGACGTATGAGGAACAAATGAGCTAACAGAGAGCAGCTCTAGGACTCTGCCCAGTGCCCATCAGAAGAGCAATACCTGTTGAAGTGCCTGTAACCAGACAACCTTGGGAAGTCCCGTACCCACTGAGACAACCGTACCAGCAGCTAACATGAAATGAAGACTACTTGCAGACTATCCCTGAAGAGACCCATAGGGTCTTAATGGAAGGCGAGTGGCGACGACACACGGGCCCGGACAGACTCACAGATGAATGAAACAACGGCTAAAGGATGACACACAAGATGAAAAGTTATGAATAATGGTGCGTCAGACTTAAAAGAAGAAACAACGTTGCAGCACAAAGAACGTAACCATGAAGGAAAGATGAAAATACATAACTGACTAAACGCCTGTAAATAGGCTTGGAACGCAAGAAGCCAAGGAAACGGTACTGCCTGCAATGCTTAGTAGAAGAATAGAGCGGCAAGCGCCAATTATATAACTACCTCAATGAGCACATTATAAATGTACGACTCCATTTTGTAAAAGAAGAATTATGCCCAGTCTGCAAGGGGTAAAACAGGCCGAGATTCATATTCCAGCTAAAGCCAGAAGGGAAGAGCGGAATCGAAACTCAGTAAAAAGTAACTCATGCCTGGGAATTCGAGGTCAACTCCAAGAAGGGAGGAGAGCGGCAACCTCGAAGAATCGGAACTTCAGAGCATAGCAGCTAACCAGTGAAGGTCGAGATAAGGAGGCCCCAGGCAGGTGGCGAGGCTACTGAAGAATCAAATACACGAAAAGAAGGAAAATGAAGCAGATTCACAGTGAACAGACACGTGACCAGCCAAGGGCGAAGAGGTACCAACGTCTGATGTCACCCAGAACCCGAGGATGCCATAACTTTTCCTGATAAGAAGCTACAGTTTTGAGGCCATCCTCAGCCAACTAATTGACACATAGCCCTAAGGTACTGATTGATAGAAGGGAGGCAGGGTGAATCTTGGGGCACAAGGCACCTGGGTGTCCATTCTGCATGCTGCTAATTAAGGTGTAGATTTATGTCTAGGGGTGTAACCCACCCAATCACAATGGACCAAATAATCTAGGGTCCTATACCTAGTGGAACCAATAAGACGTCGTATTTGTAGTGACGTCTATCACGAGTGATGTAGAGGGATGGGCGTAGATGCCCACCCTTTAAGAGTTATCCAATCCTCACGCTCTGTTACCATATACAGATATAGCACCTATACTTAAGTTACCTTTCCCAACCAATAGAATTGCATGACAAAATTCAAGAGTTACACGTCAATGATGACGAGAATGTTCTATAACTATTGCTGTCTGAATGAAGACGGGGGAGTTGAAGTGAGACAGGCGATCGCAACACTGTTGATTTCCATTTGTTTCCCCGTTTTCTGTACTTGTCATTAAACAGACTTCCCTTTGCCAAACCATTGAGTTGTCCTTATTGATTAGTGCTGGAGTAAGAAAATCCTACACCCCATCCTCCTCAAGGTGCAGCTATCTCGTTTTAAAAGTACTCGAGGGTGAGCTCTGATCCCATGGGCCCGTCTGTCATGATTCCTGCCCCTCATGTCCCCAGCCCTCTAAGATGTCAGGCTGGAGCCAGGCCACGATCACCTACATGGCCCTCAAGGGCCTCTCCATCCCTCCAAAGACCCACTTGGAGTCAGACTTGGCGCTTGTGGCACCAGACTCACTCACTCCCATAGGATGGCTTAAATAGTCTCTGGGTATCCCAGGTATCTCTGGGCTGAACCACACCCAAAAGACTAGACCGCACATGCAGTTCTGGGAACCGAAATATGTGGGGGCATCCATCTTGCCCCCATCAATGCACTACAAGTCCAATCCCCAATGTTATCCTATGGGAGTGAGTGAGTCTGGTGCCACAAGCGCCAAGTCTGACTCCAAGTGGGTCTTTGGAGGGATGGAGAGGCCCTTGAGGGCCATGTAGGTGATTGTGGCCTGGCTCCAGCCTGATATCTTGGGGGGCTGGGGACATGAGGGGCAGGAATCATGACAGCACTCCCCCCCTCCAAGGCCCCTTTCAAGGTGGCTCTTCTGTCTGGTCCTGGTTTGGTTGGATGGTTTTGATGAAATCGTCTAAGCAAGCGAGGTACATGGATGTACTCCCATGTCCTGTCTTGTGGACCATACCCCTTCCAGTCTACTAAGTAGTATAATTTGGATCTGACTTACTTTGAATCTAGGATATCCTTGACTTCGAATTCTGTCTCACCGGTGACTACTACTGGCTGCGGTGGCGTTGCTACCCGGGTCCCAGGTTGAACAGTTTTAAGGAGAGACACATGGAACACAGGATGAATCTGCATGTTTGACGGCAAAGCTAGTCTGACCGCTACAGGATTTATCACAGAGGTGACGGTGTGTGGACCAAGGTATCTTGGACGGAAAGTTTGGGCTCCTTTAATGGGCACGTGTTTAGACGCCAGCCAGGCTTTGTCTCCCACTTGGTAGTTGGGGGCCTTTGCTCGGTGTTAATTAGCAAACTTCTTTTGGCGATTCTTAGCTTGAAGTAGGTGTTCAGCTGCCATTTTAAAGGTTTAAAGGTTTGAGAAATGGTTGTGTGCAAGGTTTTGACTGCTGGCATTTCCAGGGTTGTAGGAACGTCCAACTCAGAAGTACGTGGGTGCCTGCCATACATGGTATAAAAGGATGGCTGCCCAGTGCTGGTGTGTAGGGAATTATTATAAGCATATTCAGCTATCCATAATAGGTCGAACCAGCTTCCTTCAGCTTGGTGTAACATGCAATGCAGATACTGCTCGAGCGTCTGATTTGTCCTCTCAGTTTGACCATCCGTTTGGGGATGGTGACTGGTGGATAGCCGGATGTCGATCTGGGCCATAGAGCAGCATTTTCTCCAGAAGTTAGATACGAATTGAGTACCTCGGTCTGAGACCAAAACTGAAGGAAATCCATGGAGCCGTACGATGCCTTCAAGAAATAGCTTTGCCAGAGTGGATGCATTTGGGAGCCCCTTAAGAGGAACGAAATGTGCCATTTTTGAAAATAGGTCCACAACCACAAGAATAGTGTTAAACCCTTGACTGGGTGGTAAGTCAGTAATACAATCGAGGGACAACGTGTGCCAGGGTGCTGGTGGGATTCCCAATGGTTGTAATAGCCCAGCCGGTTTCTGCTTGGATTACTTGTTTTGAGCACACACTCCACAAGATAGGATGAATTGGATAATGTCTTTACGCCACATGGGCCACAAATAATTTCGTTTTACCTTGGCTAGGGTTTTAGCGATTCCGGAGTGGCCCTCTATCAAGGAATCATGATAACCAAACATGACTTGTTCTCGTATTTCTTGGTTTGGTAAGAATAAACGATTCCTGAAGTAGGGCAACTGATCTTTTATCATGTAATGTTCTCCTTGTGCACTCCACGCTTGTAATTGCTCCGGACTCATCAGGTTTTGGATTTCTTCATGTAATTCCTTCTGAGTTATGGTTGCTGTGATTCCTAGGAGCTTGTCACTCGGGATGATTGCTATTGGGTCAGGGGTCTGATACCCTTGCTCTTCCACCCTGGGGAAAATGGCAATTAAATAACATAAATAAAAGTCTGAGGCAATAAGTAGGTGGTGTGGATTACAAAGAGAACCCACTTCCTTTATTAATTTATATATATTTTTTCTTTTTAGGTCTGCTGGTAAAGGATATGTCTTCTTCTTTCTTACCGGTGTCCCTCCTGGATCAGGATTCCTTTCAGAGATAAATTCAGGTAAGTGTTGCTATTGTTCTTTAAAGTCTCTTTCCTTTTCCCTGTTCTTTTCTCTTTTTTTGTTCTTTCTCTTTGCTTGCACAGTCTCCATATATATTTCTCCTTTCTCCTCATCCTTTCTCTGGCCTTCTTCTTTATTCCTGGTCTTCTTCCATTCTTTATTTCCTAAACCACTCGGTGAGTCTTGTGTATGATATATCAGTTTGATTCCTTCTCTCAATAAACTTTTAATTTATGTAGGAATATCCTTTTAAGTTCTGGACAGCTTCCTTTGTTACCAGCGAGGACATTTGAACAGCATCTATATAAGTGGCAACTTTTTATTTGAGGTTATTCACTTGACTCTGTGCTAGTCACCACTCTCTCATAAGCATTTCCTTTTCCTCCAGTAACTGATGGTCCTGCAGTGCCTTGGATTACATATATTTCTCTGGTGCAACGGCACTTCCACAATAAGCTTCAAACAACGACAACAGTTTTTTCATATAATAAACTTCGTTATTTATAGACGCGACGGCGTCAGTTTCACTAAAGTCTATGTAGTGACAACGATCGCTTTCTCTTAGGAACTTTGTTATCTTTGGACGCAACGGCATCAGTTTCACTAAAGTCTATGTAGCGACAACGATCGCTGAGCCACGACCAACCTTCACTCAGCACAGTTCTTTACGTCTCTCTGAGAGCAAACGGGATGACGTACCTTGTAACAAAAGCCTTGGTCGGCCCTTTTGATGTTAGCGATGCCTTTCGTTTCACTCACGTGTACAAACACGTTGCTTAAAAACAGTTCTCTTTGCTTCAGGACTGGGATTGACAGCAGACTGACTTCTTGTGGCGGCAACGACCGTCTCGTATGTATCTTGCTCTTTCTCAACGAGCGGAACGGCTCAACAGATCATAAGCTTGTTATGATGAAACGATCACCCTGCTTTTCTTGTGATACAAAGTCTCTGTCTCAGGCGGTTCAGCGTCGATAGGTTGGCAGCTGAAATTGTCAAAACTCCTTCAGTAAAAACCTCTAGTAAGCCCAGCTATAACTGTCGTTCTCCGGCTCTGTTTCAACGATTCCTGTTCCCTAGGCAACCAAGAGCAAAGGCAAGCATTAGCAGGAAAGTCCATACATGCAGGACTTCCTGGATTTGTAACCTGGGCATTTCTACCATTATGTCTGTAATTTCCAGGCAAACAAGTATCTACATTGTCACACCCCCTCTCCTAAGCCTTACACTCGGGAAGGGTTTCAGCTCTGGATAAATAATCAGCTTGTGTTAGTAACTTTCCAGGTTTATGAACAGTCTTAAAAGAGAAGGGCTGGAGGGAAAGAAAACACCTGAGGACTCTCCGGTTTGAGTCTTTGTTACGGGCAAGCCAGACTAAGGGAGCATGCTCTGTTATTAATGTAAACTCTCTTCCAAGTAGGTAATATCGAAGAGCATCAATGGCCCACTTGACTGCCAAACAGTCTTTTTCTATTTTTGGATAACTTAACTCATGATGTAACAATTTCCGACTTATGAACAGTATTGGTCTTTCCTCCTCTCCCTGGTTTTGGAATAATACTGCCCCGATGCCAGTGCCTGAAGCATCCGTATGAAGGAAGAATGGGGCCTTAAAGTCTGGACAATGTAGGACAGCCTTACTGGTCAGTGCCTCTTTTAGTTCCTTGAAGGCTTGTAGAGTTTCGCTTGTCTGCCAAGTCTTCTTTTTTAGAGAGGTTTTTTTCAGCAAATTTATTAGTGGGGCGACCAATGTAGAAAAATGGGGAATAAACCTCCTATAATATCCCATAAATCCCAAAAAGGCTTGTATTTGCTTTGGATTTTCTGGGAATTTCAACTGCTTAATGGCTCTTACTTTCTCCTCTTGTGGTCTGATTACCCCTTGACCCACATAGTATCCTAAATATTTAGTGTGAAAGGTGGCAAAATGGGTTTTCTTGGGATTCATGTGTAATCCATCTTGTCTTAACGTTTGGAGTATATTCTCCAAATGCTGCAGATGTTCCGGCCAGGTGTGACTGTAAATTATGATGTCATCTAGATAGGCTCCGACATACTGTTCGTGACCTCTTATAATGTATTTCATTAGTCTTTGAAAGGTCGCTGGGGCCCTGTGCAAACCAAAGGGTAACACCGTGAACTGATACAGCCCAGTAGGAGTGGCAAACGCGGTCTTCTCCTTATCTGAGGGTAATAATGGGATCTGCCAGTAACCTTTGGTTAAGTCAATAGTGGTTAGGAACTTGGCTTTTCCTAGATTATTTAATAAATCCTCTATTCTTGGCATTGGGTAAGCGTCGAATTTAGATATATCATTTAGTTTTCAGAAGTCCATGCAAAACCTCACACTGCCATCCGGCTTTGGAACTATGAGTAGTGGGGAGCTCCAATCACTATGGGACGGTTCAATGATTCCTAAATCTAGCATTTCTCGAAACCTCTTGGTTAAAGGCCTTTATCTTTGCCTACGGTATTCGGTATGGTATGAGTCTTACTAGGGTCCCCGGCTTGTTAACAATTAGGTGGTGAGTTAGTTTAGTCCTTCCTGGTAGAGAGGAGAATATTTCTGGAAAACCTTGCAATAAGCTAGACAATTCATTTTTCTGGGCAGACGTTAACTCCGAGTTAATGTTCAGGCCTTCCAGTCCTATTCTATCCTTGAACTTTGGAAAATGTTCTTCTGGAGGTACATCTAGAGTTATCATGGCCACGGTTTGGACTGGAGGTATCCATTTCTTTAGTAGGTTTACATGATACATCTGACAAGGTATCCTACTTCCAGGTTGTCTCACTTTATACATTAAAGGTCCTAGTACCTCTTGTATTTCATACGGCCCCTTCCAGGCTGCTAGCATTTTGTTTTCTGATGTGGGCAATAGTACTAGTACTTGTTCTCCTGCTTTAAAAGTACGTAACTTGGATTTTTGATTGTAGTATCTCTCCTGGGTTATTTGAGCTTGAAGATTATCTCTAGCTATAGCCTGTAGTTTCTCAACTCTTTCCTGTAGTTGAGAGGCATACTCCGTCAGTGTTATTTCACGTTCCAGCTGCTCTTCCCAATTTTCCTTCAGTATATCCAGCAGAGTCCGTACCCGCCTTCCGAAGAGTAACCCAAATGGTGGAAACCCTGTTGATGATTGTGGAGTGTTCCTTAAAGTCAACAATATCCATGGCAAGATTCTATCCCAGTCTTTACTTTCGGGAGAAGTGGTTTTCTTTAACATTTGCTTGATGGTTTGGTTGTAGCGTTCTACCAAGCCATCAGTCTGTGGGTGGTAAACTGCTGTCTTTAGGTGTTCAATTTTCTGCGTTTCACAGACTTGCTCAAGGATATTGGACATGAAGTTGGAACCCGGATCGGTAACAATCTCTCGAGGAATCCCAACTCGTCCAATAAAGGGGATCGCACATCACAAATCTGTTGAGCATTCGTGGCTTTCAATGGAAAGGCCTCTGGATATCTGGTGGCATAGTCTACCACCACAAGGATATTTTTATGGCCTCTCCTTGTTGCTTCCATTGGTCCCATGATATCGATTCCTATCCTGCTAAAGGGTTCTAGAACAAGTGGCATAGGTTGTAGCGGGGCCTTCTTCACATTGGCTCTATTCTTCTTTTGGCACTCCTCACATGATAGACAAAATCTAACTACTTGATTATGCACTCCTGGCCAGTGGAACCTGTCTAGGATTTTTTTAGTGGTCTTCTCCGACCCTAGATGCCCTTCTCCAACTTGTACGTGGGCAACTTCCAGGACGGTCTTGTAGTATTTCCTGGGGATTAACAATTTCTTCAGTTCCTCCCCGTTCCGAGATTTGCTCACTCTGTACAACAATCCATTCTCCTTTACGAAGTGTGGCCCTTGCCCTGGCGGGTCTTTTAATGCTCGTTCCCTGGCATATTGTAATAAAGGATCTAGACTTTGAGCGGACCTAAAGCTATTTCCGTCTTCGTCATTTCCAACCAGCTCTTCTCAGTTTCATCAACTAATTTAGAAAATGTTGGTATATCCGATCCAATTAGTAAGGGTTTGGGTAAAGTGGGTAATACGGCAGCTCTCATCCCCATGGTTTCCCCGGCCATTTTTATCTGAATCTTCTTTGATGGATAAGCCTTTATATCCCCATGGACACATCGAATAGGTATTTGCCCAGATGAACAATAACTTTCACCTACCACCTCTGATGTTACCGCTGTCTGTAGGCTTCCTGAAATGATCAAGGCAGTGGTGGGCTTCCCATCTACCTCAGCATCACATGTGTATAGATATTGTGACTATCTTCCTGGTATCTGTTCAGAAGATTCATTTTCCTTAAAGGATTCAAGAACGCCCACATCCATTGGTTCAGTCTTCGGCTTCTTTGGGCAGAACCTGGCGAGGTGACCCCATTCTCCGCAATCAAAGCACTGGGGTCCTCGGACAGCTGTCGGAGTTTGATGATAATTGATAGGACCTTCACTATTGGGTCTGGAGCGTATAATTTCTCCTTCAGGTTTTCTCAGCATTGAGTGTGGCCACCTTGGTTGAGACACAGTTTTATTCACAAAAGTATGAGGTCTAGTAGCTGCTGTATAGGACAACTTGCCTTGTCCAGCCTTCTGATAAGCAGAGGCTACATCCACAGCTTCAGTTAGTGATAGGTGATGTTGTTTAACCCATCTTTGTACAGGACTGGGAAGAGCTTTGATAAACTGCTCTAGGATCACTTTCTCGGTTATTTCAGCAGGGGAAGACATATTAGGTTGTAGCGATTTTTCAGCTAATTCCTTTACTCTGTAAATCAATTGTCTCAGAGTCTCTTCTCCCAGTAATTTAAGCTCTCTGAATTTAATTTGATACGTCTCTTCATCGTGTCCCATTCGTTCCAGCACAACTTTCTTCATGTCCCCATAATTGGTGTCTCCAGCGGGGTTCGAAGCCTGGTATGCACACTGCATTTCATCGGTGTAATGAACCATCTCTCGGTGGGCCAATGTGCATTTTGAGCAACTCTTTCAAAATTTACAAAAAAATGCAAAACTGAAGTAGGGACTTGAGGATTGTTTCTAACATTCGGAACTTCGAGTAACTGAGCCTGCTGCATCTGCAATGCTTGCTGGAATGCTAATCTGTCGGCCTGAGCTTGTTGGCTCTGCATTTGTAAGGCTTGTTGTAATAGTTGTTGTCCCTCGGTTAGTGTCTTAATAAGGTCCTCCATGGCGCTCTCGCCACTTCTGACTCCAAATGTGGAAAATGCCAATTAAATAACATAAATAAAAGTCTGTGCCAATAAGTAGGTGGTGTGGATTACAAAGAGAACCCACTTCCTTTATTAATTTATATATTTTTTTCTTTTTAGGTCTGCTGGTAAAGGATATGTCTTCTTCTTTCTTTCCGGTTTCCCTCCTGGATCAGGATTCCTTTCAAAGATACATTCAGGTAAGTGTTGCTATTGTTCTTTAAAGTCTCTTTCCTTTTCCCTGTTCTTTTCTCTTTTTGTTCTTTCTCTTTGCTTGAGCAGTCTCTATATATATTTCTCCTTTCTCCTCATCCTTTCTCTGGCCTTCTTCTTTATTCCTGGTCTTCTTCCATTCTTTATTTCCTAAACCACTTGGTGAGTCTTGATATATCAGTTTGATTGCTTCTCTCAATAACTTTTAATTTCGGTAGGAATATCCTTTTAAGTTCTGGACAGCTTCCTTTGTTACCAGCGAGGACATTTTAACCGCATCTATATAAGTGGCAACTTTTTATTTGAGGTTATTCACTTGACTCTGTGCTAGTCACCACTCTCTCATAAGCATTTCCTTTTTCTCCAGTAACTGTTGGTCCTGCAGTGCCTTGGATTACATATATTTCTCTGGTGCAACGGCACTTCCACAGTAAGCTTCAAACAACGACAACAGTCTTTTTCATATAATAAACTTCGTTATTTATAGACGGCGTCAGTTTCACTAAAGTCTATGTAGCGACAACGATCACTTTCTCTTAGGAAATTCGTTATCTTTAGACGCAACGGCGTCAGTTTCACTAAAGTCTATGTAGCGACAACGATCGCTTTCTCTTAGGAACTTCGTTATCTTTGGACGCAACGGCGTCAGTTTCACTAAAGTCTATGTAGCAACAAGATCGCTGAGCCAGGACCAACCTTTACTCAGCACAGTTCTATACGTCTCTCTCAGAGCAAACGGGATGACGTACCTTGTAACAAAAGCCTTGGTCGGCCCTTTTGATGTTAGCGATGCCTTTCGTTTCACTCACGTGTACAAACGCGTTGCTTAAAAACAGTTCTCTTTGCTTCAGGACTGGGATTGACAGCAGACTGACTTCTTGTGGTGGCAACGACCGTCTCGTATGTATCTTGCTCTTTCTCAACGAGCGGAACGGCTCAACAGATCATAAGCTTGTTATGACGAAACGATCACCCTGCTTTTCTTGTGATACAAAGTCTCTGTCTCAGGCGGTTCAGCGTCGATAGGTTGGCAGCTGAAACTTGTCAAAACTCCTTCAGTAAAAACCTCTAGTAAGCCCAGCTATAACTGTCGTTCTCCGGCTCTGTTTCAACGATTCCTGTTCCCTAGGCAACCAAGAGCAAAGGCAAGCATTAGCAGGAAAGTCCATACATGCAGGACTTCCTGGATTTGTAACCTGGGCATTTCTACCATTATGTCTGTAATTTCCAGGCAAACAAGTATCTACATTGTCACACACCCCCATGCGAGAAAGGGCATCGGCCTTCCCGTTTTTCACCCCTGGTCGAAATGTAATCACGTAGTCATATTCAGCAAAAAAAAAAGAGCCCAACGTAGTTGTCGTGATGATTGGGCCTTTGCCGTTTTTAGGTACTGGAGGTTCCGGTGGTCAGTTATTATGGTAATTGTGTGTCTGGCGCCCAAGAGGTAGTGCCTTAAAGACTGACTTAATGGCCAGGAGTTCTTTGTTTGTGATAGCGTAATTGAGTTCAGGGGGTGTGAATTTACGCGACCAGAAGGCAACAGGGTGTAACTGGCCCGTTTCGGGGTCCTTTTGTGAGAGGACGGCTCCCATAGCCATGCTTGAGGCATCCCTTTCCACCAGGTATGGGAGATCAGGGTGAGGGTGGTGTAAGATTGAGGCAGATGTGAATCTTGCTTTGAGTTCCTGGAAAGCATCCTCGGCTTCTGTTGCGAAAATCCTGGGATGAACCGGCGGTAGAAGTTTGCAAAACCCAGCATACTTTGAACCCCCTTGAATGAATTTGGGGATGGCCAGTTCAGGATAGCATCTACCTTGTGTACATCCATTTGGGCTGAGAATAAAGGCCAGGAATTCCACCTCAGACGTGGAATGAGCACTTTTTGAGCTTGGCGTAGAGCTGGTGTTGACAGAGTTTCACCAATACGTATCGTACGTGTTTAACGTGGTTCTGCTTTGATGTGGAATATACTAGGATATCGTCGATGTACACTAGAGCACAGACATCAATCAATTCCCGTAGGACATCGTTCATGAAGTATTGAAATGCAGCAGGCGCATTGCAAAGGCCAAAGGGCATTACTTGAGATTCGTACAAGCTGTATTTGGTGTGAAAACGGTTTTCCATTCGTCCCCCTATTTTACACGTACAAGGTGAAATGCTCCCCTCAGGTCTAGTTTTGTGTAGATTTGGGCATCTTTAACTTGATCAAGCAATTCAGGGATCAGTAGCAGGGAGTAGCGATTTTTTACGGTAATCTGGTTCAGTGCACGATAGTCGATGCACGTTTTCAAGTCCCCCTCCTTTTTCGGTACGAAGAATAGAGGACTGGCTGCTGGAGACTTTGAGGGACAGATGAACCTGTTGGCCAGGTATTGGTCAAGATAGGCCTTCAAGTGCTGGTTTTCTGGTTCCGTGAGTGCGTAAATTCACCTACAAGGGATTTGTGCGCCTGGTATCAGGTCGATTTGGCAATCGTAAGGTCTATGCGGTGGCAGGGTATTAGCCTGTTCTTTCTGAAAGACATCTTGAAAGCAGGGGGTAGCGATTTTTTACGGTAATCTGGTTCAGTGCACGATAGTCGATGCACGTTTTCAAGTCCCCCTCCTTTTTCGGTACGAAGAATAGAGGACTGGCTGCTGGAGACTTTGAGGGACAGATGAACCTGTTGGCCAGGTATTGGTCAAGATAGGCCTTCAAGTGCTGGTTTTCTGGTTCCGTGAGTGCGTAAATTCACCTACAAGGGATTTGTGCGCCTGGTATCAGGTCGATTTGGCAATCGTAAGGTCTATGCGGTGGCAGGGTATTAGCCTGTTCTTTCTGAAAGACATCTTGAAAGTCCTGGTATTCACTTGGTAGTGTGCCGATTGCCACAGTCGCAAGCGTGGAGGTTCTGGTGTCTATTGGTTGTTTCTCTTGGCGATAACACGTGTGGCGCAAGTCTCAGGAAAGGCCAATTCTATTGCTCGCCAATCGATTCGAGGATTGTGAGCTACCAACCATGGCATTCCCAAAATCAACTGGAACTGTGGTGCCTGAATGAGGTCGAAAATGATAGATTGTTGGTGTCCATCCTGGCACAGAAGGGTTAAAGCTGCAGTGCATTGGGATACTGAACCAGATGCTATTTCCGTGCCGTCGACAGTGGTAACAGTGTCAGTGGTTGATTTAGGGTGTAACAGAAGCCCCATCTTTGCCGCAAGTTCCTGGTCGATGTAATTCCCAACGGCTCAACTGTCTATGTATGCTCTTACTGCGTGCATCCCAGATGGTTGTTGGTGATTGATCAAGACCGCAGTGCAAATTGGGAGGTCTGTAGTTCACTTTCTTCACTCGTCAAGTGGACCCCTACACTTGCCGGGCTGGTGAGTTATCCGATTCTTTGATGGTACCTTCCTTGTCCTTGGCCCCTACCGTCCTCGGTGGCTTCACAGGGCACTCTTTAAGGAAATGACCTGACCTTCCACAGTACAGAAATAACTGCTGCTGTCTCCTTTCATCCCTTTCCGCTTTAGTCAAGGGGGATCTGACCCCCCCCTCCGATTTGCATTGGTTCTCCTGAACCTTCCGTTGTTCGGGCAGTATTGTCCTTTGAACGCACATACATAGGGCGAGGGTCCGGTCTGGTTCGATCTGCTCTTCGGTCCTGCAACCTATGATCCAGTTGAACAACAAGGTCAATGAATTCTGAGCAGTCTTTTGGGGGGTTCACTACTTGTGTGAGAACATCCTTGAGCTCCCCCCGCAACCCCTGATGAAATAACATGGTTCTCTTCTCCACTGCCCATTCTGCTTCAGCTACGCGTCTATTCAACTTGGCTATGTATGTTAATAGGTCTTGATTCCCTTGGCGTAGGGACAGAAGTTCGTTGTCTAATGCCTGCCCATGAGTACGACGGGCGAACAGCTTTTCCATCGAATGCTGAAAGCCCCTGAAGTCATGCAGCAAAGGATCATCTTGGGCCACAAAGGGTACAGACTAGTCCGTGGCGCTACCACTCAGGTAGGATAGCACAAAAGCGACCCGTGATTGGTCATTCGGAAAGGCCCCTGGCCTACAAAGTAAGGTCAGGCGGCACTGGTTCATGAACGTTGCAAACCTCTTGGGATCCCCCGTGAATGTTCGGGCGGGGCCAAGAGAACTGCCCCAGGAAGGGTTATCTGAGCGGGATTGGCTGATGGCGCTGGCATCGAGGGCACGCTTCCTGGCAATGGTGCGTGCCCTTCTTGTGACTGGAGAAGTTGCCTGCTTAAATCATCAGTGCATTCTTTGGCTACTATCAGCTCTCTCCTCAGGGTGTTGGTCTCCTGCCTGGCTGAATGTACTTTGGAACGTAGCTGCCCCAACGTGTGGGCTAACTGGTCAGTTTCTGGCGTTTCCATGATGCCCCGGTGGATTTTGATGTGAGGCTTTGCGTTCTGTAACGCTCACCTGGTATCCACTGGGACGTCACTCAGCCTGTTCTGACTTCTTACGACCTCGAACCCTTCCCTGGAGGCTATTCAACTGGAGACTGGGCCTGAAACACAGGATTGGTAGAGTTTAAATCCCTATTGTCTCTGTGTGCTTGAACCCCTTCTTCCCTGGGGTCCAACCCTTCCCTTTGATCCACAGCTCACCTTGTTTTCTTGGATAGTGTGCTCTCCGTCCTGCTTTCAGTGCAGGGCCGCATTGATTGATGCAGGCTCGTTGCTGCCTAGTTACTTCACTGGCAAGAGTCTGACAGGTAAGTATAATGAGTCTTTTGAACAGTTCTCTAACTTCGTTCCTTTCCTTCCTTATATGATGGCTGGCGTCCGGGATTGCGGCGTGCTGCTGAGATGAGTAGCGCTGAAGGTGAGTGAGAGCGTGGTGCACCCTTTTCGTATTTGCATTGAACTGAGTTCTTTTTCTGTGTCTTTTGGGTGCCGGAACGTTTTCATGACGTTATGAAGAACAAATGCGGTGGGGTAAGCGCGGTATGCAGCGCCTCTAAATGTTTCCACGCTAACCTGGAGTGTCTTTTCCCTCTTGCAGATGGATGAGAAGTTCCGGAGACAGAGTTCCCCCAGAGCGGCTGGGATTCAGGTAAGCGTTTGAAGCTTGTACAGTATTTAAAAATAAGCAAAGATTTGCAGAATGCTTACTAATGCCTTTTTTCTGTTCTTTTCCCTTTTCCTTAGTAAGCGGCGTGCCGGGATGGGAATGACACCGCCGAAGATGCCCGCAGAACATAAGGAGCGATGAATGATGGGCAGAAGCTCTGCAAAGTAAGGCTGTTCCTAACGGTGTTCTTGTTCTTGCAGGAGCTGAGCGCAGAAGAAAGATGCAGGCCTGCTGGAGACCGATCCGAACACGGCGAGTGTCACGCTGCAGGTGCAGAAAACGCAAAGCATGTTTCTCAGCCTGGTTGTGGCTTAAATAGTCTCTGGGTATCCCAGGTGTCTCTGGGCTGAACCACACCCAAAAGACTAGACCGCACATGCAGTTCTGGGAACCGAAATATGTGGGGGCATCCATCTTGTCCCCATCAATGCACTACAAGTCCAATCCCCAATGTTATCCTATGGGAGTGAGTGAGTGAGTCTGGTGCCACAAGCGCCAAGTCTGACTCCAAGTGGGTCTTTGGAGGGATGGAGAGGCCCTTGAGGGCCATGTAGGTGGTCGTGGCCTGGCTCCAGCCTGACATCTTGGAGGGCTGGGGACATGATGGGCAGGAATCATGACACCTAATCGTCCCCTATTCTGTGGGCTCTAAGGTCACGTTTCTTCTGACTGCTATATTAAAGTGCAGGAACAAGGCGAATCCTCTCATTTTTATCTCAAGTGTCCTACCTGGTATCCTCTGTTTTCTCTCGAGTGTCTATCCCGGTAACCTCTGTTTTCTCTCGGGTGCAGAGGCCCTTGAGGGCCATGTAGGTGATTGTGGCCTGGCTCCAGCCTGACATCTTGGAGGGCTGGGGACATGAGGGGCAGGAATCATGACACCTAATCGTCCCCTATTCTGTGGGCTCTAAGGTCACGTTTCTTCTGACTGCTATAATAAAGCGCAGGAACAAGGCGAATCCTCTCATTTTTATCTCGAGTGTCCTCCCTGGTATCCTCTGTTTTCTCTCGAGTGTCTATCCTGGTAACCTCTGTTTTCTCTCGGGTGCAGAGGCCCTTGAGGGCCATGTAGGTGATTGTGGCCTGGCTCCAGCCTGACATCTTGGAGGGCTGGGGACATGAGGGGCAGGAATCATGACACCTAATCGTCCCCTATTCTGTGGGCTCTAAGGTCACGTTTCTTCTGACTGCTATATTAAAGCGCAGGAACAAGGCAAATCCTCTCATTTTTATCTCAAGTGTCCTCCCTGGTATCCTCTGTTTTCTCTCGAGTGTCTATCCCGGTAACCTCTGTTTTCTCTCGGGTGCAGAGGCCCTTGAGGGCCATGTAGGTGATTGTGGCCTGGCTCCAGCCTGACATCTTGGAGGGCTGGGGACATGAGGGGCAGGAATCATGACACATAGCATCCTTTGGCTTTCACTACCACCTCTTTGACAATGAACCTCAGATCTTATTTTTATTTCCCTCCCTTAACCCCCTGCTATCATTGAACACATCACCAGCTGCCTGAGAGCTGCCAGTAACCGGATAGCTCTCAGCTTTGTGGAGGTCCAGAAGAATCAAGCAGACACTGTCTGTGAAGACATTTTCAAGAAAATTATTAAAGAAATAAGAATAAGGTCTCACTTTCTCAAACGCTATGCGGTGTTCCCTGCCTAAGTAACTAACTAAGGTGCTCATCAGACATCAGCAAATTTCCCAAAGGAAAAGATCTGCTGTCCAAAACTAAACCTAACTGACCTTACGACTATTCTAACAACTACAGTCAGGAGAATGGCTCACTTCTCCTGTTGGATGCTCTTCACACGTGTCTTCTGTATCTTTAAAGTTCTTTTCAATAGTCAAGTTTTAAACAGTCTTTTGGGACTCTGCACCAATTCCTGCAGTTCTCTCGTCAGGCTTTTGTCTTTCTTCCCTTCTTTATAAGCTACTCTCCTTGGCCTTGGTCGAACCATTTGATCCGTGCTAATGATCTGTATTTGTCAAAAAAATGTATTTTCCTATTTGTTGTCTGCTTTCTGTGACATTATAGTGTGCCTTGTGTAAGTGAATCCGGCACACACCCAAGTCAACGCCTAGCAGGTAGTGCACAACTGAAATCCTTATTTATTTTTGTCTAAAAGTTCTTTATTCTGAACGATATACCACTCATATCACGCCCTTCTCCTGGAACCCCCCCCCCCTGGTCACACTGAACCAGGAACCTGGCTGGTTTGCAAAGGTTAATATTAATTTATGTATTTAAAATGTTATCACAATATGTCTTAATAGGTACACAACAATCACTAATGGGGTGAGGTAACACTGAAAATCTCTTTAATACACAAGGAGTAAGTATTCAGCAAAACAATTCAGCACAGAAAATAATACTTTTGTGTGGGTGCAGATCAGATGGCACTGTGGTTATAGGTTCCCCCTGTATACCCCTCCACCCCCAATAGGTAATGTAAAGAAATAGGAGGAGAGACCAGGTTTTCAGGAATGCCAGAATTCAAACTGAATATCAATCCCACTTTCCCCCCTTTCAAACACAAGAAAAAATGGAATTGACTGTCAAGCTGTCAGAATGGCTTTCAAAGTTATATTTAGAATGGACTGGGCAAAAACACCAAATATGGTCAAAATTACTGAAATTGGTATAACTTCTTATGTGAGCTGCTTTGCACAGTTGCACACAAACACAAGCAATGATTTAATCCCAAGAAAACATTTGAAATCTTAAAATTCAAGTCGGAAGCAATTAAAAGCTGTTTTACATGTGTACAATTTCCCCAAAACTAAAATTTGTGGCAAACTTTACACTGCGCGATATTCGCGATAACGGGAGAATCGCATTGAATGCGATTGATAGATATCGATGTTAGCTACAAGCAGAAGTTGAAATTTTGTTTCTATCACTGTCATGATGCCCGCTCCCGGGGAGCCGGTTCAAGCACTGCGTCCCCGAAAGGGGACATCCAGTCCCCAAGGAAGGACCCAGCAACCCCATATAGGGGCCCTTTGGACAGTGTCCTGGTGCCTATGGCGCCAGGCTCATAAAAGACATCAGTCCTGGCGCCATAGGCGCCAGGCTCATTATGGGAGTGCTTGGGTGCACTTACCTGATGCAGACCATGCTGCAGGATCCCGGCCTCCTTGAGGCCTGAAAGGAACTACTTTACCTGTGGGACTAATTACCATCCGGGCGTGGTCGGGGAAGGATACATACCTGATTGGAGGAAGGATACATACCTGGAACTTCTTCCAAGGCTATTTAAACCCCACCCAAACAGCCACACGTGCTTCGCGTTGTTCTGCATCTAGCAGCTGGACGCTCACCGTGTCTGCTCCTGCATCCTGATTTCTGCCACGCCTGCCAGCATCCTGGATCACCTGAAAAGGAAGAGAAGAAGAGAACAGAAGAAGGAAAAGTCCTTACCTGCTAAATCCGCATCCCGGAGACATCTCGCCGACAATCCTGAAAAGGAAAACTTTTATTTAAAAGCTCATGGCGTTGATCACTGCAGCGCCGCATTCCACTCACCTTTACAGGGCACCTCCATGTTCAGCAGCGATCATCCGGATTCGCAGTCACACCCCAGCGCCTAGGGAGAAAAAGACCAGAACAAAAGGTGAGAGAGAGAAGGGAATAAGGAAAGCTAAATCTCCATGTTAAGACTTACCTGTTGATTCATTCCCTCTTCATTTCGGGTCCGCGCCGCATCCTGGCATTTCCGGACCCCGGCCCCTAAGGGGAAAAAGAGACATCAGCGTTAATGAGCGAATGAAAAGACATTACCAAAAAACGCTCATTAAAGACTTACCTGATTTCTACAAGGATTTCACCTCTCATCTCGAGTCGGTGCCTGTTCCCCAGCATTCCGTACCCCGGCCCCTATGTGGAAAAAGACACTAGCATTAGTACATTAATGCATGGACACAAGGGGAACCTCTTATCAAAAAACTTACCTGGAAGCCAAGCAAATTTGGTTCTCACCAATCCGAAAATCCAGTGAAGTAACTGGATACCAACGTACCCCTGCATCAGAAGCAGGATGGAGAGCTCGTCCTTCCAGACCCTAAGGTGAGAGCTACGAGGAATCACAGAAGGGTTTCGAGGAGGGTGAGAGGGGAAAGTGGGAGGCCGATTGCATTACCATGCAGACAGTTAATCCCCTATTTTCACCTACAGAAGGATACTTCTGCGAGCCAGACAAGCCAGATTTGGGGGCCCGGTCCAGTCCGTCTTCCGAACCCTGCGCATCACCTTAGAAGAGGTCAGCAGCGCGAACCAGGCCAGCGCCTCCGTGGGAGTCAGGTGAGCGTAACAATACCCAAACCTGAGGAAGTTACAGACGTTTTAGTAGAGGTCGTTTTTTCGAGACAGGCGCGAGAAGGGAAAACAGGAATGCACTTTTAAAATGACAAATGGTTTTCTTAAGCTAGAGGATGACTATGAACAAAATGAATACCACACAGAAACACAGCCACTTGATCAGGGTGACTGCCTGCTAAGGAAATTCACCTTCTTCAGATGAGAAAAAGATCTGCGCAAAGATTGTTTTAACAATATGGGTTCTGGAGAAAAGATAGGATGGTTTGGAGAGAGGTTCAGACAATGCACAGATACTCCTACAATACATGTTCTGAATACAAGATAGGATGGGTCTAAGATAGGGATAAGATTATGCAAAGTACATATGTGTCATGATGCCTACCCCCGGGCATCCAGACCAAGTCCGTCAACCCCGGAAGCAGGCATCATGTTACCTGGAGCAAACCCAGCAACCCCTGTTAGGGGCTATCTGGGTACAGTCCTGGCGCCTATGGAGCCAGGCTCATATGAGACATCAGTCCTGGCGCCATAGGCGCCAGGCTCATATGTTAAAACTTACCTGATGCAGACCATGCTGCAAGGGATCCAAGCATCCAAGCCCATGTGAGGCTTGAACGGATCTTAGGGACTATTTTGTTACTCAGGTGTGGCTGTGGAGGAATACTTACCTGGGACTACTTTGAAGGCTATTTAAACCACGCCCGAAGAGCAGCACATGCTTCGCGTTATTCTGCATCCAGCAGCGTAACGCTCACCGTGTCTGCAGTCAGCATCCTGCCACGCCCGCCTCGAGTCCAGAGCGCCTAGAAAGAAGGGAAAGAAGAAGAAAGGTTAGAACAAGAACTTTACTGGATTTCTTACCTGATTTCGGATTCAGCGCATCTTCGAACCAGAAACAGACTTCATTTTAAACGCGTCGAATCGCCAGCAGCAGCGCCGCCCCATACTCACCGTTCCTCCCAGCATCTCTACGATCCGGTGCTGTCTCCATCACCTGGTTGCCGCATTCCAGCGCCTAAGGGGGACAGGAAAACAACAAGGTGAGCCAAGGGAACAAACAAGGACAATCTCTTGCCACCATATGCTTACCTGAGGAAATATTATCCACCAGCACGCCAAATCTTCCTACGCTGCACCAGCAAGAAAAGAGAAAGCAGCGAGTTAAACCTTGGCATCATTTACCAGACAGTGCAACAAAACACAGACCCTTACCTGAACGCTTTCAGCTGCCACAAGACGATCATCTTTTGGGTCTAAGCTGCAAAAGAAACAAGGAATTGGACAAGAGTGATTAATTGGACATTTTGAACTCATAAGAACTATATACTTACGGCCTTTCGCCCGGAGGTTTGGTGCCAAGATTTGTCCAGAACTCTTCCAATATCCTCAAGCCAGTGAAGTAACTGGCCATCAACGCGGCCCTGCATTCTTCGCAGGATGGAGAGCTCATCATACAAAACTATAAGGTGAGCTTTGTGAAAGGGAATGTCAGAAGTGATAAGTGGGGACGCAGTGAGGTGTTAATACTCAAATCCACGGGTGGCTAATTCCCTTTCCCCGTCTTTAGGAGACTACTTCTACGGGTCAAGCAGACGAAGCTAGATGGGCCAGTCCAGTCAGTCATCTCTGAACTACGCATCACGTTGGTGGAGACCGTGGCTGTCCAGTTCCGCTCGATACCCCTGTGGGAGCCAGGTTGGCGTAACAGAATGCTGGTGACACAATTCTACCTGTTTATACTCACTGGATAACCTTTTAAATGGAACCGTCAATTCTGGTCAGGGGATAGGAGCTGGTTTAGGACGGGTGGGCATATCGGACTGGGCAGCGTCAGAAAGGCGCTCTGGGCACGGCACAGGACTGGAGTGGATCTGCAATGCACTCTGGTCACAGCACAGCACAGGACTGGACTGGATCTGCCCTTCTTGGTTTTGAGGATATTTATTTTCAGCAGGCAAGCAGCAACAGCACAGCCCGGCTGTAATATGATGCTTCCCCTTTAGGCTTGTAGGGTTTCTGTTCTGGAATTTGAGGCCTAGCTGAGAATGGTTCAGCTATGCAGTGGCCTTTTGCTTTGCCAAGTTTCTGGAGTCTGGAGCAAGGAAGATGTAGAGTTCAGCAGCAGGGTGCTCTGCCAGCATCCGGATAGTGAGTGAATCTGTCTCCCTCATATGTGGTGAGCTGTCTCTATTTATCTATGAAATGACATCATAAAGGGGGTGTGTGGGCTGGTTTAGCCTAAGCTTGCCCCTTTGACATGTGATTGGGTCAGAGTATGCTCTCTGCCTTGATAGGAGGAGATAAACAGAGAGTCATCTTTATGGTGTCATTTTATGAGGCTGAAAATCCACCCCTAGCCCCTGCAACACAAAATCTACTTTTGGCAAAATGCATATTTCCACATGTGCAACCTCTGTAAAAATCACATGTACAGATTACATATGTTACCTATAAGCTACTCCTCAAAACCCCGTAGCTGTGGGATCTTGTCTCTGCTTTTCACAGAATTTTGCCCTTTTCACTCAGAACACAATGTCCAATTTTTAAGCAAATTTCTGCAAGTGTGCGTGTTTAACATGGGTATAAGTGTATAAGGTTTCACAGTTCTAGCGGAAATACATTTTGCATCAAATCATATTTCTTGCCATTTTTGTCCAGAACATGTCACGCAGTTCTGGCGCCTCTTCACCCGAGCAGCCGGAAATTACATTAACTATTCTGTTATTTTTATATTTTTCACAGTTTTACATAGTAAGTTATCAGTCTTTTTAAAATGTGTTCTTTGTCCTTCTTAAGCATCAAATGGTTGTTTTAGCTCCACCCCTTGGTCTCTCCCTGGAAGCCCAGGAACCATCACCCCTGTTTGCTCCTTCCAGAGGCCATTTACGACTGTCTTCGCACTTTGAATTTCCTGAGCTGGCCATTGTTCCTTTTGGCTCTGCATAGGTGGCTAGTTTCAAGACATATACTATCCATGCAATGCAGTGTTTAGGCTAACCCGTTAGCCTTAGAAGTAGTTTTGTGGAGGAGATAAGGGATAGGCAAAAGAATGGGAGATCCTCCTTTTACCAGATACCGCTTCACAGTGCTCTTGGTTGTCAATAGCCACCACTGTCCCACTATCCTCCCCAGATTGCCCCAGAAATGTGACCTTTTCAAACAGTCCTCTGTCACCCACAAACCAACAGGCAAGCAGAGAGGGTGAACATATTCATTAAAGGCAGCCTCCAATTGGCAGAGTCATCCAATAAAACGTCAAAGCTCATATCTTTAGAAGCTTATGAAACCTGCAGACTTATACCCAACATAATTCCTTGAGTCTCACTATTTCAAATGCTGCGGGAGAGAAGCGACATTTCCGGTCTGATTCTGCCCTGAATGCCTGACTTCAGAGAAGATACTACTATGTCAGTGAAAGACTAGCTGTATTGTGGTATGGGAAGTAAAAACAAATGAAACAGAAGCGCCTCTGTGACAAAATGACTACTGCTCTGGAGGAGTACAGGGGTGAGTAGTGGCCATACCCCCTACTTAGCCCACACTACTACTAAACCAGCAGTGATCCCAATCATAAAAGGTAAAACAGACAGAGCATGACGGTTCCTTGGCCTTTAGTGGTAATGTGGGCCGAGGGCAGGCTATACTCTCAGGATAGGTGTGTGGTGATAAAGTAGCAACCCAAATAGTAATAGTACAAAGATGGTAAAATAGAATATCCAATCAAGGTTTTATAAAAATATATGCACTTTAAATAAAAAATCAAGAAACAAAATCAGACTAAAAATCAAAAAGGTTTCCTCCATAACCTACCTTGGTTTTTCGATTTCTACGTGGGTTTTCGATTTACTGCAAAAATAGGGTCTAGTATTTCCCTCATGAAGGCACTCTGAAGCAAACTTTGTGCTTTCTCCTTGCTGCCGTTAATTGAATTGTTGCAAACTGATCCCCTTTTGTGGCCGAAGCTTTCTGGACAGATTGGATGGGAAAGTTTGGAAGGCCATTTTGGGTCTCCCAAAATCCACACCCATAAGTGCCAATAGACTGGAATTAGGAATTGGGCCTTAGATCTTGGTGGGCCCAATACGTAAAAAGAAGCTTGTCCCTGCACTCTAAAACTAAGGGGGCTGAAGGAAATTCCCTCTGTTCCTATATGAAAGATCTTCTACAGGGTAGCCTGGCCCGACTCGACTTTTTGCTTAAGTTCCACAAGAGGTGTGAGGATTTTGCGGGTGTGATCCCTCGGAAGATTGGGATTGTTCAGGGACAACCAGCATATGTTCTTATCATCAGGAAACCTGAAACCTTATTTGCAAAAATGTCCATCTAAGAAACACCAGGATCTGTACTTTAAATTTTGTCTCAAAAGTCTCCCCACCTTAGAAGCTACAGGTCCTAAATTGGGTATGCCAAGGGGCGTGCGTGGGTGTCGAGCGCGTGGGTCAGCCACAACTGAATCATTGGCCCATTTGGTATTAGAGTGCCCTCTTTTCATGGGTCAAAGAATTTGTCTTCTGGGGGGGCTTCCTGCATTCGATATCTCTGGTCCAGACCAAAAATATATGGGAGAGGTTAATGCTTACCTCTAATCAAGCTTTAATATTTGCCCTGACAATGCTTTTAGAGAAAATTCCACAGGTCTTGAAGACCAGAATGCTAGAGGGGGAAGCAGCATGGAGGGTGATTTGGGACAAACCTATGTGCCCAATATGGGAGAAAATGCTGTTGAGATATTAAGTTGTTTTTTGATTAAATGGTTTACAGTCAATGTCAATAAATCACACGGCTCCACCTTATCTAACAGAAAAATTCACCATCAGATGTTCTACACAGGTCACTAGATCGACTAACACGTCTTGCCTGGTGTTCCCAAGATATAAACTAAAATAATCAGGGGGGAGCAGCTTCCCTGTCTTGGTGGCCCAACGGTGGAATACACGTCCACCCACCCTCAAGTTGACCCAGAGCTTCACCAACTTCATCTATCTCTTGGCTTATCAGCAAGAACTAACTATGACTCCATGTACTGAGGTGTACAAATCCACTCCACCCTCGTTGAACCTTCCCTCATGATGCAACTTATAATTTGTTGTCTTTTCCCTCTGCTTTTTGTGCCATGGAAACTTTCCTGCTTTTGAATGTAAATTTGCAACCTGCCTTCATGATTTTCTTCAAGAAATGCAACTGTAATTTTACTATTTGACTTTGTCTGTAAAAATAGTATTTTTGTATTTTTGCTCTAAACACGCCCAGATACCTCAGGGTTAGGTGTGCTATAGTAATAAATAAAACAAGTAAACAATGTAAATCTGTGTATATATTGTATATTTTGTGGCTCATTTTGTGTTGAGTTAGTGTAAAGGTTTCTTGTAAACTGTAAAACACTTAATAAAAAAAAAATAGATAAAAACCAAGAATGCACCTAACTAACTATAAAAACACCAACAAAAACCTGCCCCAGCGGAAGAGAACACAGAGAATAGTATAGAATGGCCCTCTGGGTCCTTGAGTAGGGGTGATCAAGCAATGACACTATTCAAAAAGGATATGTCTTTCAAGAAAACGACTGAAAAGGGGTTTTACAAGTCACTATGGTCCCAAAAGCTGGACCAGGGAACAGGGTCTCCTAACAGTAGCTGGTTCTTGATCTTGCATGGTTCGACATTGTCAAACTAGGCTTCTCTGCACTTTTCTTGTGGGTGAAAGGGGGTCAAGATGCAGTGAGTCGCGTTGATCCAGGGAAGATCTCCCATTATTACAGGCCTCTGTGTATTTCGAGTCACTGTTCCGTGTGGTGCAGGTCGAAGAGTCCAACACTTTTGGCTTGACAGTCCAGTTGGTTCAATTCAATGTTAGAGATGGATCGAGTCAGCGTGTGACCAAATGGCTTCCAGCACTTCAAATCAGTGCTCCAGTTGGACCGAAGTATGATCCTGTTGGTTAGGTGTGGTCTTACTCTTGGACTTTCTGGTTGCTGGGAGTCCCCATCCTTGACAGACTAAGTCCTTTTTTACTCCCCTCCCCCACTCCAAGGAGCTTGATTAGCACTGTGAGAAACCTGAGTATATTCTCCCCAACAAACCTTGAGAATCCCTTATTCAGTTGGCCAGGACACGGCTATCGCTGTTGAATCTAGTTCCTGGGGGTGGACCAGTGGGGGAGGATCACCTGGATGAGGGAACCCAAGGTTATGCTCGAGGGAATACCCCAGGTGAGATGTTGTACCCTCACGGAGAAGATGGTGAGGGGAACAAAGTCCCTGAAGCATCTATAAGCTATTCCCACTTATCATGTCTTCCACCCATTGTATCTCCCTTAACCAAAGGTAAAGCCAACAACCCATTCACCTCTGTTAAACCTGGTAAGAACCACAACTCCCAGAAGGCCGCTTTTCCTGATTCCTATCCGAATTCTCCTGGTCACTCTTCTCCTTGTTCCTCTGGTTATTCTTTCCTGAATACCAAATCTACCTTGGTAAAACCCTACCAATCCTGTCCCTCTGATTATCATTTCCTGCAATCTCAACCGGCTCAGACAAAACACTACCATTCCCAGAAAACCCCCTGTTTGTCTTCCGACAATAATCCTGGTCATTCCAGTTTGTCCACACACCCCACAAGTCTCACCCTTCTGTAACGCTCACCTGATTCCCGCAGAGGCGCCGGTCTTGACTGGGTGAATGCCGTATCTTCAAAGGTGATGTGTAACACACGGTTGGCTCTTTGGGCTGGACCTCTGTGCACTGTATGTCTGACTCGAAGAGTAAGATGTCTGCAGATAGAAAATATGGGATTAATGAACTGGGGTTATTGGGTGCCTCTCTCCTCTTCCCTTTCTCTTCTCTTGTAGAACCCCAAAGGTTAACGCCCTCACCTTAGGTAAGTGAACGCCGAGCTCTCCATCTGCCTCGGGGCAGGGTGCCGTAACCAGTTTCTTCACTGGATAAGGGTGCAGGCCTCTTGACCTCAGAGGACTGCTGTCCGTCGTTAACTGCACGAACGGTAAGTTCTGGGCACTTCAAATGTCTTAAAAGTCTTTTGTAATGATATCTCTTGTTTTGCAGGGTTCCGGCGATGGCGGATGGCGGGCTGATGAGAGTTGAGGATCGAACCCGCGTGAGGAATAGAAGCGCCTGGAAGCACGTAAGTAAGCGCTTGTAGCCTGGTTCACGATGCGCACTAACTGTCCCTTTTATCTTGCAGGTACAAGTTCGGAGCTTTAGAGAAGCTGAAGGAATACCCACTGGATTCGGCGTGGGAAGGAGTAATGGCACGTGAGTAATAAAGTTGCCCAATATCTTTAAACGCACCTTCTTTTGTCTTTCAGATGCGGGATGCAGCGCCGAAGGCCTCCGGAGCGTGCGAAGAGCTGGTAAGCTTTTGTCTTTCAGATGCCGGAATGCAGTGCGAAGACCTCCGGAGCATGCGAAGAGTAGGTAAGCCTTTGTCTTTCAGATGCCGGAATGCAGCGCGAGGCCTTGGTGACAGCCGATGGACCAGGTAAGAGACCGTAGTGCTAACCTGTTCTTTCTTTGTCTTTACAGGTGCTGCTGAAGACTGGATTCCAGGATGGTAAGCCTTTGTTCCCTTAGGCCCAGGATCAGAAGCAGAAGACACGATGAGCGTTCTGCTGCAGAGAATGCAGAATAACGCAAAGCAAGATTTATCCATCGGGTGTGGTTTAAATAGCCTCCTGTAGTGCTTAGGTATCTCCTTCCACAGCCACGCCTAGGTAAGAAAAGAGTTCCTGCTTTCCAGAAGAGTTCCAGTGTTCTGAACCTAGGGAGTGGCTCCTGCCCCACCCAACAGGAAAAGTAGTCCCAAACAGAAGAGGATCAGGGGTTCAACTGGCAGGTAAGTAAGCAGCATGGTCTGCTGCAGGTAAATCCACCCAAGCATTATGAGCCCGGCGCTTCCAGCGCTGGGACTGGGCATCTTTATGAGCCTGGTGCCGCTGGCGCCAGGACAGGGTCCAAAAGGTCCCAATTGGGACTGGCTGGCACTCGGAACCGGGGTTATGGTTCTGCTTCCAAGGGAGTCGGGCAAGTCCTGATCTTTTGGAAGCAGAGATCATGACAGCACCCCCCCTCAAGGCCCCTCCCAAACCGGGCTTCTCCGGGGGTTTGGGCTTGTTAGGAAATGTTCGATGAAATCTTTTGATTAGACGAGGCGCGTGGACATATTCTGCAGGTTCCCAGGATCTTTCTTGGGGACCGTAGCCTTTCCAGTCAATCAGGTAAAATAGTTTAGATTTGGAGATCTTGGAATCCAGGATGCTTTTGACTTCAAACTCGAGTTCTCCATCAACTAGAATAGGTTTTGGAGATGTAGTTAGTTGGGTTTGAGGTTGCACAGGTTTTAATAGAGAGACGTGGAAGACCGGATGTATCTTCATGTGAGGGGGCAAGTCCAACTTGACCACTACTGGATTTACTATGGTAGTGATGGAATAGGGACCAAGGTATCTTGGGTTGAATGTGCGTGGTCCTTTTAGAGATAGATATTTGGTGGATAACCAGACTTGATCTCCTACTTGATATTGGGGGGCTTCCTTCCGATGTTGGTCTGCTCCTTTCTTGTATTGTTCTTTAGCCCTTTGAAGGTGAGAAACGGCTTCCTTAAAGGCTTGGGTGATTGTAGAATGCAGGTGGTCTACTGCTGGTGTTCCAAGATCTTGGAGTGGATCCAACTCCGAGGTTCGAGGGTGACTACCGTATAAAAGAAAAAACGGCGTCTTCCCAGTTCCCGAGTGGACAGAGTTATTGTAGGCATATTCGGCTATCCAAAGGATATCTTTCCAAGTTTTTTCAGTTTGTTGTAGCATGCAGCGCAAATACTGTTCCAGAGTTTGATTGGTCCTCTCGGTTTGTCCGTCGGTTTGAGGGTGGTGGCTGGTCGAAAGTCTCACATCAATTTGAGCTGACCGACAGCAACTTCGCCAAAAATGAGAAATAAATTGACTACCTCGATCCGAAATTAGAACTGAAGGAAAACCGTGCAGTCGGACGATGTTTTCGAGAAATTCTCGGGCCAGAGTTGCTGCTGTTAGTAAGCCTTTGAGTGGAATGAAATGCGCCATCTTGGAGAATAGGTCCACGATTACTAGGATCGTATTGTATCCGGAGCATGGAGGTAGATCGGTGATGAAGTCCATAGAAAGCGTATGCCAAGGGCGAGGCGGGATGTCAATAGGGCGTAAGAGGCCGGCTGGTTTTTCCTTTTGACTCTTGTTTTGGGCGCATACTCCACAGGACATTATAAAGTCTCTGATATCTTTTTTCCAAGACGGCCACCAGAAGTAGCGCTTGATCTTTTCCGAGGTCTTGGTCATACCGGGATGTCCTTCCATTAAAGAATCGTGATAACAAGAGATTACCTTTTTCTGTAAATCTGTGCTGGGCAGGTATAACTGTTCTTGGAAATATAATAGGTTGTCCTTCACCGTAAAGTCCTTTCCCTGCAGATGCCAATTCTGTATGTCTGCTGGAGTTACCAGTAGCCTGGCTTTATCCTTAACTTCCTCTATGGATTGTGTGGCGATTACACCTAGAATTCTTTGTTCGGGAATGATAGGTACAGGTTTAGGATTGATCAAATGTTCTTCCACTCCCATCCGAGAAAGGGCATCAGCTTTACCGTTTTTTGTACCAGGTCGATAGGTAATTATGAAGTCAAACTCGGCAAAGAATAGTGCCCAACGGAGTTGCCTAGAGGATTGAGCTTTTGCGGTTTTCAAATATTGCAGGTTTCGGTGATCTGTAATCACAGTAAAGGTGTGTCGGGCCCCCAGAAGATAATGCCGCCAAGCCTTAAAGGCGGACTTGATAGCTAGAAGTACCTTATCAGTAATAGTGTAATTGATTTCAGGAGGCGAGAATTTGCGGGACCAAAATGCCACGGGATGCAACTGATTGGTTACTGGGTCCTTTTGTGATAGAACTGCCCCCTTGGCAAGGCTCGAAGCATCAGTTTCAACGATGTAGGGGAGTTCTGGGCGAGGATGTTTTAAGATCGGTGCAGAGATAAATCTAGTCTTCAAATTCTGGAAAGCTTGTTCCGCCTCGGTAGACCATTCAAAACGTTTGTTTTTCTTTAACAAGGCGGTGATGGGCTGGACTATTCGAGAGAATTCGGGGATAAACCTGCGGTAAAAGTTAGCGAAGCCTAACATGCTTTGAACACCTTTTACGGAGGATGGCGATGGCCATTTGAGAATTGCATCGACCTTCTTTGAATCCATACGCACTCCACTAGGTGATAATATGAATCCCAAGAATTCAACTTCAGTCACGTTGAAAACACATTTTTCCAACTTAGTGAAAAGTTTGTGTTGACGCAATCTCTCGAGGACCATTTTCACGTGTTTCCGATGAAGAATAAACGAGGATGTCGTCAATGTAAACAACAACACACACATCTATGAGCTCTCTGAGGACATCGTTCATAAAATATTGAAAGGCGGCCGGGGCATTGCAAAGTCCGAAGGGCATGACCTGATATTCAAATAGCCCATACTTGGTGCGGAAGGCCGTCTTCCATTCATCGCCCTCTTTTACTCGTACCAAGTGGTAGGCTCCTCTAAGATCCAGCTTTGTATATATGCATGCTTTTCTGACTTGGTCCAGGAGTTCAGGGATCAAAGGTAACGGATATCTATTCTTAATGGTGATCTGGTTCAGGGCACGATAATCTATACAAGTTCTAAGGTCCCCTTCTTTTTTTGGAACGAAGAACAGAGCTGAGGAAGCAGGGGACTTGGAAGGACGAATAAACCCATTCGCTAGGTATTGATCCAGGTATTGTCGGAGGTGAAGATTCTCAGGCTCGGTGAGGGCATAAATTCTACTACAAGGAGGACTAGATCCAGGCATCAGGTCTATCTGGCAGTCATAAGACCTATGAGGAGGTAGAGAGTTAGCCTGATCCTTCCGGAAAACATCTTGGAATTCTAGGTATTCAGGAGGTAACTGGGGAGCCTCCGAGGAAATTGCTGCCAGTGCAACACCAGGTCGAGGGTGACAAGTAGAGACACATTCTGGAAACTGAACCGTTCTTGCTCGCCAATCGATCTGAGGATTGTGCTTCTCTAACCAAGGAATTCCTAGAATAATCTGGAACTGAGGGGCCTTGATCACATCGAACACGATCTTCTCATGGTGTCCATCTTGACTTACTAGCGTCACTTCTTGGGTGGTATGAGTTACTGGTCCGGAGGCTATCTCTGTACCATCTACCGTAGTAATGACGTCCTTTACAGCCTTTGGACAAAGAGTCAGATTCATCCTCAAAACCATTTCATGATCCACATAATTGCCGATGGCACCGCTGTCGACGTAAGCTTCAATCGCATGTAATCGATCCGGATGTTCAGGGCTAATGAGGACCATAGGTATCACGAAATGCGAGGTCACGGAACTGGTTTTAACGCTCGGCAAGAGGACCTCTATTTTTGTCGGGCGAGGTCGTTTCCCTGCTCAGAGTTTGTGACCCTGGTAACTGCAGCTCCACTGCCTTCTTGGCTGGTTTCACCGGACAGTCTCGAAGAAAGTGCCCCGAGTTTCCGCAATAGAGGCATAATTGCAGCTGTTTTCTCCTTTCCCGCTCCTTTTGTGTTAGTGGTCCTTTCAGGCCCCCTATTTGCATGGGTTCCCCGGAGTCTACTCCTTTGGTAGGAGTTGGTGGTTTGGAAAATACTCGAGCATCAAACTTGGAACGATCGACCTTCCTGTTCTGCAGTCTGTGGTCAATTTGAACGACTAAGTCAATATAGTCCGAACAGTCTTGCGGGGGATTCACTACTTGGGCTAACACATCTTTGAGCTCTCCACGTAGACCTCTATAAAACAGCATAATCCTTTTGTCCTCAGGCCATCGAGTTTCCACTATCAGTCTGTTGAAAGACGCAATATAAGCCAAAAGGTCTTGATTACCCTGTCGCAATGAAAGGAGCTCATTGTCCAAGGCCTGCCCCTGTGAATGTCTTGCAAACAGTTTTTCCATACTGAGCCGAAAAGCTTGAAAATCATGGAGAACCGGATCATCTTGATTAACTAGAGGGATCAACCAGTCTGCCGCATTGCCACTAAGGTACGAAAGCACGAAAGCTACCTTCGCTTGATCAGTTGGAAAGGCTGCTGGCCGGCATAAGAAGTGCAACCGGCACTGATTAATAAATACTGCAAACCTCTTTGGGTCACCAGAAAATCGTTCGGGCGGAGCCAGAGGTACATTCCCAGGTAGGTTGATCTGCACTGGGTTCGTAGAGGATGTTGAAGGAAGATTTGCCCCTGATGCGGGTAACGGAGTTTGTCCGGCTTGTGACTGTAGCAATTGTCTAGCGAGATCGTCTGTTCGCTCCTTGGAAATAATCAGTTCCCTTCTTAGAGCATTCGTTTCCTGACGGGCTGCATGCACTTCTGCTCTTAGTTCCCCAAGTAACTGGGCTAGCTGGTCGGTATCCGAGGTTTCCATAGCGCCTGGGTGGGAGTTTTGCTGTAGGCTTTGCGTTCTGTAACGCTCACCTGATTCCCACAGAGGCGCCGGTCTTGACTGGGTGAATGCTGTATCTTCAAAGGTGATGTGTAACACACGGTTGGCTCTTTGGGCTGGACCTCTGTGCACTGTATGTCTGACTCGAAGAGTAAGATGTCTGCAGATAGAAAATATGGGATTAATGAACTGGGGTTATTGGGTGCCTCTCTCCTCTTCCCTTTCTCTTCTCTTGTAGAACCCCTAAGGTTAACGCCCTCACCTTAGGTAAGTGAACGCCGAGCTCTCCATCTGCCTCGGGGCTGGGTGCCGTAACCAGTTTCTTCACTGGATAAGGGTGCAGGCCTCTTGACCTTAGAGGACTGCTGTCCGTCGTTAACTGCACGAATGGTAAGTTCTGGGCACTTCAAATGTCTTAAAAGTCTTTTGTAATGATATCTCTTGTTTTGCAGGGTTCCGGCGATGGCGGATGGCGGGCTGATGAGAGTTGAGGATCGAACCCGCGTGAGGAATAGAAGCGCCTGGAAGCACGTAAGTAAGCGCTTGTAGCCTGCTTCACGATGCGCACTAACTGTCCCTTTTATCTTGCAGGTACAAGTTCGGAGCTTTAGAGAAGCTGAAGGAATACCCACTGGATTCGGCGTGGGAAGGAGTAATGGCACGTGAGTAATAAAGTTGCCCAATGTCTTTAAACGCACCTTCTTTTGTCTTTCAGATGCAGGATGCAGCGCCGAAGGCCTCCGGAGCGTGCGAAGAGCTGGTAAGCTTTTGTCTTTCAGATGCCGGAATGCAGCGCGAGGCGTTGGTGACAGCCGATGGACCAGGTAAGAGATGCGCTGCCACTGAAGACCGTAGTGCTAACCTGTTCTTTCTTTGTCTTTACAGGTGCTGCTGAAGACTGGATTCCAGGATGGTAAGCCTTTGTTCCCTTAGGCCCAGGATCAGAAGCAGAAGACACGATGAGCGTTCTGCTGCAGAGAATGCAGAATAACGCAAAGCAAGATTCATCCATCGGGTGTGGTTTAAATAGCCTCATGTAGTGCTTAGGTGTCTCCTTCCACAGCCACGCCTAGGTAAGAAAAGAGTTCCTGCTTTCCAGAAGAGTTCCAGTGTTCTGAACCTAGGGAGTGGCTCCTGCCCCACCCAACAGGAAAAGTAGTCCCAAACAGAAGAGGATCAGGGGTTCAACTGGCAGGTAAGTAAGCAGCATGGTCTGCTGCAGGTAAGTCCACCCAAGCATTATGAGCCCGGCGCTTCCAGCGCTGGGACTGGGCATCTTTATGAGCCTGGTGCCACTGGCGCCCTGACAGGGTCCAAAAGGTCCCAATTGGGACTGGCTGGCACTCGGAACCGGGGTTATGGTTCTGCTTCCAAGGGAGTCGGGCAAGTCCTGATCTTTTGGAAGCAGAGATCATGACAACTTAGCCAAATCCTTAGCAAGAGAACTATAATCCCATACAACACCTCTTCCTCTCTATACCCTCTAGGATACTCAAATTCTCTATCTCCCCCCATTCCGACACAAACCCCTTTGCACAACGGACTTGTAATATGACTGTTTACCTGACATGTCCCGACATGAGGGTCAGGCAAGGTCAGGCAATTGACTTGAATCACGCACACATGACAACCATTTCCTTTCCCCGCAGGGATAAAAGGTGGAGCCCGAGAGCACAGTGCGAGCATGGCAGATAGCACAACAAGACAGCTAACCAGGTGTGGCAGTTCAAGGGAAGGAGAAAGGTGGCAGAAATGGAGAGGGTGGCGGAGGGGGGGAGAAGTGACCTTGCCCTTTTTTCGTCCCAGACCCGTGGAACCTTCATGGAAGAGAGCCTAAAACTGTGAACAATAGCACAAGTGTCCTGCAGAAGATGTCAATGGTACACGGGGCAAGCCTATGGCGATAAGCAGGAGCGAGGGAAGCTCCTGTGACCGTGGTACCGGCCTTGACTCCAATGAAGAGGAAAGCCAAGCGGTCCATCACAGCCAATGAGTCAAGGGGAGAACCGATAAGATTGGTGGAACATTCAAAGACTTAATGAAGTGCTTAGTCGCGGTCGTTGCCGCAGAGTTGCTAGCTTTCACATTTTTTGTTTTTTTTTCCTTTTGCCACATTCATATTCTTTGCGGTGGATTCTGTTTTAGAAAAGATGGTGTAGGCTTTTTTGTTACTTGTAACGGATTGTGCTTCATTTATTCTTATAGATGGTGTCTCTTTTAGGGACACTTCATCAGTAATGATCTTGTTAATGTACGGCACAGACGAAACAACTTTATCAGGTTTTAAGTCTGAGCTCAAAGGTTGAGGAGCTGGACTGAGAGATCTAATGGGTGAAGCAGCACTATTGGTGAATATCGGAAGAGTGGATTTTATACTGATAGTTGGGGGTGGCCATACTTTCTCATCAAGGGTTCTCTCAAACTTAGTTTGCCATGCTATTATGGTGGCTATTTGAGAGCTTTGCGTGGTCATTTTGTCATTAAGCGTAGCAAATAGTTTGATTATGGAGTTCATGGTTGTGCTAATGGCATCAAACGTGATGGTCAGGAGTTTACTCATGCCCTCATTTGAAGGATGAAGCTCAGTGGCAGTGTATCTCCGTGGTGTGGGAGCTAAAAATGAGGACACAGCATTCAGTTTTCCCTGACTCGGGTCAGAGAACATATTTGGTGAGAAAGATAATTTCTCCAGACGATCCTCGGCAGAAAAATCAGTTTCAAGAGAATCTAAGTCAATGACTGCCATGTCTCTGGTCAGCTCACAATGTATGTCAGAGCCGTTCGGCACCATGGTGGCCATCGAGTCACCTCTAAGAACTGTGCTGTCTGACAAAGAGGCATTACAGGTTAATGCATCATTCACATCATTCCCCGGTACCATTGCCGAAAGAAGGATCCCCAAGAACCGCAGTGCAATTTGCGCGATGTCAATCCTTCTCTCTGATTGAGTTTTCCATGTCCTTGTTGTAGATTCCTTCGACTTGGAAGCAGAGTAAAAGGATCTTATGTCTGGAGAGCCAGTGTCTTTAGATTTGTTTGAAAAAGTTCTGTTCTTTGCAGATCAAACATTAGGAGTAGAACAGACTTGGGGCTTATACACAGATGAGGGAAAAACAAATTGTTGTTTTTTTTTTTGAGTCCGAGATCCAAATTGCAATCAAGACCAGGCGGCGGCATGTTAGTCATCAAGGAATACAAATTCCGCTTCATATTCCTTAGTGCAGGCACTCGAACGATTCACAACCCTCAAAAGTGAGCAGCCAGCAAATTTAGTACACACAAACAATTTGGTGATCACCCTAAGATATATTTAAGCAAACGGACCGCACCAAGACGCTGCGGCGAAGTGGCAAAGCGGTGCTTCCAAGGTGTTTCCACTAGGTGCATGCGTGCTGGTGCGCGCAAAATGCCCTTTTTGAATGCTCATTTGAATAGGGGGCGGGGCTTCACTCGTAATTGTTGTAATTCATTCTAAATAACAGAGGAAAGAGAGATATAAGTATACTAGGCACTTATCTTGGTATTAGCAGTGCCTCCAGTATCACAGAGTTTTTAGAGGGCTTTAGTACCAGCGAACAATATCCAACGATGCAGTAGACAAAAAGCAGCTTGCAGGGAGTCCGGTGCAAAGCGGTGCTTCCAAGGGGCTTCCGCTAGGTGCGCGCGCACTGGAGCACGCAAAATGCCCTTTTTGAATGCTTGCTTGAAAAGGGAGCAGGGCTTCACTCGTAATTGTTGTAAATCGCTCAGCGAGCAATATCCAATGATGCAGTAGACAAAAAGCAGCTTGCAGGGAGTCCTGAGCAAAGCGGTGCTTCCAAGGTGCTTCCGCTAGGTGCGCGGGGGGTCTTATTTATGTATGAGCTATTCCTTGATCCAATTGCTTCTTGAGCCCACCAGGATCATGTCTCTGATGGCCATATCAGTGCTTTCTTTAAAGTCACAGTCCATGGCCATCTCTCTGAGATTATTTAGAAATGTGTCTGTCGTGTCCATTCCTCCCTGGCTGATAGTGTAGAGCTTCAATCAGTGTTTCATTATCTTTGCCTGCCATTGAATCTCTTTGCTACTTGTTTAAAGGCTTTTTCATAAATGTCTTGGATGACTGGAGTCTCCCTGTCCTTTTCTTCTTGACAAGGAGGGTTGTTAACATTCTCTGTTCCTCAGTGCCTAGAGCTTTTATCAGTATCTCTGCTCTTCTACTTCCTCTTGCACCAAACACCTATAGATATATCTTCAAGTTTGTTCTTCATTGGCTCCATGGGATTGCTGACACGCCTGGACTGTAAAGTAAAGGGGATACAATTTGGAACAACTATCCTAATTATTTAACAGAATGGTAAGAAATGAATGGCACACTAATCATATTATTTTGATGCCGGCAATCAAATTGTTTTTATATTGACAATTATTTATTAAGCATCTACAATTATATATTTGCATGATGTGATAGAATCTATTGCACATCTGCAGATAAAAATGAAAGCAACTATTCAAAAACACATTCACAATTTACTTAGAACAAACAATTCATGTAAAGCATTGAAATACTACATCATTAATACCAAAAATCAAAAATGCATCTGTATTGTCTCACAATTAAAACATTTGAATATAATTGATGGGCAAGTCATCACTCAATCTGATCATATTTTTTTTAAAACATTAGAAGGTAAGAAAGAGAGTTCAATAAACATTCATCATATCCACCACTTTAAATGTATATGCCTTCTCACATCATTGCTTTCTGGGTTTCATATACATATCAACATATGGTTGGACAAGGAGAACCAGGAAGCTCAAGCGAAGATCTGAGGCACACGGAACGCCTATCTCCGTTCACCACATGCACCGAGGTGCACTGAACCTGCTGCAACCCTGTTAAGGTCTTTATTCCACTTCCACTGAACTATCTTGAAAGCGAGCCTTGCTGCCTGTGTGCCATTTCTGCCTTCCCTCCTTCCCCTTCGTTCGTTTGCATTTTGAGTACCGCCACCTACTTAAATCTCGCCACATTTTGAGTACATCCACTGTGTCATATTTAGCTGCATTTTTGAGTTCAGCCAATATGTTGTACCTAGATGCATTTTTAGTAAAGCCACGGAGTATAATCTAGACTCGCTTTATACTCACCCCATCTGATCCTAGCCACCTTTGCATATAGCCACTGTGTCATATTCAGCTGCGTTTTGAGTACATCCACTGTGTCATATTTTGCTGCATTTGTTAGCATAGCCACTGTGGCATATTTAGTTGCATTTTTTAGTATAGCCACTGTGCAATATTAAGGTGCATTTTAGAGTACACCCACTGTGTCATACCTAGCTACATTTTTCTAATTTAGCCAGTGTTAAATTTAGCTGCATTTTTTAGTACAGCCAGTGTCACATTTAGCTGAAATTTGAGTATAGCCACTGTGACATACTTAGCGGCATTTTTTAGTACAGATATTGTTATATTTTGCCGCATTTCAGTACATTCAGTTTCATATTTACCTGCATTTTTAGTACATTCACTGTGCATATTTGGCTGGATTTGTTAGTATAGACACTGTCATATTAACTGCATTTTTTAGTGTAGCCACTATTATATTTAGCTGCACCTTCGAGTACAGCCACTGTTATATTTAGCTTTATTTTGAGTACATTCAGTGTCATATTGAGCTGCATCTTTGAGTATAGCCTCTGTGTTATTTTCAGGTGCATTTTAGAGTACATCCACTGTCATATCTAGCTGCATTTTTGAGTTTAGCCTCTGTTACATTTAGCTGCTTTTGAGCATAGCCACTGTGTTATATTTAGCAACACTCCTGGGTATTGCCACTGTGTAACTCAGCTGCATTTTGAATATAGCCACTATTTAGAATGTAGCCAAGCTCTGAATTCCACCTCTTCTAAATTCAGCTCCATCTACGAAATGAAGAAACCAGCCAGGACACACAGGTACGTATCACACTCCCTGCTTATGGAAGATAGCCAAAGGCACGGCCACCCACCCTCAAGAATCTGCTATTACACACTACTCTAAAACACATAGAATAACACCTCTGCCATAAGAATGCATCTACCCCAGACGACAAAAATGTTTTCTAGCTGCAAACATAATGAGTCTCCCTGATGTTGCACACTCTCCAGACTACCTCACAGCACCAATCCATATGCTAGCTCGACATGGGTAGTAGCTGTCAGGGTCCTTGACCACCCCTACCTAGCTTCATATTGGATAAAATGCACACACGCATTCTAAACTCCTCTGACGAATTTCCCATCTGGTCTTCGGTCCCCAAAGGGCGTTAACCTACATCGCTTTGAGACCATACAAATGGCAAAAGGCGCTACACAAATGACTATTACATTAAATATGCTTTAATGAATAGAAATATCTCAACTAGCTTCACGATGTCTTCATCAGGACAGATGCTCCTGACAATGCTTTGAGGAAGAGAATCCCCATTTTGGTGTCATTCCCGCCTCTCTGCCTATAAATTCTTGTTGTCACCCCCATGCTCATGTTGCGACATTCTCTGTGCAAAGCAGACACAGAAACAGGACTGATCATTACCAATATCTGCAGCACAAAGTCATGCAGAGATATCGTTCCTAGGCCAAAATCTCCATACTAATGCCAAGACTTTCTGGATGTAAATGAAGAATGCCAGAAAGATTCAGAGATGATCTTTATAAATGACTATCACTTCCCTTTTTTTATACAAAATGGAGGTAACTGGCATTCAGCTGTGCAGCGCCCACCTTCCTTCTGCATCGCATCACTTGAGGTAAACAAGCATTGGCACGTAAAGAGGTGTGAGTCACTTAGGCTGCATGAGGACAACCGGTCCACAGAGCTGATGTCTTCTCTGGGCCTGCTCTACCAGGATTCTTCCATTGGCCCTCCAATGCAGGTTAGCATAGTTTCTCCAACTGGTGTTCAATAAAAAAGTGTGTTTGTTATTTCATAAGTCTCCCTGTGTTTTCTATGGTGGCTCAGACAGTAAACATGAGCAGACCTGCCAACTCTCCCGCATTTCACAGGAGACTCCCGTATTTCCAGACATGCTAACATTGTTCTAAATTGTCCTATCGAAAATGTACTTTCCTCCCATGCAAGTCAATGGAGGGAAAGTGTTTTAAAATGCTGGACGGTGTGGCGCCACCCGATGACGGGCGCACGTGGCGGCGTGACGTATCACGCCGCCGCAGTTTGTATAAATAAAGGGGGCGTTCCCGGCCGCGGTAGAGCGACCGGGAAGCCCGAACTGGAAGGACTGGTGCCCGTGTGAGTCCTTGGGTGAGGGGGCTTACGGGACCGCGTGGGGGCTCTGACCCGCCCCCAACAGTGGCGACGAGTGATGAGGGAGACCCGGGCCCGGCGGTGAAATTGTTTATTCCGAATTTTTGAATGGAAGCGGAACGAAGCATCGCTTCGCTTCATGCCGGGTCGCGGGACGCACACGCGGCCGGCGGCCATTTTGTCTTGTAGGCCGTGAAACTTCACAAGGCTCCGGTTTGGAGCGGGAGTACATCACGGGCCTAATTTTTGGAAAAATTGGAAGTGGGAGTTATGACCTGCATGCCCATGCTGGTTTTGTGCATTTTTACACAATTTTGGGACTCTTACGTCGTGTGAAAGCCAGGAGAAGGACCAACATCACAGGGCCTGTACAGGCCCATCCAGTGCCTAGGCTCAATTTTTGGAACCCCCAGGCCTATATGGACTTTGACAAGGGGAATTCACTGCTTTCTCTTTGTCTCCTTCATCATCAAAGCGCTGTGGTTTCTTCGCTGGCTCCTTCATCATCAGGTTTGGCTGCATGTTGTGCCTCCATTGGTGCCCTGCCTAGAAACCTCCCTCAAGTTGGGTGCCTGGAGAGGAAGAAGTTTGAGTTGCGGCCCTCAGGACAGTAGATAGGGGGTGCCTGTGCGCTCAAACCCATGGGTGACTCTGATGATTCGGACAGTGGTGGTGCAGCTGCGTCACGTCCCCGCGATCGTGGCCAGGCTGCTGCTCATCAACAGGCTGTCCTTCCACCGGTGATCCAGGCCCCTGCAGGACTGCTTCCTGGACAACCAGGGCTTCCCATTATGGCCCAAGCACGCGCACCTGCGGCCCATGCCGCCCTGCAGCCCATTCCTGAGTTCGATGCATCGGGCCCATCCTCGAGCATGGGGCCCCGATGGAGAAGATGGGTGAGTCGCCTCGACATGTATTTCAGGGCTGCTCAGGTGACGGATGACGACAGCCGGATTGCCACCATGCTATACTCGGCCGGACCGGCAGTCCAGGAAATATTTGAATCACTTACTCCCATCAACAACTCCTACGATGCGGCCAAGGCGGCGCTCCTCGCGCATTTCCTCCCCCTTGCGAACGTGGACTATGAGAGGTTTGTTATGCTTTCGGCTAAGCAGAAGGAAGAGAAAACACTGGACACTTTCTACGGTCGCTTACGCCGCCTCTCCCTCGGATGTGCATGGGGAGACGCAGACGACATGATGCGCACGATGCTGATCCAGGCATGCTCCTCTGGCAAGCTCAGGAGGCAGGTCCTGAGAGAGCCAGGCATCACGCTGCCCCGCATACTGGAGCTGGGCAGATGCCATGAGGTAGCGGAGGCCCGAGCCAGCAAGATGGAAGCAGGGTCTGGGTCGGGGAGCCCTGAGGAAGTGTGTGTGGTGTGGCGAGGTGGCCGAGGTGTGAGACGCCCAGGTGGAGGACCCCGAGACAGAGCAGGAAGGAGTGGGGAGTCATGCCAGAAGTGCGGGTATGACCTCCCCCACATGACAGAGTGCCCTGCGGTCGGAAAAACCTGCGGGAGGTGTGGGCTGGCTGATCACTTCTCGTGGGTATGTCGTGCGGCCATGCCAGTGATGGTGCCGAGGGGTCAGGCACGGTTGTGGACTCCGCGCCAGAACCAACCGCCCAGTGTAGCCCAGGTGGAGCAGGGTGAGGTCGAGCCCCAGGCGGAAGGAGCTGAGGAGGAAGACGAAGAGAACGTTTTTTTTGTCTCCAGCGTAGAAACGCTCAAAAGGAAAAGCAGGAGACAGCCAAGATGTGTAGTGGAGATCAACCACTCCCCAGTCCTGGTGCTCGTGGACACTGGTGCTTCCGTCAATGTGATGGCCAGAGGACATTTTGACTCTCTGAAACCCCTCCCGGGTCTGGCCACACCGAGAGCCCGCATATTTGCGTTTGGGGGCCAGGAACCGATACCGCTGGACGGTGCCTTCGTGGCTGACGTGGAACATGATGGCTCACACATTAAGGCTCGATTCTACGTGACCCCGGTGAGCAGTAATACCTTGCTCAGCTGTGCAGCTGCAGAGGCATTAGGGATCGTGAGCTTCGCCTACTCCGTCCACCTTGAGGATATACATGACCTCCTGGACAAGTACGCTGCCCTCTTCAACGGCATCGGAAAGATGACGGGGGAACCCATTCGACTACACATCGATGAGTCGGTGCAACCCATCGCACTGAAACACCGGCGAGTACCCTTTCACTTAAGGGGGCTGGTGGATAAGGAACTGGACAAGCTGGTGAGCCTGGATATCATCGAGAAAGTGGAAGGCCCAACCCCTTGGGTGTCCCCGATCGTGGTGGCCAGAAAGCCCAAGCAACCTGACTCAGTGCGCATATGCGTGGACATGAGGCTCCCGAACAAAGCGATCAGAAGGGAGCGGCATCTGACACCGACGATTGATGACATCATTGCGGATGTTCAAGGGGCTCGATTCTTCTCCAAGCTGGACCTCCGAGCTGGCTATCACCAGGTCGTCCTTCATCCTGACTCCCGGTACATAACGACTTTCACCACCCACCTGGGTCTGTATCGATATAAGCGGTTGAGCTTCGGGGTGTCGTCTGCCGCTGAAGTGTTCCAAAATATCATCAGGGGCACCCTAGCAGACCTGGAGGGCGTCCTTAACATTAGCGACGACATCCTGGTGTCGCCAAAACTGAAGTGGATCACATGAGGAGGCTGGGAAAGACCTTAGAACGACTCCAATCTCTGGGCCTCACCCTTCACCGGGAAAAATGTGAATTCATGCGCTCCTCCATCGAGTTTTTCGGATTCATCTTCAAAGAGGAGGGGGTGTCGCCAGACCCAAAAAAGGTCCAGGACATCAAGGCGGCGAAAGCCCCCGAGTCGGTGACCGACGTGAGGAGTTTCCTGGGGATGGTAACTTACTGTGGGCGGTTCATCCAGAACTTGGCGTCGAGATCTGAGCCACTCCGGGCGCTGACCAAGAAAGAATCACCATGGCAGTGGGGCCCCCTTGAACAAGCCGCTTTCGAGGACATTAAGGGTGCCCTCACAGCAGAGGACACGATGGCATTCTTCGACCCAGCATTAGAGTCTGAAATCGTGGTCGATGCAAGTCCCTTCGGGTTGGGAGCAGTGCTGACGCAGGTGGACCGCAATGGGAGTGTTCGACCTATAGCATATGCTAGCAAGGCCCTCACTGAGACTGAAAAGAGGTACTCCCAGATCGAGCGGGAGGCCTTGGCGGTGCTGTGGGGCTGCAGGCACTTCCGGCTCTACGTCCTGGGACGCCCGGTGACGGTGGTTACTGACCACAAACCACTGCTTCCGATCCTGGTGGGCTCCTCTTCGAAACCACCGGCGAGAATCGAGAGGTGGATGCTCGCCCTCCTGGAATATTCTGTTACCCTGGTGTACAGGCCCGGGGCCAACAATGCCGCGGACTATCTATCTCGTCACCCGGGAGTGTGCGGGGGAGAGGGATATGACACCTGCGGAGAGGAAGCGGACAGTCATGTTCGCATGGTGGTGGAAGCGGCAACACCAAACGCGAAGTCCCTAGAGGAGTTGGAGGCTGCGGCAGCTGAGGACGAGTGCTTTCGAATTCTAAAAGACTCAATGCACAGTGGGTTGTGGAAGTCCATCCTCGAAGCAGGGGCCGGACGCACGCAAGAAGCCAAAACAGTATTGGAGCAGCTGTGGAAGGTAAAGGAGGAGCTGTCGTTCTCGGACTCTGGGCTGCTGCTCCGGGGTGACAGGATTGTTGTCCCACAGGCAAAGGTGGCGGAGGTGATCCATCTCGCCCACCATGGACATCAGGGCGCCGCCAAGACCAAGGCGCGGCTCCGCTCAAAGGTCTGGTTTCCAGAGTTAGAGAAAAGGGTGGATGACTTTGTGGCGGCCTGCGTATGGTGTCAGGCGGCCTCCCCTCTGCAAAGTGAACCTGCCATTGAGGCCATGCCCCGAGGCACGAGGCCGTGGGAGATCGTCCACGCCGACTTTGGCTCAACATCAGTGGGTACCCATTTCCTGGTGCTAGTCGATGAATACTCGAGATACCCCGAAGTGGAGTTCGTTGACTCAGTGGCCTTTGAGCATGTGGTGGTAGCGATGGAGAAAATGTTTGCGGCCCATGGTTTTCCCCACACCCTATGCTCCGACAATGGATCGCCCTTCCAAAGTGAGCGATTCTCCGAGCTGCTGGAGAGCTGCGGAATACAACACCGGAAGATATCCCCCCTGTGGCCTCGAGCGAACGAGGATGCAGAGAGACTGATGCGGACCCTAAACAAAACCTTCCGGATTGCTCAAGGGCAGGGCCAATCTTTACAACGGGCCCTCTATCAGTTCCTTCGGGTGTACCGCACCACCCCACATGCAGCCACGGGAGTGGCTCCGGCAGAGGTGTTATTCAAGAGATGCCCCCGGGGGCTGCTGCCGGAGGTTGGGGAGAAAGAACCGGGGGTCATCGATAATGAGCGGGTAGAGGCTCAAAGGCGAGTCCGAATTGAACAAGAAAACCTGCGCCGGCGTCTCCGCCCTCAGAGACTTGAACTAGGGGATGAGGTCCTCATCCGTAATCGACACCCCCACGGGAAGCTATCACTCCCCTATGAACCGGAGCCCCTGGATGTAGTGGCGGTGAAGGGGTCCATGGTGACGGTCTCGGATGGACGATCAGCTGTCACCCGAAACGTGAGCTTCTTCAAGAAGCTGGGTGATCCACGAACTGACACCCCACCTGAACCGGATCCACCAGACACGCCGGCTGACGGCGGCCTCTATGAAGCGGCGCCCGAATCCCCCGTCCGGGGAGAGGCGGTGGAAGGACGTCACGTGCCGGAGGTAGGCAGGAGGTACCCCCAGAGGGCTGGGCGAGGGAAACCTGCCTACCTCAGCGAATATGTCGTGGGACAAATGGCTAGTTAACTGGGGTGAGCAGATCTGGGTGGATGACATTAAAGGGGTTTTTTCTTTGGGTGTGCAGTAGCATTTAAAGTAGATGTGTGATTTTCTGGTTAATAAAGTTAATGTTATTGCGTTCTGTTGTTCCTCCCGGAAAAGGAGGAGTGTGGCGCCGCCCGATGATGGGCGCACGTGGCGGCGTGACGTATCACGCCGCCGCAGTTTGTATAAATAAAGGGGGCGTTCCCGGCCGCGGTAGAGCGACCGGGAAGCCCGAACTGGAAGGACTGGTGCCCGTGTGAGTCCTTGGGTGAGGGGGCTTACGGGACCGCGTGGGGGCTCTGACCCGCCCCCAACAGACGGTGAGAACCAGTTGGGTAATGATTATGTGGCGGTTGCCCTGCCTACCAAACGCTGGAACTGCTCATTTCTTTTACTGACTGAAAGCAGTCGCCATTCTGCCTTTTAAAAGAGACTCTGGCCCCCAACTCCTCTGAGGCGCTTGGTAGGGGAGTTGCCTCACAGTTTGAAGATCACTGCACTTGCTCTTTCCTCCGAGGGGGGAAAAACAATGTTACTCGGAAACTCGCCTCGGAGAAGGATGCTAAAAAGCTAGCTGGTAGTAGGTGAGAGGGCGGTGAAAGGCGTGACCTATCAGGCAAAGGCGTAGTAAAGGCGTGACATCGGCTTGAGGGGAGGAGGGCAACTGACTGTCCACGTGCAAGAAGGGACTGGCGTGGAGTGTTGGAGCAGGCAAGGCGGGACTAGTTAAAAGAGGAGCCTGCTGAACATTGAAAGGCGAGCAGCTTTATCGAGGGAAGGCGTGGTGACGCACTGGGATGCGACTACTAGCTTAAGGAAAGCCGCGGGGAAACTCGGGAAAGGCGTTCCTACTGCGAGGGAAGTCTTGCTGACGCGTCAGAGATGTGTAGCAATGTACGCGGAAGGTGTGGTGTTGAGTAGGGAGGCGTGGCTGCTCTCCTGGGAGGCTCTCTGCAACAGCACAGGGGCGTGAGGCTGTCTAAACGGGGCGTTGCTTCTCACTGCTGCAGCTGTTGTCCTTTTTTGGTACGGAATTTTGGTTTCTGACAGGCGTTGTTCCCCACAACCCCCTGCACCCCGGGAAAGAACTTCAAGGATTCGAGCAAGTGGGACCCCGGGGGCAAGGGTGGCGAGTCGGAGTTGCCAACATGACTGGAAGGTAGGTTTCCTTGCCTAAGTTGACTCCCATCGCTCCCTCCTTTCAACCATCCATCCAGACCACAGACGAAAAATGTCCCCGATTTTGACCTCAAACAAGCCCGCAAAATAAATTAACCCTCTACAGAAACTACCGTTCGACGATCATTTCCCTAAAAGCAACCCCTAAAGGCAACGCATGCAGAAGCAGCCCCCCCCCCCCGCATCCAATTCAGATAAAACAATCTTCAAACAAATCACATGCAAAAACAACTCATGACCATATCCTTTATACAACAGCCATTTTACCACCATCTGGCCGAAAATATAGAGCTGACTCATTCCTTGCCATAAGACTCCCTGTCCAAACCATGACATAAATGCCCACCCTGTAAACCAAGCACCACCCCTAAGCAACCCGTGTCAGAAACAATCTCCAAACCAACTCTTGCCAGCACCCCTCTTGTCCAACTTCTATCAGAATAAACAGAAATAGTCACTTGATAAATCCTTGACGAAACAAGTTCCTAAGCATTCCATCATGAACCTATTCCAAGAAACAACCTTAAACTTAACTGCGGGAGTGGGCGACCAGAAAACTTCCCCTGACCCAAGCCCTTACAGTAAGCCCTTCGGCCATTCTCTTACAGAAGCAACCACCTGCTACAACCATGTGACCAACCCCTTCCAGGTACAGCATAGCTTACTCCTTTCGTCTCTCCTATTCCAGATAAAACCTTGACAACCCCAGCAGCAACCCCAAATCCCCCCACAAAACAACATCCCGACTAACCTTTTTTTGGAAGCATACCTTTTGACCAACTGAACAGAATTAAGCACTTTGTCAAAATCTGTAAGACTATATTATATCCTCTTACCCAGACGAACCACCCAGGGATGTCAACTAGTGCCCAACCCCTGGCTCTACCTCTGCGACCTCTAGGGTCTGCAGCAGCAGAGAGAAACCGAAAGTAAAGAGGGCTCTCAGATGAGAGGCCTCTTTACATTAATTTCTTGTTGAAGTCAGTCTAAATCCGTAACAGAAATAATTTCTTTTTGAAGTTCCCTCAGGAGATGGAAGGCTCTGTCTCCCCAGTTCTGCGCATGAATGGACCAGAGCTGGTTCCTTGCATGCGTGGACCATGGGAGAGCCTGCAGAGGTGTTCCTCGGAGCAGCAATGGATTTGGATGGAAAAGGGTTTTGTTTGTAAATGTGCGTGCGCGCATGCATGAAAGGGTGTGTGCGTATATTATGAAATGCTTGTTAAGTGTATAGGCGTTAAATAAGTAACCAATAAATAAATGTATGCGAGTCAGTGCATGATGTATGGGTGGCTGAGTTTGTGAGTGAATTGTGGATGGGTACAGTGTAAATGAGCATGTCAATGGTGTGCTTGTGTTCAATACCTAGATTACTCCTAGTCCTTCCTCGTCCCAGTACTTGCCTATGAAGCACCTTGATGCATACGTAAATAGTGAGGCGAGGTAGAGGGACGTGGAAGTAATGCTGGGCCAAGGGGCTGAGTTTGGGGTTGGAGTAGAGTTGGAGGAATAGGGGGACGTGCCGGGAGGGTGGGTCAGATTGAGGGGGTGCTATCTCGTAATGGGCAGGCATGATATGTGTTATTAGTGTCTAGACTTGCATTTTGGTCCAGCGAGTTTAGTCATTTCATAATGTGGCATGACATTTTTACAGGGCATCTATGATAAAGTAAGCGTGATAAGTGTTATTACCTGTCTAGACTGACACTTGGGTGCAGCCAGTCTAGCCATTTTTTTACTGCATCCTGGCATAATTTATGGGCATCTATAATGAAGTAAGCATCTTTCATTATAGAATTCCTTTTCCTTTTTGTATTTGATTTAATATTATTGTACATATATTTTTCTCTCATGTCTATGTATTATGTCACCTTTCATGTTCCAATACTGTCATTTTTTGAACTATCTGACTAAGAATAAACTAATTCAAGATAGAAAATGTACTACACAATTACACGTGAATGTCTTTTTGCTTCAGGGTATATCTAACGTTATATTTTTGTAGATACACGCCACTTATGAATTAAGTTCATACTGACTCTTGAAGCACTTTAACAAAGCGGGGACTATATATATTTGTTCGTTGTTACGTGTCTAGACTAGCATTTTGCTGCAGCTAGATTAGCCATTGCTTATTGTGGCTTTACGTTTTCTACTGGGCATCTCCGATAAAGCAATCATGATACGTGTAATTACCTGGATAGACTGGCATTTGGCTGCAGCCAGTCCTTACTGGGGCATTGTATATTTTTCTGGGCAGCTGTGATGAAGTGTTATTATGTGGTTAGATTGGCATTCTGGTGCTGCCATTGTAGGTATGTCTTACTGCGGCATGGCATCTTTTACTGTGCATCGTCAAGGTTACAGCAAACATGATACGTGTGTGTGCAGCCAGTTTTTCATATGCTTTCTTATGGTGGCATTGCATTTTTAATAGCAAGGTGGTATGATAGTTTAGCAGGTTGAGCATTTGCTGCTGCAGTCTTTGTGTGATCTGTACATGGCAGGTTCAAATCCTGGCAAGGTTAACTCGGCCTTTCATTCTTCTGAGGTTGGTACAGAGTACCAGCTTCTGTTGGGATGATGTATGCAAATGTGTGCTATGTACAGTGCTTTGGTGAAACCATTTTATAAATAACAAATCGGCATTAATGCTCGTGGTCATCGAAAGTGACTTGAATCTATTGGCTTTTTGGATACTGTATTATCGCAGAAACTGCCAATGTAGGGGATCTAATTTTCATATAATGTGAATACCCGAAATGCATCTATAATTGGCATAATAAGGAAGTAACTGGCCATACAAAGCTGAAGTGACATATCTATGGCATATTATTTTTGGTGTGTTTTTAGTTTATTAAAAACATTAACCCATTTTAAATCATATACTTCAAATCTCTTCGTTCATTACAAATGACAATAAATTACTTCAGGCATAACATTCTAAAGCAAACATTACAGACATTAATTAATTCAACACAGTGCATTATAATATCATTTACTATATACCCATTAGGGCCTCCCTTTCTAACTCCCCAAGATTACATTTTACAAGTATCCGTCAAATTACTCCCTTCCCTACTTCACTGTGGTGAACTAATCAATAAAAACATTCCCCCCCAAAGTTTTGTGTATCCCTATATTCACTAAAGCAATGGTCATTGAGATCGAGCATCCATACAAGAGCCTAGCCCACGCGACTTCACTATTTAAATCCTATAATCTCCTAATGAACTTTCCCAACCACATTTTCCTCGGTCCTAGTTTTGCGCTACAGACAATCGGCCAATGTTTTAGGGTTTCTGCCTCCCCTGGTTTTTTACAGAGCTGACAATTTCTTTTTTGCCAAGGGATCATGCTTATGGGATCCTGCCTTGTGGGGAGCCTTGTAAGTTAAGACGAAAGTGCATATAAATGTAACAATATTTCGGCCCTGGGAATCGCATCACAGAGGACTGCATCTCCATATGTCCTTGGGTGTGTGGTTAGCTCCCTTTGTAGTTTATGCAATGACATTCTCTGTATATCTTTCCCCATTTTACAATTTTCATCTTGATCTACATCTTCACCGGACTCTCCATCAATGCAAGCTTTTCTGAGTGCATTGCAGCAAGAATCGCCAAAATTGCTCAATGCTTTGTCATAATTATTGCTTAAAGATATATTGAAATCTTCAAATAGTGAAACTGATGGCGGAATCAATATTGCCTTGGCCTATGTTGCACTATTGGCTTTAACCCTATTGTATCATGACCCCCCTGCATAGCATATGAAGGCACCAACTGTGTTAAAATGTGCTTGGTATCTAAAATATTCTTGTCTGCTTCAGAAAGAATTTGGCAATTTAAAATGTTTATGTACTTTTTTTTTTTTTTTTAATTTCCACAAGCCACTTTCGGTAATGTCACCAGGGCAAAGAGGAAATGATGCCATCCAGGTCAAAAACAACTTGCAAGCATGACAGGCAGAATCAACTCCCAACCATACCAGAAACAACCTCCTATACCAGCCATCAACAGTCATAACTCTGAATAATCTTGCCAGAGAAAGTAATCTTCCCACTACGCAGCTGAAACATTGCCATCTTCTGCTCCTGTCAGAAACACCCCTTTACTGCTTACTATTTGAAGCAACCACCAGAAATAACCATCTGACTGACTCACTGTCCCAATCAGCCTGCTTGAAACATTGCCCTGAGACAACTCTTTTGGACTGTTTCCTAACCAGAAACAAAATCCTGGCCAATCCAGGCCAGAAGCAATGCCAGAAAAACAGCTCCAACCAACCCCTGCTAGAAGCTAACACCTGACCAATCAACCTCTGACGGAAATAGACCCTCAACCAACTCCACTATCAAGTCACACTGGATTAACTCCTGGAATAACCACCTGTCCTCCTCCTGCCAGGTGATTCTCCCTTAAAAATACCCTGACAAACACAGTCTAGACCAGCAATACCTCTTTAAATTAGCCCATGGCCAGTTGATGTTGGGAGCATGGTGCAAACTATGCACTTGCCATTGGCTAGTTATATTGCACTTTTGGCGAGTAAGAAGTGTATGTATAGAATTGAGGTCGCCAGTGACTTTTTGTGGTTCCGTAGTAGACTGCAACTTCTTTTTATTTATTTTTTACTGCCAGGAACAACTACCAACCATTCCTTTCCAGGAAGAAAGCAATTATCAACTATTGGAAAAATGAACCCGCTGACCGACCTATGCCAGACACAATATATCCCCCTCACCACTAACCTCCAGAAACAAATGCATATCGAACCCTGCTGGAAACAACCCCCTAACTAACCCATTTCAGAAATACTCATTGGTAGAAATAGCTACTTGTAGAAACAGCCATGACGTATGGTTTCCGGATGCAGTCTGGCACGCTTATCATCCCTTCAAAGAGTGAATTTACAGAAGCAACAGTCAACCAACCCAGCCCTGGGCAATATACCCTGATCGATATCTGCCTGGAGGACACAAAGCCGCAGTGCCTTCCAGACAACAATGCCAGGAACAACTTTTTCAAGTCCTGCCATGCACTAACTCAGACCAACCGCTTCTAGGTACACTCTATGATAACACCTGTACTTATAGAGAGTACTGACAGAAAAAGCACCAGACTGACCCTAGAACAGATGCAATAACCGAAGTATCTTTCAGGAGAATCCCCCCCCGACCAGTCCCAGCCAGAACAAATCCCAGTTGGAAATAATACCCTCATCAACTACAGCTGGCAACATCCTCTTCAACTGCTGCCATTCACTAACTTATGGTATACCCTGCCATGCAAAGCACACCATCAACTTCCATCAGAAACCACCCTCCTTGCCATACCTCCAAGAAACCCCAGCCCCTCTAACCACCGACAGATGCAAAAGCATATAACACTCCTGGCACTCCCTGCTAAAACAACCCTCTGAGCAACCCTTGCCAGAAACAACTCTCAACTAATCCTCACAAAAAAACAAATCCCTCACCAACACCTTGCAGAAATCACCAGCTGAGCAGACTGAGCTACAAACAACCCCCCAACCAATCCCAATGAGAAACACACAACCCTTTCACCAACCACTGCCAAATACTTGATCCATCTTCGGCAGACACAAGCATCTGATTAACTACTGCCAGTCTATGTAGGCTACCTCCAAACCGCCCCTGTCAGAAATTATGCCAGACAAGTGGTTGCCCAACTCCTGATAGAAATTAACTTCCCTATTGAAAATACTCCAGCCAAAAATGCTTGGCACAGAGGGACCATTGGGCTAATGTCTCAATTACCGTGACTAAATCTGGTCAAATCCCAAGCATTTCAACATTTGTAATAAGCGCGATAGCCTTTCTTTTGATAATGACCAGGGCCCGACCTAGCCTCCATCAATCACCTCTCAATAGCCCGTGCCAGAAACCCCGCCCCCTGAGCACTCCACACGAGACACTTTCTAAAGGTGATTCTTTTGGGTAACTGGAGAGGGATGCTGTTGAGCAGCCGAGTAAGTTGACTGCCTAGTATTATCACTCTGCACTTCGGCAAGAAAATGCTGCTGGCAGTGGTGGTCTCGGGCGATCTGACACGCTGGGAATACTGGAATCTAAATCCATCAGCTTTGGGGCACAAGCTGCCCGTCTTGGGTTGGTGGTGCGGAGCTTGTTTGCCCGCGACCGCTGCTGCCTGCCTACTGTTGTGGGCACAGTGCAGCGGAAACTCCTGTGGTGGTGAATGGTGCCTGGGCCGTGTGGAGGAGCACCATTTGGCCGGACTGAGCGCTGCCGCCGCTACAATTGACCACCTCCTGTGCTGCCGTAGATCACTGGGCATTGTGGGCGTGTGCATATGCCCGCTGTGAAACTCCTGACCGCCAAGATCACCAAGGCGGACCTCTGCGGCCGGAGGCACGCCCCTTCCTGCACAGCAGATCTGGGGATGATTGCGTGCCCTTCACGCTCCCGGGGACGGTGAGTGATCTGCCACTGGGTGGAGCAGTGGCTGCTTCTGCTACACTCAAGCTTGATGGGCAATGATAAACTCTGCTGTAGAAGGAGACCCAGGTGCCTGCTCGCCTCCCTTCGTGTGCCTTGGCGCTGGACCATCCAGGGTGTGAAGATCTCTTTTACATTTATCTATCGATGGGGTGGGGGCAGTGCAACAGTCTCGGGCAACTGGATTGTGCCCTTCATACATTACAGCCAGCCAGGATACGGGAGGCAGGCTGGGTATGCAGTGCTCCAATAGGAAAGCAGTTCGGGCTTCAACAGTAGCAGTCAGCGCCATGCTTCGTTCCCCCTTCTCCTGAACTGTTAACTGATACGGCGTCGTACTCCATGGACATGTGCATCCACCTCTGGTAGGTGTTGCACAAACCTCTTAAAGAACTTGGTAATGGATCCCTAATATTTGACTGGGCACGAGGAATAGATCCAGTAGCGGCTGATCTCACAGCTGGACTACATTTGCCTAGGAGACACGTAATTCAAAGAGTGTCCCTACAGTGTGTCAAACTGGGGGCACTCGCCGCGGGCTGTGCCCCTGTCGACCTGTCAGCCTTGCATTTGCCCATCTCTCCCTCCAACCCCCAGGGCGGGACTCGCAAACCTGCCCAGTATGACAAGAGGAGCCGGTGGTGGAAAGAAAACCGCCGCAATGGATAAATACGCAAAGGCGGTTCCCGGGAAGATTCAGGGGCGCTGCACCAACCTCAAGCAACCCATGAGTCAACTTTCATGGCACCACCATGAAAAACTGGGTGATATTACCGCAAACATGGCTTCCATGCATTCACAACTGGCAAAAGAAGTGGTGCACATAAATGAAGCGGAAGAGAGACTCTGGTGACGGAGGAAAATGTGCAGGAGCTACAGTGTACTGTGGCCACACTTGTGAAGGACATGAAAATGGCTAAACATCAATGAATGCAATGATTTGCAGTCACAGTCCCGAAGAAACAATATCCGTATAGTTGGGATCTGGAAAATGCACTGTCTGGGAACATGGAGCAGGCGGTGGAGCGTCTCCTTAAGGAATTGTTGGGGGATCCGCAGTTATCTCCGTTCAAAGCAATTGGAAGGGCCCCTCGTGCTATCACCCCCAAACCAAAGCCCGGGGATTTCTCCCACCCCATTATAGCAAAATTGTTAAGCTATCGCGAGAGAGACCATGTGTTGCGACTATCCAGGGGAAAAAAGGAGATGCGATTGGGCTCCCAAATTGTCTGTATCTTCCCAGACTTCTCGATAATGGTTTGACAAGAACGCCAGCAGTTCAAAGGGGTCAAGAAGATGCTACATGAATGCAACATTCAATATGTAATGCTGTTCCCGGTATGCCCCTGATTCCAATTCAGAAGCAAACTTTACTTCTTCACGTTTTACTCCTCAGATTATGATATGTCATCGTGCATCGTTATGTTCTTAATATCTATCCTGCGACATTCTGCCGCGCGCCTTCTTTGACCATTTCCCCCATGGTACTGTCGCTAACAACTGACAGTCGATCTGTTCTGGGGAGATCCTGGCTGTTTAAATCGTAGGCATTGAAGGGCATTGTCTTCAAGGCGGAGTTTAAAGCAGACATAGAAACCTTCTTCTCCTGCAACAGCGCTGACGCCACATCACTCGGCATACCATGGCAATCCTTTAAAGCTATATCAGAGGCATGGCAATTTTGTAGGGAGGTTGGGCTTCTGAAAACCATCCGAAGGAAGGGACCTGCAAAGGTGCGAACTAGCCTTAAGGAGTTGGAAATTGAATATTCCTGCTCACCAGACCCCAATCTACTTGCACAAACACGACTGGAGTTGGAACAGTTTAGGGCACATGCCTTGAGAGAGGTCCAGTACTTCCCATGTCCACTGGCGGCCAGGAAATATGGTGAGGGTGAGAGACTGGGAGGACACTTGCTGATTTGGTGAGGATTGAATGTGGGCGTACTCAAATTGATAGCATCCTCGACATGCATGGGAATCCCAGGTGGGTAGTTTGTGAAATAGTTGAGGTGTTCTGCGATGTTTTTTTTATTTTGTATTTTTTTAAAAAAAAATTTTTACTGATCATTATCTACTGCTACCCCCACAAGGGGTGAACAAGCCATTCACTCTTTACTAGACTGGGTGCCGACCTCACGACTGAGCACCCAGGCCAGATATAGTTTAAATGCCCCCCTCTCTGTAGAGGTACTACTTACAGTAATCCGAGATCTTCCAAGGGGAAAAGCTACTGGCCCTGATGGCCTAACAGTGGAATTCTATTATGAATATGGGGCCTTATTGGCTCCTGTGTCCTTGGTCTGTGGGGAGTCATAACGCGACTCCCTTCTTCCAGAATCACTGCGGGAAGCCATAATAACTATTTTACAGAAACCCAATAAACCTGGTAATGAGTGTGGCTCCTATCGACCCCTCTAACTAATGAATATAGACACTAAAATATATGAGAAGGCCTTAGCTAATCGCTTGCTCCCATTAATGCCCCATATAGTCCATGGCGATCAAGATGGTTTTTCTCCCTGGCTGGTCCAGTTCCCTTAGCATGCATCGCCTGTTTAATGGCCAGGTTGGATCCCGCGTCCCAGGCAGTGACCATTGATGCCCAAAAGGCATTTGACATGTTCTCATGGGAATACCGGCTTGCAGTGCTGGAGAAGATAGGTTTGGGCTCCAAAATGATCCGCTATATCAGACTCTTATATACCTGCCCGTTGGGTAGGGTGCTGGTGAATTTGTGTGTCTGAGCAGTTCACCCTCAAGGGAGACCCCCCACAGGGTTACCCCCTGTCCCCTATCCCATTTGCCTTGGCTATTGAGCCGATGGTGCACCTGATCCGCCACAAACACGGCAGCATTCATCTCACTGGCCCCCCTGAGAAAATCTCTCTATATGCTGATGATGTACTACTCTACATCAGAGATCCACAGACTAATCTAGACCCTGTCCTCTGAGATATCGTGCAGGTCGGTGTAGCCTCTGGATTCACAATAAACTACTCTAAATCCGAGATTTTCCCCTTGAGACCCAGCACCATAGAACCACAAGGTGATTACGCTCTTGGGTGGGCTCCAAATAATATTACATATTTGAGAGTTGTGGTATCTAGAGATAGATCTTCTCTCCTTCGAGATAATTATCTTGCGTTGGAGTGATGCGTGGAGGGCAGATTGGCTAGGTGGAAACTGCTACTACTAGTGGCGGCGGGCAAGCTGTCACTGATCAAGATGATCCTATTATCCAAGTTTCTATATACTTTCGCCATTGGCCCGGTAAACCCTTTATTTTTCTACAGTGCATGGATCAATCGCACAGTTCTTATGGCACGCAGGTGCTGTCTGAAAAAAGTGGCGGCTATGACTCTCCCTTTATGCAAAGCACGGGCTATGTGGCCCCTCATTTCAAATTATACTGGGGGACACCTCCTACTGGTATGATGGCGGAAAGTATCCACCCCATGTCAAATTGGAAAGGCTGGTGGCAGGCAAGTCTGACCTTAAGACGCTTATCCTTGATTGGAGATATAGGGACAATTGCCCGTTTGACCCAGTATCTGCTTTGATTTTTACCTTTCACTCTTATCTCTAAAATTGTTGAGGCCCGGCCTTACTACAAATGGCTGCCTCTCTGGAAATTCCCCGGATTGTGGCCCAAATGGGTTGGGTCCTTGGCCCAGCATGGAAACGCCTGGGCTATGCTGCATTGGCAGATCTGTTTCCAGAAGGGAGATTTAGAAAGCACATGGCGTCGGGAACATGTGAACATGGCTGTGGAGGTGATGCAATACTACAGGTTCTTGCTGCAGTTGCGGTTTGGTGGCCGGATTATCCCGCCGAGCCCTGTGTGAGTGCTGAGCAGGCATATATTGCTAACTCTGGAAGTAGGCCACTCGTCTCCACATTGTACAAAATGGTTTTGAGTACATTGAAGCCCTCTTTGTTAGCAGTGAGGCTCAAATGGGCTGAAAATCTGGGTATTGAGCTGTCAGATGTCCAGTCGAAGCAAATGGGTATGCATACTAAAAATGTATCGGTGAATTCGAAATTGAAATGTATGCAATTTAAACTGTTAAATGGACTGTATTTCACACCTTGGAAACTGGATAAGATGTATCAAATGGAAACTGGATAAGATGTTTCATAGTGGAGAATACCATTGTCCAAGATGTTGCTTACAGGACGCTGACCACATGCATATGTTCTGGAGCTGCACCCATTTAGATTGTTCTTGGGACCCCACTCTTTAAACATTGTCTGAGGTGGTGGGATTCCTGATCTAACGATCCCCAGTGGGAGTACTGTTTGGAGTGTGGGCTCAGTTTCCTAATAAACAGCTAGTCATTTGTCAATATGGGTTGCATGATGGCTAAACAGTTCATATTGCAGAAATGGAAGGACAGAAACCCACCTGAGGTCCAGGCGTGGTTGGTCGCACTCACTTGGGCTCAAAACTGCTTCCGTGACATACTCATTCCATTTGGCAACCTTATCCCAACCAGCTAACGTTACCCAAATCACACCGAACTAATCAGACTCCCAGAGTCAACCTCCACTGTAGCAAACACTAATCCGTAGACTATCCTTTCCTGAGCCAGCAACAATCAAATTACAGCCAATAAATTCAAACCCAGAACCTATCTATTCCAATTGGCCATCCTACCTAAACTCTACTCCAGAGGCAAGCGACCCCTGCAGCCGTCGCCCTGAAATATATATGTATTTACCCCCAAATTGTATCTCCCCAGAAACCTCTGAATGAGCAACCATTGAAACCCCATATCCATCTACTTAAACCCTTCAACCATGCCATACAACACAACACACTTCAAGTAATTCTACAGAATTTTCCACACACAACCAACCAAGAACAAACCAACACCGGATATCCCAAACCAACACCCTGCACCAATGCCTTCTAACTAGCACCTATGCAACCATGTCAATGAAAAAACGGATGTGACCATTCCTCCAAACAAACCTCCCCACAAAATAGAAAATGGAGCCCACCCAACAGGAACAAGCTTCTCCAAAGCATCATGGTACATCTCCTCATGGGCAACCCATCAGAACCAACCATTCAGAGCCCCAAAATGCCTACCACACTGTTACCCCAGAAACAATGGATATACACCACAGCAGATCAACTCCCTTCTACTCTCCTGAACTTACTCCCTTGTCCTTCCCCAAATCAATTCCCTAGCCCACCCTTGAAGCAATTAATCTGCTCTTCTTATAGTACACCAACCCTAAAACCACTCCCCTGTGCCAACTAGCTCCCAAGAACTTTTCAGAATCTGCTTCCCTGCCCTCCCTGAAACATCTCTCCTGCTATACCGCAACTAACTTCCCAGCATTGTCTGTAGTAGTTCTACGTCATTCCAACAGAACGGGCCCCGCTGCCCTAGCCCAAGCTACTGCTTGCTGTCCTCCACACCCAGTACTCCAGCACTTTCCCAGAACCCGCCCTCTCTCCCCTACTCAGTTTATCTTCACTGCCATTTCTGCAAGCCAGCTCCCTTATCTGTCCTCCCCAGAAAACAGATCTACTCCCCCCTGCTCCCTACCCCTCCAGACCTCTCTTTGTTTGAGGAGTCTAGTGGAGGAAAATAATCTCCTCTGCCTATATAGATTTTGGTGCAGCAAGCAATTTCCTTTGAATTGTACTCTCTAGTGGGTTAGTAAGATGCTGGGAAATGTTTAGCAAAATAAATTTGACATGATTTGTATGTTTCCAATGGAGTTTGCATATATTGAAGAGCTAATATATAAATGGTTGTATGATTAATATACATAGTTATTTCTGGCTTAAGACAACTTAAGTTCACATCCAGAAGGTGTCTATTTTTGCCAAAAGTCAGTCTTGTAATGCCTAAATTGGCTTCGCTGTTTTTTTTTTTGTTTTTTTTTTTTAGTGGCTCAATGGCTTCATTGTGTCTCATTCCATGACGCAGCCTGTAGACGGGTGCCAAAGAAGGACTAGGTGGGTAGTCTATTGACTCACCAATAGCTTTTACCACCTCCTGTATTTTCTTTGTTAGTCAGCTCCTCTGCAATGATTCTGGCTCTGATCCTATGCTCATCCACCAGTATGTAATCAATGGTAGTTTAGGCCAGTGGGCTTAGGAGCAGGACTATGACCACCTCCTGAGTTGACTTCTTGAGTGATTAATGGTTCACAGTACTTCTCAATGCGGAATCATCTAGTGCTCAATGATGCAGAGTGCATTCCAGGGCATGGTGTCCTTTGGGTCATCTGCACTGTGTGCAGCATAATTAATTCTGGGACATTTACTTGTGTTTTGAGTGTGTCATATATGTAAGGGAGGTTTCCATATGGCCCTTTGGTTAGGGTCTTCCTTCAAGTATACATTCTTGACTGGGTACTACTAGCGAGCCCTCAAGGCCACCATGCTCTCCGAGTGGTAGTCGTGACAGAGCAGTCAAGTCCTAACTCTCAGGAAGAGGAGTGGGGGGGCTCACAGGTACATTAATTTCGTTAATACCAGATAAGTGAAGGGCCACACACGATATTTGTTAAGAAAAGTCAGAGAAAAACAATACACTAAGAGAGGTAAGTACAACTTTATAAAACAGAGCTCACAATGTATTAGGTAAGTATCAATTGTATCTAAGAGTTCTTTTAGTGTCAAGGTCTTTCCTGAAAAGTTAACATATATGTGCAATGTATTTTAGTTCCGGCAGACAAGGGACCAAAATAACACACCTGAGAGGAACCAGTTATGTAAGAAGGACTAGGAAGGCGAGTTTGTTGGTGAAGCCACTGGAGCTTCCCAGGTAGGGGAGTCTGAACAAGACCATGTGTCTGGGGTCCTGTGGTGAAGAAGATTCTCGGGTTGGTTTGCTTCAGCGTCTTCGGGGTCCTGGCAGTGAGGACCACCTGCTTCATAAGGACTCTTAAGGCAGTGGGCCAAAACCAAGAGCCACAGTCTGAGGCAGTCTTGTGGTTAAGCCTGTCCGATAGGAAAACCAGTCCCAAATCCAGAAAAAAAACAGCAAACAAAAGTACAGCAGACTACCATTTTGTAAAATGTGGGCTACTTGGCTAACTATATACATTCTGGAAACAGTCTTTTGAGGGTCTCTGTATTGAGAGTGGCAAACCAAATTCTGTTCAATACAATTCCATGGGAACATCTGTACATAAGTGAAGGCCAGAATGCAATGAATTTTGTGACCGCTGCATTGAGTGTTGCAAAATGAATCATATTCTTCACGGAGCAACAGTACATTTTGGAGTCCTTCCTGTGAGGGGGTGTCTCCCTAGTGAGCAAGGAAGAGTGTATTATCAGGCCTTTAATCATGGCAGCTTGGCAGGACATCTATTCTGGGTAACAGAGGGTGCATTCCTGGAAATCTAGTTCTGTGGGGGCATCTATACTGAATAAGTGGGAGTGTTTTCTGTGGCGTGTGTTGTAGATCACTCTGTAGTGAGGGTAGAAGACTGCTTTGTGAGACGAGTAGGGCCTCGTTAGGAGTATAGCTTTAATAGAGGTGTTTCAAATACTGCCTGTTTCCACCAACAATACTTAAGCAGTGAGATATTTACCTCATGCAGTAGTTTTGAAATATTGCATGTGATAATAAATGTCATGATTATAATTTGAAATAGCTCCTATTTTCCCCATAATTTTAACTCCACTCATCATTTGTATCTTTCCCCTTACACGACACGTTTGTTTATCCATTTAAACGGTGCCTTAGGCCAAGGGGCAAACGGGTGCATACATTTCACAACACGCACAAAACAAAAGGCACTCAAAAGTAACAACCTAAAAACACAAAATAAAAATCGGCAAAGACCCAAATAAAATCCAGCAACAGAGCCCAGCATAAAACCAGCTAAAAACTTCAGATAAAAAAGACGTTTTTCAATGCTTTCTTTAAGGATTGTAAGAAATCTCTAATGCCAAAATCGTGTCCCATAAGGGAAGGGGGGTGCTAGTGTACATTTTGGGACAAAAAAAGATTTAGGGAGCCGCAAAGGTGGCGCCAATGTGAGTATCTAATGCTCACATTCTCACCCTTTGTGTGCATGGAGCTGCACCATACACACAATGATCATTGCTGTCCTGTGTGCACATTTGTTTCCTTTACTGAACCATCCACACCGTGAACCAATGCTGCCCCACCTGCATTTCAATCAACGTTAGGTATGTAAGTGCTTGTTTTTTAAATCTTTGTAATGCAGAGACACATTGAGTGTTTCAGAAGTACAAGTTGCACACGAGGTACTTTCATCCGGGAATACAGAATGCGGTTATGTAATTACCACATGCAGTATTCGTAGCAGAAATGCCTCTAAAATCGTGCACCATGGCCTTGTGGAGACCTTTTTAAATGAATAAGGCACAGTCTAAAGACATAAACACTCTGGGTGTAGAAGGCTGTTGTAAGGAAGGCATTGTATCAAAGTAAGAGTGACACAAGTGTTCACAGTTCAAGGGTGTTTATTAAACTGTAAAATGGGTGAGATAAATGCCTAATCTAAACCTAACTCTAAGATGGGAGCAAGCTACGACCATCAAATCATAATAATACAGTCCTAGTGGAGTCTTAGTAAAATTAAAAGGGCCTATACTTAAAGAAAAACCATTGCCAATCCTTAACTGCTATGCTACAAAATAGTGTGGAGCGATGTTCACAAGAAAAGAAAGCAGTGTTCACAAAATAAGTCAGGATGTTAAGGTCAAGGTCTCCCTCCCCATCTATTTAGCATGGGACGAGGCTGGACTCTTGAGCCAGCACACTCCTGCTTCTCCGGCACAAGGTTACAGTGCCTTTTCTTAATATCAAGGCCTTCTGTGCCCAATTCTCTTTAATGCAAAGGCTCTTGATTTAGAGGGTCTGATGTGCCATGAACAACAAAACAAATGTTGCTCCTACTAGTCTTCACGTCGGGCGATTACTCTTCACCCTTGAATCTCCCTCAGCTGGGCTCCAATCCTTCTCTCCGCGTTGGCCTCCCTCAGTTGGGCTTAGACCAACCACTTACTGTGGACATCCCTCAGTCGGGTTCAGGTTTGTGGCCACAATGTTCACGGGTGTATTACTCTTCACCCTAATTCGTAGGCACCCCTGAGCCGGGTTCACATTTGCCAAAATAACACTGTTCACTTTGTTTTCTCACAATGCAGGATTCACTTCCCTTAGCTTTCTCCTGGCATCCCTCCGTCGGGTTCACAATGCTATTTTAACATTGGTCAAAAAGGAGACATTCTAGACCCCTTAGGTTCTTCCCTTACCAAGTATGTGTCTCAGTCCCTTTTCAGACTTTCCCTTAAACCCCCAGTCAGGCTTCACACAGTTCTATGATCACATAAGGTTCCCCTTCGTCGGGCTCAAACATTTCTCAGTGGCTCTTACGCCTTGGCTTCCCTCTGTCGGGTTCGACCCGCTTGACCTTCCACTATTTGTTGGGTCACAGTGGGTGAAGACTTTTACATGAACCCCCCCCAACCTGACCACTCTGACCATTATTCCGCTCATCATTCCTTTTGTACGCTTCCCTGTCGGGCTCGAGCTATACTGGTTTTCACGTTTGCTCCAATGCCTCTTGGAGCTTGTAGTTGCTTCATATTTACTCAGTTTCCCTTTCTCGCACTCTAGTACCCCTTCTGCTTCACTCCCCAGTTCCAGCCACCCATACGTTTACCAGGTCCCTCTCTTCATCCGTTGTGAGACTTACTCGGCTAGCGCGGCACTGGTGGGCAGCTCCGGGGGGGAGGGGGATGTGGGGGGAAGAGTTCTGGTAGGAGGTCAGGGTCTCACCACCTGCCCCTCCTGCACCTGGGCTTCCTCTCACATGCCCAGGGGAAGCACACATTGCAGTAAACACGACCGGAAGTCTGCCTTCCTTAGCCCTAGCGCGGTAAGGCTCCTTAGCTGGGCTGTAGCCACACACAGGTACTGGCTCAGCACCTCGTCCTTCCTCCTCTGGGCACTCTCCATAGCTTCCTCTGCTCCCTCTGGCTTCTTGGTGCGCTTGGGTCTGTGGTAGGGATCCTCTGCTGGACTCAGCCTGGCAGCCTCTGTTCCCAAGAGCAACTGCCTTCTCTCGCTTTGCAGGCCCCTTATAAGCAACTGTGTGATATTAACTGGCTGCAGGTGTGTGGTTAGGGTTCAGCCTGCCTGACTCTGCCTGGCCTCGTTAGTGTGACAAAATGGCGGTCGGCAGTAGGAGTTATGGCACAGGGATTCCCTTGGGTAATCTTCATTCCTCCTTGTTGCTTCTTCTTCACAGTATTTGGAGGACAGTTTGAATGAAGGGGATTTTGGGAAATGTAGTGAGTTGTAGATCTTGGGAGAAAGTCGGTTGAATAATTATAAGTTTGTCAACAAAAAATGGGGATTATGGGGTTTAGGAGGACAGGTTATTGTCAGAAAGGGGAGAACAGGTGTATCGGTGTGGCTGAATATGTTTTCTCCTGCCTGGGGTAGGATGGGACTGTGGTGGCTACATCCCTTAAAGACTGAGGGGTTGTCGGGTAGCGGTGTATCTCAAAAAAGGGGATACTGCAAAGAATCATGGAATAGTCAGAATGCTTGCTCTGGTGCTATTTTTCTCAGAATGCAATGGCAATGGTGAATGCAAACATAGCAACTAATATGGCTTAGTTTTTATGCAGCCGCTGTAATATCTAAATCTTTTCACCTCTTTTTCAGATCCTGTATTAGCAGGGAATTGCCAATGTGTGTGGCTGTCCTTGTGCAGTCTAATAATGCGACCACTCCTGAGGAATGCAGCCTGATGAAACTGCTTATGCGATCACACCATTTTTCAGTTTTGATATATATTATTGGAGTAGCTGAAAATATGATGAGAATGAATAAGGCATGAGCTTTAGAAGTCACATGAGCCTTCATCAGATGGTCGAAAGCAAAACTGAGTGAAAGCAAATAGTATTAAGTGTTCTGTATTCAAGGCTGGCATGCAAGGAATATGATGGTGTGGTCCTCTTATCTAGAGGAGAAGGAACTTGAAGAGAGGCTAGTAATGGATTGAAAGTCATCCCATGTGAAGGCACTGAACAGAGTGGGAAAAGGGACGTAATGGTATGGTAAATAACCTATCATATATCATATCATATGTGAGGCAGGGGCTTAGCTTGTGTGTTTCTTGAGGAGGCTCACCTGGGCAGCCATGGGAGTTGAGATAATGAATTGTCGAAGCTTTTGTTTTTTCTATTAGCAACCACGTTTGCAGTCGTTGAGGAAGGGTAGGAGGGTGAGGGTCACTGGGAAAGGATCGCGGGAATGGGGAAGGGTTGTACAGTTGGGAACTGGGAGGTAGAAAATGTTGGTCTTTAACTAGATGTGCATTTGTGTGAAGAAGTGCCATCCAGTGCCGGATAACACAGCGACATGCATACAGGACCATGGTTTATGGATGAAGGATAGGAAGGAGAACAAACTTTGTGTGCCGTGCCATCGGTGAACAGTTGGTGGGAGAAGCCAAAGGAAAAGATAGCTTTACCAAGAGTGGAGGGTGTAGAGTGTGAAGAGAAGCAGTTCAAGAACGGATCCCTTTGGAGAGGTGTTGGAGCGGAGGCACCAGTGTTCCATGAGAATGAGAAGGGCCGGTCTGATCTGTGTGAGTCAGTCCAGTCTTGCAAGAAGTGTGCAGTTTTTAATGTCAGAGAGTGTGAATAAGAGAGAGGGATTGATCAACAGAATCCCAAGCAGCAGGGGGATGCAGGTGAACGGAAATCGATGAGGGCTTGAAGTGATGAGTAGTGATGAAAAAGTTGGAGATGGGAGGGAGAGACATTTCCATGAACTGCCTTGTGTGGATGCCAGAATGGTTGCAAAGCCCATTGGTCTTCAGGTAAGTAGAAGTAATATATTAACACGCAAGATGCTCTGGGATTTTGCTGCAATGTGGGAGGACAGAGGCGGTTTGAGGGGGAAGTAGGATTATTGGGGTCACGCCAGAGAGTTCTTTTTTTAGGATGGGTAGGGCAGTTGCTATTTTGTATCAAGCGGGGAAGGTATCGGAACAAGAGACAAATTAAGAATTATTTGTTGGAGGAATAGAGGTTTGGCGAGTTTGACTACCTCAGCTACTGAAGATGGTTGGTTACCCAAGGCTGAAGGCAGTGTGCGAGAGGAGGTGAAAGAGCGAGCAGGGTAGTGGCATTGAAAGAGAGAGTCGATTGCAGGGTTGAACTCCACGAAGTCCTGTACTATAGAGCTTCTATACGGTGGGGCTAAGGCTAGGCGGGAATACTTCACTTCAGCTAGGTAGGAAGCTATAAAGCCAGGTTTAAACTTGCGTTTAGTAATTAGGGGTAAGCTGAGTGGAGGGTGGACAAAGACAGAAACGTGAAGGAGCGGTGGTTGGAAGGAGGGGAATCAATGGAGAGGAGAATACATTACAGCAGGAGTCTGCAACCTTTGGCTCTCCAGATGTTTTGCACTACAATACCCATTATCCCTAGCCAGTATAGTCTGTGGTGAAGGATCATGGGAGTGGTAGTCCAAAACATCTGGAGAGATAAAGGTTGCAGACCCCTGCATTAGAGGGACCAGGGGAAGGAAGACAAAGTCAAGAGAGCTGCCATGATTATGCTGGGTTGGTTGTAAGTAGAGAGTGGACAGGGGCTAGTCGGAGAGGATGTAGTGAAGGTAAAGATGTTGGGCGTTATAAATCTGGAGGGCAGTCGTCGGCCAAGTGGGAGACTTGTGGGTGCCAGGAGGTTTGTAGATGAGGAGAATCGTGAGAGTTGCCTACGAGAAGTTGACCAGCAATACGTTCAAAGAAAGAGTGGGGAATGCCTAGGTTTTACATGCAGATCTCAGTACTTTCTGAAGAAATGGTCCGAATGTAAAGCTTTATCATTAGAATCCGAATAGTTCTTTCAGCTATCTGAGAAACACATACTGGGATTATGTATAGAGCCTGTGCACTGGGTTCAGATGTGCTCAGGTTATTGTCATGCTGCTATCCTGCATAGGACAAATTCCCAGGAGAAGTCGTCGAGGTGGTAGCTCTCCTTTCGGAGAAAGTGAGTGAGGTGCCGTGGGTCAAATGCCTCTGCAATGGCGCAACACCATTGAGCTGATCGGTGCTTCAGCCCCCCCTAATCCCCTCTTAGATTTTGGGCTTTGTTGACTCGACCTGGCTATTGCCTACTGTGGCCCAATACCAATCCCAACATTCTCACATAGTTGTCATCTCAATAAATTGCACAGACATTGTTTACATTGGAAGAAACAGATCACTTTTATTGAGTCATCATAATGGGCTGTCCCAGCTTTGCTCGGGTCACAAGTTCCTGGCTTAACCATCTCACCGGGCGGCTCTTCGCCATTCCTCGGGTTCCACAAACCGGTGAACCCTCACTTCGGTTTGAACGTCCTTCCGGGTAACCCCATCACTTCCGGTTTTGTTTCTTAGTAGTACACCCGCCTCTGCTTGTTTTCTGCCAGGACTGTATGACTCACATACCCTTGCATGGAGCGAACAACCCCGGGCCACTGCAGTCAATTGTTGAGGAGTCCCAAGTGTCCGTAAGGATGTTGGTGCCCGTCAAACCCCATTCTGGCTAGCGTCTCTGGGCCATCCAGCTTACTGACCAGCTTACACGGGAATTTTGCTCTGTAACCGCCATCAGGTTGTGTAGTATTTCGAGTCCTTGTCACTCTCACACGCTTCGTACACTTGGCGTTCCCAGGTCTGAAGTGAGTAGTGTACATTTGGCTCAGATACACACGGCTGCTCCGTTGCCTGTTGCTACTGAAACTGACGCGGAGAAGCCTGGGTCTGCTTGCATCGGGGACCGGTGAGTAGCATAGCTAGGAACTGGTCGCCCTCCTGCAGGAGCCCATAGCTTTTCCCCGCTGTGTCAAAACAGCACCTTTTTCCGTACTCGCGCTCTGCTTCTGCCCACAGTGGAGGCTGCGCTTGAGTCGCAGAACTTGTTCTTCTTCATTTGTACACTAAACTGAACTGCCTGACTTCCTTCGAAGAGACTCCCCTTTTGCCCGTTGGAACCAGCTTGTGCAGGTACTTTTGAGCACAAGGCTCCACTCTTCGCAGGGCTCGTACTTCCTTTTAGTTAGGTGCCTCTGAAGGCGGACTGGGTCTAAGCATTATTTCGCACTGCCTGTTTTCCTTCCCTTTTAGGTGGACTACACATTTTCGTGCATCTAACGCTTGAGACTTGTTGTATTTGTATATATATTGTATTGGTATGGTATGTGTTGGTTTACTATCGTTATATTGTGATTTTCTCGCTACGGTCATTGTTTTAAAGGCCTTGGAATAAATGTGTATATATTTTTAATATAACACCTGTTTGGAGTAGTTTGTAAGTGTCCTTGCTTTGTGTGCTCATTGCGGGCTTTCAGTCACCCTCACCCCTCTTGAGACCTAGTCTTGACCGCCGCGATCGCTGCCTTGATTGGTCTGGCTCGTCCAGAGGTTACCCTGTTCCAAGTAATTAGGTTGGCCTTCTGAACTTCTGCGCCACCAGGACAGAGTTCAGAAATCCGTCTTAAAAGCTACCAGCTGCCCCCTGCCCAGGGTGGTGAGATCGTTCCTCCCCAGGTGCACCACCAGGACCCTGGGTGCCGGCATCCTTCCCAACTGCCTGCGAACCGCGGGGAGCAACGAATGCCATCACATGTCCAGTGTTCCCAGCCAAACCCACTCTATGCTCTTTAGACCTACGTTCTACCTCTCCTCAGTTATTGCTGTGCTTTCCTCTCCGCTCTTGTCATGAATGAATGTCCTATGAACCATACCGCTGGTGCAATAACGTGTCGACAATCGTCCACGTTTTTTCTCTTTCTTTTTAAAAAAAACATCAGATAAAGCGCAAGTCGTCTTAATCACCCCCTCTTAGTTCTGCCACCATACCTCTACCATGGACTCAACCTGGGCCTATGCCTGCGACGGCAGACCCTCCGCCAGGTCTGATATACAATTTGTATCTGTCGGAGTCCCATCTGCCCAATTTGTTTATCACCGACCCGGGCATACCTTGCTGAAATTCCATTGTGGCATGCCCTATTCTGAAACTGTGAGAACAATCTTTTTCTCAATAGCCTGCTCTGTCCAATGTTGCCAACAAAACCATGCAAAACTGAAAAAGGGTCAGGAGAGAGCCAATGCCATGCACAAGTTCCCTCCCCGCTCCCTTGCTGGCTTGCTGGCCATGCACTGTCAAAGCAACCCGGTAGGGCAGCTCTCCTTGTTCTGTGAATTATACAAAGTAATCCATCTACCTTCCCCCTTCTTGATCAGTCTTGGAGCTTCTCAACTTTATCTCCATCCCCCCCATAAGAGAACACAACATCCCTCTTCAATAGTGCTCTCCCAGACATCTCTTCTTTGCCAGCAGCGACAAGTTCACTGACGCAAAATGCCCCGAAAAAAGCCAATCCAAAAGCAGCCCTATAAAGCGCTCCATCACAAGCGCCATATCATAACACACGCAGGGCAAAGCCCCCAAGAGCTTCGCTAATATCCTGAAATCAATGGGCCTGTGCACAACCTTCCATACTCCCCCAAACTTTAAGAGCAGTGTGCACCACAAAACCTTGGGTGGGATCGTCCCTATCACTAAGTTTGCTGTAAAAGGCTATATCCGCCAGATGTCTGGCCGCCCAACTCCTGTCTTACTGTCCTTGTGTGCCCAGACCAGAAATGCTGCCCTTGTTCGCGCGACACACTCAAGAACTTAGCGTAGCACCACTGATACCTGGCCCTCGCTCTTGGCATGTGGGAATGCTGCCCGAGGTCCCGAAGCATCGGGCCCACAACTGTGAAAGGGATTGTAGATGCACACACCTAACGTATTAAGAATATTATGAGAAGAGACTATAAATAGTTTTAAGTAACCTTTTAAGGTGCGGGGGAGGAAACGTAATCCTGGCACAGGATCACAAGTACCTATCCGTACTGAGAAGAAAAAGAGGATCCATAGGTAGGAGCCCTCCCCTCCCCTGCACACTATTAGTATCCCGTGTATTAACGGTTAATAATAAATCTAAAGTCAAGCATAGGTATACAGTAATGTAAATATTTAGTCATATAATTCCAAAGCTACAAGGCGTTTCAAATTAAAGAATTTAATGGTGAAAAACCGTTTTCTTGAAAAAATTATATACATCAATAAATCTTCTGATGCTGAGACCAAAAATAAATGTCAAATAATATACATTATACAAATTGTTTAGAACAATGTAAAACAAGTATATATACAATTACAACTAAAAAATGGCTGACGCGTTTCGGGATCCTGTCCCTTCTTCTAGAGCCAAGTGAATTGCAAACTGTAAGAGAAATGAAATGAACAAAACGTATGTCAGGTATTTTGACTGGTAAATACTCATAGATTAAAGTGTTCACAAAGCATGTACTAGGGTAACGGCACGATCTATTCATTATATTAAAATACATGAAATCCTTTGGTTTATGAAGAAACACAATATACATTGTATGTACTGGGTCGATTACATATTTACCAAGAAGCACCTCTCCCAAAGAGGGAGTTGACAGTGTGACCAATAAACAATCTTTGCAGTCAATTTAACTAGGTTCTAGCAAAGCTGAGGTAATCTGACACCTTAATTGTATATGTGAGAACTTCACAGGGGGTACCCCAGTGTAGTTGCAAGACATAGAATAAAAAGAAGAGGTAGATATTCACCTACCTCAGGAAGTGTACTTGAAAAGGCAAAGTAACTGTTTCAAGGACGTGATGTGTGGGGAACAGACTTCGAGCTTCAAACTGAATAAAAAACTTCCCTGTCAAGGCGGTAATCTAAGTGTATAAAAAGCAAACTTATGCTGTATTAATGACATATGAACTAATGGGAACAGAATGTCACTTACAGAGTACAGTCAATAGGTAAAGGCTCTAAGATATATTGGTAAAGCACTGTAAAGTTGAAACGAAGGAAAAAAAAGGGTGTAATCGAACTCGGAAAGTTAAACTCAGGTAGAAGGCATACCTCTCCTTACACGTGTTGTAAGGTACAAGATCGTAACAATGCTCTTGAATATGTTGTGGGCTGAAGGTGGTGCCCAGTGGTACCAAAGTCCTCCAGACACATGGGAATATCCAGTGCTATAGTGAGCACAGCCTAAAATCAGATAAATTGTCACGTTCGTTATAGTGAACTGTTCTAATGAGTGTGGTATTAAGAAAAATAGCAGATCATAATAAGGTGCTGAGGGTCTGGTGCTTACCTAATGCTAAGGTTCGAGTGGGGCCAAAAGTAGGTGATCCAGAGTGCACGGGGCACGCAGCTCAAAGGCTGCGTCTTAAAATATCACTCGCGAGCCGAGTCTTCAAACAATGCACAGGTTACAGGCTCCGGCCGCGGGTGGACAGATGCGAGCGAAGCGTGCCTTCTCAATAGTGTAGGTGGGCTGTGCTGTCGCTAGGGAAGCCAACCCAGACTACGAACTGGTATCTAGGGGGCTGCAAGCAGTGAACACGTGTGAGAAAGTAAGAGAAATGGAAAACGGACTCTATAATCTTTACGAGGACAAACCAAGTAAATCAAAGATCGGTATGGTGCATGAACGCCATCATGGAATGGAGTAGAAAAACCCATCACCGGTCCATGTATCGAGACGAAGTTATAACCATGAGTGATGGAATAGTGAGTACAATGGACGTTCCCTAGTAGTGATATTGATAGGATGATTCAAATCAATAATGCTAAAATGTAAAGCAAAATATGGGGTGAAAAGGCACCAAATAAAGATTGTAAAGTGGTCACAATGACGGACGGTGCAGGTTGACACTCATTGTCAATATAATTGTTGGTGTTATAAGGGAATGACCCGATGTAGAGTGAATCTTATATGAAATATCTAGCAAAATTCAACTCAACCTACCATTAATTCAGCGGGCCGGTGGACAACTCCCGGACTTAACTACTTTTAACAGGTATTCCACTGAAAATTAATGTCAACATCAAGTGCACAGTCATTGATGGATGATGCCAGTACGAACTGCATGCATTTGTGAACAAATACAGTAAGATAATATTAGTGTGATTAATAAAAACTCAACAAAAAGTAAAAACATAATCAGTCACATGTATTTCAAGTAAAACATTTCAAGGAAAACTCCTCATTGAGTCCTCTAGGGCTGAGAGTGTCCAGGAGATCTATCCAATATTTTTCTCTGCGTGATAGGGTTGATTGGTAATCACCCCCTCTATACGATTTCTTGACAACCTCCAAAACCATGTACTTCACTTGGGCTACTGTGTGTGAAGATTGTAAAAAGTGTCTGGCTAGAGGAGATTTTACATTTTTACATCTAATGTTGCACTTGTGTTCCGTTATCCTCTCTTTCATTGCTCTAGAGGTCTGACCAACATATAATTTACCACATGGACATTTAATGGCGTATACCACTCCTGTAGAAATGCAGGTGGCATCGGGCCCACAACACCAGCTGTCACCGTTCTGTTCTGCACTGCTCCCCTTTCTCCTGTGCGCATGATGGGCCTTCTGGAACCTGTCCCACTAAAAACAAGAAAGAGCGTCAGCTCTGGTGTTAACAGTACCCTTTTATAGCGCCCCTGAACTCGATATTCTTGTACAAGCAAATCTCCCCTAGTTTCCTTAGCAGCCCAAGTACCACTGGACATGATGCTGACTGCAAGTTAATGGCCTGCACTACCGCCCTGGCCTGCACTACCGCCCTGTTGTCAGACCTAAAACGCACCTTCCTGTTATTGAAAAAGAGTGTGGTAGTCCCTCTACTTAGAACGAACACGGGTCAAATACCCTATTCTATGGAATTTCTTCCACTCAGTAGGGTCTACAACCACGTGTTAGCTCACTGCACTCTTCACAGAGGGGAAATATCCATTTGCATATCAGTCTTTGTCCCACCCACAAGGGCAGTCCAGCACCGAAATGCTAGGCAATTCCCCTCTGAACAAGAGGACCATCAGCAACCCCAGACACGCGTTTCAGCCTTGTTGGGGCTCCTCAGTGAGGTGAAGCTGAAACCCTCTGGCCCCGCCAGAGTAAGAGGGCTATCACAGTCGGGAAGAGCTTGAGAGCCATGATCTTCCTGGTCCTGGCCTTCTTTCACCTTTATATAGGCCACTTCTGTGCACACCATTCCTAACTCCGGATAACCACGACACAGTACCTGCCTGACACATCCTAGTACGTATGGAGCTTCCTAGTGGTGACCCGCAGGGCCCTGCACATCCTTATGCTTTTAAAGTCCAGGAGAAAACTTTGTCACATGTGCAGATCCTCCTTGAGGGCTGCGCTGAGCCTGATGAGACGATGCTTCTGTGTGGCACCTACCATTGCTCTTGCCAACCTCCTAGTGAACACCCTGCCTTCGGTTACAATCTTTGAGGCAAAATTCAGTTTGCCCAGCAGTTGCGGCCCCGTCAATGTTGGCCGTGTCCTTAGCCAGGTTATTGCCAATCTCGGCTAACAGACCCTTCACTTTGTCCAGGGTCAACCTGCAGGTACCCCTGGCCATGTCTGTCTCAATGCCCAGAAACGTGATCCTTCACCAGGAACCTGTGTTTTTTCTGCTGCCAACGGGATCCTCTGCTTCCCAATCAAGTTCTGAAAAGAGGCCAGTACGCCTGCTCACTCTTCTGAACCCTCTCTCCCCACAAAGAGAAAATCATAGAGGTAGTGCTCTCTGCAGCGCTGGATATTTAAGTGCCTCCATCGGGCCGCAGGCTGGTTTCAGCCGGCCTGGGAAGGTACGCCGTTTCCGCCACCCGCTGGAGAGTGTAGGCGACTGGACACAGGAGGCCAGAGGGGCGGCCCGCTATGCCAGCTGTCCCTCTAGCGCCCCCTATGTGGACTGTGACATCCGCTGAGCCATGGGCGGACAGAACTGTTAACAAAGGCTCTGCAATTACTAATGTAAAGCATTTCACTGTAGTTCATATTCATTCATTTTTAGACAATTGAAATCGTGATGTGGGGTTAGTACTTGAATGCCAGGGGAGGGATTGGAAGGGTAGAGAGGGTACAGGAGACTGCTTGTTCTCACAGTAGTCTTTAAGTGGGTGCTTTCAGACTTAAACGGAAGACTTAACTGCTTGTAACATTGACTCTGCACTAGATTAGTCTCATTAGAATGCGTAAAGAAGTTAGATGCCCCCCACACAAATAGGTTTGCCCTTCCCACCGTCTGAGAAGTTAGTGCCTCTGCCAACATTTGAAAGGTTAGACCACGCCCCCACCACCGCCCCGAAATGTAAGTTTCATTGCGCCCATGTGCCCCGAATATTTAAAATATTTGAAACCACTTCTATAGATTGTTACACAATCGCCGCCCCACACCCCTAGTCTACTGCGCGCTTATGCAGACTGTGTATTCTGTACGTTTTCATTAGCCATAGACGAAACTACTGTCTGCACAGTTTAATGTTAGGTTATTTTGCCTTGCTGTTATTCAAATGGAAATTCATAAATACATTTTTTTTAGAGGAATCGCTTTCCCGCACGTTTACCACCCGCCCTTTACTCTCCTTTTCAAAAAACATTCTTCAGTGCTTGGAACTATGCTGGTGCGTAAATAAACATTTCTCTTCAACATTCGACTTTCTTAATCTAATCATTGTCACGTTAACTTCTGCATGTCAAAACATGTGTGCACTGACATTAAAACCCCATTAGTCCGTGTGCCCCTCCTTTCATTGGATGCTGCTGTTGCCAAGGGTGGGTCGGACTGCCCTGTCGTTTCTTCTGTGCCTCGGCTGCATCCCCCACGCCTTTCCTGTCCCGTCCCCTGGAGACATAGCGAAGCCTGAGGGGGGAGGATTTCCCAGCCCAAGAAACCCGGGACAGTCCATGACTGAGGCTAGTGTGCACCACTGCACTCCCAGAGCCCGGCCTGCAGTTTGGGCGTCTGGAATGCCGGAGCTGGAATCCCAGCTATGTGACCGTTGTTCCCACCCAGGCCGGCCAAAGATGCCAGGCTCACTGCATCCCAGTGCCCATAATTATTTGCCCAGTGTTTGGGTGGAGGTGGGGGGGCGCACCGTGCGCCTACGAAGATGCACAGAACCCATGCATGTTTGGAATCCCAATGGCTGGTCCACAGTCTGCTGGCAATAGGCTACAGTCGCAGCCCTAGCAGAGAGGAGGGTTATCCAAGGGCCCCGTTGCTTAACGTCTCTCCAGGGAGGTCTAGGAGGCAGTCGGGGTCTGTCCAGCTGGACGCTCACATAGCCTGCCACCCCCTTCCCTGAAATCATCGCTACAGTCTGTCTTCATGCAAGTGGCTGCAAGTAGGGAACACAACTGCCCGGGAAGTGACTCAGTAAAGAGTGTTAAGCGGCCCTTTCCAGCACACCCTAAGAGACTGACCCGGGATTAACCCTTGGAACTATGGCAGACAACAGGCTGCGGGAGTTGGCCTTCTCTGGGCTCTATCGTCGGCGGCAGAATCGACAGAGCGCCACCCTCTCAGCCGGAGATATGGAGATGCCAGGGTAGGTCAACTGGGAGCAAAAGGCATGGGTAGGCCCTTAGGGGCCACAGCGTCACTAACTGGGTGCGATTCTCTTTATGGTTCATTGGAAGCATCGTTGCTAGTCAGCTCACAAAAGCAGGTCACCATGCAAGAGACTCCTAAACACAAAGTCATTAATAGCAGGCCTTGACCTATGGGGGCGCCTGTCTGCCTAGTCATTCGTGACATGAGGTATGGGTGACATGTTGCTGAAGAGTTGTTTCTCTCTCTTTTGAATACTTGAAGGGAAGACACTGGTTGATGCTATAGAACAAGGTCCTTCCATTTACGGTTGGTACCAGTGTTTTATGGCTCACCAATTTACAGTGCCCTGCCTGTGAGTATATTATACTTGAGTGGCAAGCGATGGGATGAGTCATGGTTCCTGAGAACCACTTGTGTCGGAACGTCGTTTTGTCATAGGGTAGCCACGCTAGCACTCACTTGTAAGACAACTACACATTATGAGTGAAGTAACCCCTTTCTTATTTATTAAACCTTTCAGCAGCAACTGACACCTCGGCTTTTCATTTATTTAGGATTTAATTGATGTATCACAAACCATACTGTACTAAAATGACAGAAAATGGTTGATCAACAAGGTACATTGTATTTCCACAAAGGAGAAATGTGTACGTCATTTTTAGAATCAATGATCCCAGAATGCAGCAGCCGAATGAGGATTGGTGGGTTTCAGCAAATTGGTGGCGGTAAAGGAGCTCTAGACAAGCCAGAGTCTAAAAGTGCCGGCAAGAAAAGCATTTCTAAAAGATAATTTTTGTAAGAGAAGGGAAGGGGATATTGTGAGGCAGAGCTGGGTTTTCAGAAGGTTCAGATGCAGGAAACCTTATTTGAGAAGGGCTTGTTGAAGGTTTTGGCATGGGTCAGTAAACTGAATGCTGATTTGCCTCTTGTTGAGTTGTTGAAGGGGATGCTGTTATAGCGGAGGTGGGCAGGTTTTGAAGGGATATGAGATTTAAAGCTGGGACCTGACACGTGTGACCCATGATGTGTCATTGGGCCCTAGAGCTGAGTATTTGTGGGAAGCTAAGTTGGTGCATTCAGGGTGGATTTGCTTGGAATTGGGGTGCATATTGGGAGGCTCCCTGGAATTTCTTTTGAAAACGTTGGCAATTTGACATGGTGTAAGCGGGGGAATAGTAGTTAGAGTTGGTGATCAAAACCCAGAAATGTGGCATGGTGCAACTATCGCAAATCTTCTTCTACTCTTCTCAGCCAGTCTGACAAATTAACCCCCCATCCCCTTGTTAACTTTTACTGCCCCTTTTGTGGCCCCTGTGATGGAATGAAGCCAAAACCCAGGTGTGCATAGGAATGAGAGTTACTTGAATGCCGGCTTCACTACCGTCGGATCATGTGACGTCCATCATTGTCCTATACCTATTCACAGTCTTTAACATGGAATACACATTTCCCTATCACATTATGTCCAGGAGACATGTGTGGAAGATCTGAAACAAACAACACACCCTTTCACTTCTTGTTGTCCTGCAAACTATTAAAGATCTATAATATAGAGACGATCTTCCCTCCAGGGTCAGATTGCTTGTGTAAGTAGTGCTTCTGCATGAAGGTGTATCCTCAAAGCTGTCTGTGGCAACCAGGTGTGCAGGAATGATATTCCATATCTGTTGCTCACACTCCACCATGGCTAACAAGGCCTATTTTCTTTTTACAGCAACATGGCCAATGCTTTGGCAAATGCAGTCTGCGAGCGCTGCCATGCCCGCTTCGACCCTTCGGAAAGAATTGTGAACAGCAATGGGGAGCTGTATCACGAGGACTGTTTTGTTTGTGCTCAGTGCTTCCGCCAGTTTCCAGAGGGACTCTTCTATGAGGTGAGATTTATTTGTATTTATATTAATTTATTTATAGCGTTTGATTGGAAATGCTTTCAGTAAACAGTAATTAATATCATTTTCTAATAGGTCGCACATCATGACAACAGTTAAGGACTTGACTGTTATATGGGCTGCATAAACGAAAAGATGTTGGAAAGTGTAGTTATCCTAAAGTCCATGTTCATAAGAGCATTCAGTTATCTGCCCTATTTTGTTTGCTGCACCCGCAGTTGGCAAAAGTGTGTCCCAGGTAGCCTTCCAATCTAAGTAGTTGGAGCTGAAAGGTATTCAAGGAGCTTGTTGTGTACCCAAGTGTTTTATAGAAGACATTCCGGTGGAGTGGAATGAGAAGGTAGAAAGATTCACCAGTCCGCTGTAGAAGCAGAAGAGCAGGGGCTTGAGAGGCAGTAGCAGTATTGGGTTTGGGATCCAACTAGATTGTGTCAGGAGGCTTTGTGGGATGCACGGAAGACCGAACTCAGAAAGGACTGTCCACAGACCTTTATTGATATAAAGGATTGCAGAAAAACAGAGTGAAAGAGAAATCACAATCTTGTCTCTACCACAGGGATGTGATAACCTCTCACCTCCCTGTTGTGGTGGTGTGGGTTTCCCGGGGTTCCCAAACCAGAGGAGGTGGATCTGGGAAAAACAGAGGGGGGAGGTGGTGGCGTCACCAGAGGAGGCACTATTGCCAGCCTTTTCCACACATACCTGCGTAACAAACCTATCCTTGGGCTATAACAATGCCTCACTTGGATTACTAAGCTGGTGGGAAGCTGTTTGTACGCAAAACTGTGCTTGGTAAACCATTTTACAAAGAACTGGTTGGTTGAGGCAACTGTCCTATGTGTGGAAGTCTAAAAGAGGATGAGATCCATTTTATGTTGCTTTGTCCACATTTGAGGAATCTCAGACGCAGATGCCTTTTACCCCTCTTTAAATCAAATAATAATCATACTGTATTTGTAGGGCTTGACTTTTTTAAAAGTCCAAAATGTTTTTTGAGGGTTTTTGCTTTCCCAAGTTACCTCATGAGGGCTTGGAGATACCGGCAAACATATTTGAAATAGTCGTTTTGATAATTTTCATTATCACACTGCCAATTTTATTGTTGGAATTGAAGGATTCTTAACTTGATGCTGCCTCTGTTGTGCCCTGACAAAAGTCTATATTTCCGGTACACTTGTTGATATAAATTACTTATTTTCAAGGTTTAGGAATATTGTCACTATATATAACTTTTTGCTATTTTATATTATTCTATATTTGCGTTTGCTCTGTATGAAGACTGCATTCCTATTTACCTTGTGTGTTTCATTTTGATCTGGATATGGCTTTTATGGTTCAATGTAACCGAAATAAAGCATTGCAACAACAACCACTATTGTCCGAGGAGGTGGTGGTAACATCAGAGGAGTAGATGGTACTAATCGAGAAGGAGGTTGTGGTATCAAAAGAGGAAGCAGCAGTAACAAGGTGGAGGTGGTAAAGAGAGGGGAATAAGTGAAAATAATAAAACGACCAAAAGCGGAGGTGAAGGAGGAGTGCAGTCTCCCTAGCCTGAAGGAGCAGGAAGTTACATGGAGGTCAGGCTGGCCCAAGGGATCGAAGGAGGCATGAGACCCATTCACGTAGAAGCGCAGCAGGAGTAATCAGGGTGGCAGTGAAGAGAGGTTGAAAGGACCCCAAGGCTAAGGAGGGGCAAGTGTCAATAGGCAACGTCAACAACCCATGGATCCTTCTCACCCCCATGGAGATAGTATCACTTTACCAACAGCTGGTGGACGAGCTGGTGCAACTGACTGAGAAACCTTTCCACACTCGCGTAACAAGGTAAACGTGGGACGTCTTGACTGGACACCGTTATGGATGCACGATCTAGGTCTTTAGAAGATGACCTGTGCTGGGGTTGAAGTAGACATAGGAGGACTTTGTTGCATATCCTCTGGAGATGTTCGATAGTACCTGGTATTTGGGAGGAGGTTTGGACAGAGTAGATATGGTTTTGAATATTAAGCTTCCTAGATCACCTGCACAAGTTATCTTATTGTCACGCAGTGGGAGATGCACCGTCATGAGGGATTATGAAGAATGGATCAATAAAGCTCTAGATCTATCTAGTAAGAATTATATCAGTTAGTGGTTCGCTTTGCTTACGTTATTACCCTTGTTTAAATCTGATAGTTGCTAAAATGTACTTGTGTGGCTGCTTGTGTGCGTGGGGTCTTTATTACCCGCTTTTACTTTTGATGTGCAGAGAGACAAGCACTCTCATCTTTCTTTGAGCGTTCAAGCGCTGGTGCCTTAATCTACATTACCCAGATTACCTGGGACCTTCTTTTGGAAACGTCAGGTGCTTCATTGCCGGTGCTGCTGCAACAAGCTGGTCAACACCGGCATAAAACAGACCCCATCCACCCTGCTGGTCTCATAAATCTGGTAAGAATTATTTCAGTTAGTGGTTCGCTTTGCTAACATTATAACCCTTGTTTAAGTCTGATTGTTGCTAAGATTTACTTGTACGACTGCTTGTGTGTGGGATCTTTGAATCTATTACCCACTTTTACTTTTGGTGTGGCAGAGAGAAAAGTACTTTCATCTTCCATAGAGCGTTAAAGCTCAGCTGCTTTAAAAGACACTACCCAGATTGCCCGGGGCCGCCTTTTAGAAACGTCAGGCGATTCAGCACCAGCACTTCGCGCGCCAAGGCAGTCCGCGCTGGACGAGCTGTCGGCTGGGCTGGAATTCCCTTTGGCTTAAGGCTCTTGGTAAAATGTCTTCGTTTTGTACATCTCTCTTAGACCATCTCACTTGAAGAGGTAAAGTATTTTCCCTCTGATACCCTTTCGTCATATTGTTTACTTGCTCTGCTTGTGACTCCATTTGTACCTACCTTTAACTTTATTACTAGAAATGGGTATCTTGCCAGAAATTACCTTGCTACTTGCAACTCAAAAATTGAGGCGCGAGAAGATTGTGCAGAATTATATTTCTAATCTGCATTTAGGAGACAGCCTGCCATAATTAATACACCTTTATATAATCAATGATCAGGAGATAGCTGAAAATGCTTCATTTGCTCCTTTTTCTGTCCACCCCTTGATAGGTCCAAAGCTGAAGGTCTCAATAGAGTCCCTTTACTGACAAACCCACAAGGAGTATCAGCAATGGAAATGAACACCGACCGGTCTAATACCATGACCCCCACGGGCAATACTGACAATAGACAGGACTCCCAGCTCAATTTTAGCTTGGATTTTCCACTTAATATGACAGTGCATCCTGGTTGCCCTCAAGGGGGTCAACAAGCTCCAGAGCAAACCCCTCCTCTAACGCGTCCACTCACTTAAAAGGGCACTTTTGAACTCCCGTGCACTCGGGAAACACCCCCGCAAACCCCGCTCCCCTTGTTCACTATAACGGCACCAAATGGGATATTTGTTTGACATTTTTGGCTGTTCGAAATTCAGCAGAAATTCCAACAAATATCCCATTTTGTTTTTTAAAAATCTGTTTTTTCTACAGATGCCGCCAATGATATCTATGACTATGTCGAGGAAGAAGAACTTGATGTGATGTGATATGATATTTTATTTATATCGCGCTCGTACACAAGTGTTTTAGAGCACGACCAGGCAAAAGGGGAGGGGAACAAAAAATATAACAGCGATCTTACTAGGCCCAGTGACATCTAAGAAAGCACATGTGCATAGAGAAGGGGGAAAAAGGGTGAAGTGCATAGAAGGGGGGGTGAAAGTGCAGAGCCGAGGAGAGAAAAACAGAAATAAATATTAAATTAATAAATAAAGGGCGATAAAAAACCTGGTATTGCAACCAGCGAGTGGCAGGTGAAAGTTGGTCAGATAAGGTATATTTGATAAGTGCAGAAGAAAAGTGGGAGGGGGCTGTGTGGGTACAGATACAGAACCCTAGTGCAGGAGGTGGCTTGGAGGCAGGCAGGAGGGTGGCAGGGTGAGCAGGTACATGGGTCCGGATGACAGAGGGCGGCCAGGTGCACGATGCCAAGAGAAAAAATCCATCAACAGGGAATAAGTGGGGCAAAGGCAGAGGCAAAGAGGAAGGTTTTAAGATGCTTCCGGAATCGGAGGTGGTGCATTACAGAAACCTGTCTCAATGAGTCAAGTGGTCCTAAAAGAAGTGTGGCAGGCCCCCCAGGTTTCGGCTTCTTGAATAAAAAATATGCACAAGGAAATTGAGGTGTGTGGCATTTATTGCCAAATCCAGCTTCTTGTTCAAATCCACTTTTGAATGTGCAGGATGCCAAACTATTCATTTAAAGTTTAACCCAAACGATAACAGCTGTACACATCTTATACTAATCTACCGACCCCCAGGTTGTATGCCAGAAGTCAATGAGAATGTCTTGGTCCCACTTAATAAACCAAATTGCTCCACCATCCTGCTTGGGGATTTTAACCGATGGCTGAGAAAACCTAAAGACAAGGATGCTTTAAACCTCGAAGGGCCCCTCAGTACTTTGGGTTTTACCATTCATAATACAGATCCCACTCTCTCGGGAGGTAATATCTTAGATTGGGTGGCCTCAAGGAATATCCTTGTAAGGATCACAAGCACCAAGGGCTGTATATAGTCCGACCATTCTTTTGTGGAATGATTGATCACTTATGCTGAAAAGCCACAGAAAGAACACAGTCTGCCTATAAAGATAATTCGCAGGGATCTGCATAAGATTATACCTGAAGAGCCAGAGCAATGTCTAGACTCTATTATGAATAACACTTCAGATCAAGACACCCCCGAAGTACTGGTGGAAGTTTACAACTACCAGTTTAAATGTCTCCTTGATAACGTGGCCCCATAGAAACCCACGACTGTGAAAGATAAAACATGCCATCAGTCTTATTTTAATTCCTCGCTCACTATCCTAAAACAAAAAAAGAGGCAGGTATAGAGAACCTGGGAATGAAACAAAACCAGCGAGAAGAAGGCAGCGTGGACATCTTTACAAAAATCCAGCAACTGTTCTCAGAAAGCTACAAGTTGGAGCTGCTCTTTCTTGAATGACGGGTCCTCGAGGGTATGCTGGGCTGATGCCAGCTCGGCAGCCGAGTTAATATGCTATGAAGTCCAGCAGAGAGCTTGCTTGTCCCCGACTTTGTTTAATTTATATATCCGACCCCTCTGTGAGCTTATAACATCTATGGGAATGCACTTCACCAACTACGCAGATGATACTCCACTCCTGATGGAGTTGAGTGGCTGTTACAGGACTGACTCTGCCAGACTTGAGCACAACTTCGTAACCATAAAAAAATTGGATGTCCAATAGTTGGATGTGTTTTAAATAGTAGCAGGTGGTTGGTTATCTTTGGGTCTCCACAAGCTAGAGCTAAACTAAGCTTGAAATACAAATGCATGAACATCGAAGGGAGTCACTTAGGAGTCATGAACAAGGTCAGGACCATAGGGATGTACCTCAAAGCATCCAGGGGCCAACTCACATCACCATTTAAGAGTACTAGGAGGCACCAACATGTTTCTGTCACCTAAAAACCGAGAGACATTGGTTAGGGTTATAATAATGCAGCGCCTAGACTATTGTAATGCTCTGCTGATTGGAGTGAATAAAGTCTGCCTCAATAGACTCCAAGTGCTGCAGAAAGAGGCGGTTTGTATTGTCTGCGACCTCCCTAAAACAGAGCATGTCTCAGCCGCGAGAAGGAAGCTTCACTGGTTAGCGGTATCCGCTAGAGTAAGATTCAAGGCTCTCTTTTGCACACAAATGTATCAATGGGAATGTTCCCATTTATCTTGAAGAGCGTATGAAATTATATGCTCCTTCTAGATCCCTCCATTCCAGTTCTTGCCGGCTCCTGCATGTGCCAAAATATAAAAGAGCACAAGGTTACAGACTCTCTTTTCCAGTCCTTGCAGCCCAAGCATGGAATGCTCCACCCACCGAGCTGCGACTCGAAGAATGTTTCCTTTCTTTGTGGAAAGGACTAAACTTTCTTGTTTGAATAATTTTATTTTCTCCATCTCTACCTCTGTCCCCATCTTCTTCCTGACTGTTTTGGGTACCCTACCTTTATGAATTTTGTTGTCCTGCCTCATGAGGTCCCTGTGTTTGTGGGCGCCTTGATGCCTGCGGTCTTTGGCGCTATATAAATTTATAAATAAATTATTGCGGCGAAATTGATCTCGAGAGTTGGAAGACTAGAACAAAAACCTTGTGTGGAAGATTGGTTGGTGGAGCTGCAGGTTCTATCCAGCTATGAGAAAGTGTCAATAATGAATAAGGATAGGGAAAACTTGTATCTAGTAATATGGAGTCCAATTAATGCTTTAAATGGGTGAATCCTGATTATTTTTAAATTACGGTAGAGATATTTGGTAGTCATTATTGAGGAGTAGTTTGGTGTTGCTTTCTAGGTGTTTGTATGTGTGTCCGTGTCTATGTTGTGTCTACAGGTGGATTTTGATGTAAATAGTATTGGATGATATTAGAATTATATTATTGTGTTTATTCATTGTTTCAGAATTGTTATGAATACGTCCTCACATGCTTTATAGGTATTCAGACTCGCTGTATTCCGGTTGTTCGCTCTTTATTCCCCGATTGTTGATAGTTCAGGTGTTCTGGATAGACACACTGCTATAAATAAATACATTTAAAAAAAGAAATTGGCTTTGTAGTGCTTCCCTCCCCAGCAACCCAGCAACTTGTGTTTCGAAATAGCTACAATGACAGCAATTAGCAACTTTAAAAAAAATAAAAAAATAAATAACAAAAAAAGTAGTTCAACTTCACTGTAACACACTGCCTTCATTCTTGGACACACCCACTGTTACTCAGAACTATTCTCGTTAATACCCAGACTCACTTTCAGCTCTGATGTCACTCACACCTGTGCTATTGATAATGACACATATAACAAAGAACCCTGATCCTTATGATGGCCAGATGTACTTATTATCTTTATGTTACGTCATGTTGTGTTGATTTTTATAGCTCTGCTCATAATGGGCTAACTTTGAACTATCATTGATGTAATATGCAGACCCGCTGATACTCTTCTCCAGATAATAAGCAGGCTCAGTACAGGCTGTATCCTTTATATTACCCAGGCATCCTCATATTAAGCTCATCTAACCTCACTTAGTGCTCTGTTTAATTTAACACCCAGATCATTCACTCAGAGCTCAATTTGTGATAAAATCCAGATATATCTCTTGAGCTCTGCTTGGTCATAGGCCCATTCAGATCTCTGCTCCTCCTAGAACCCAAACTCACTCAGACCTCTGCTTTTGGTAAAAAAAAGAAGCTAGACAAATTTGGTTTTTAGATCTTGCCTTTGTGCTTTACCAGAGTAGCTCTTTTCAAAGTACGTGCAGGTGGTTAACGTTTCCGGTCATGTTAGTAATGTAGGTGCATTGTTTCTACATTACATTTATTTGAAGGATGCACTGCGTCCCTCCCTGTAATAGTAGTGATCAAAGGTACTCTTGAGTGTTGCATGAATGTTATGTCCCCTGGAGTTAACTATTATGCAGGGAGAGCCATATAGTCCTCCCCACTCTTCCTTTTAAGAGAACAGGCACATGATGACAAATGAAAAACAAGCCCCGAATGTTAACTTGGCATAGTGGGAAACCATATATTTCACCCTCAGAGCTCAGTCACATGAGTCTACCTTTTGCGGTAGAAGCCTGAGGCAGAAAATATTGCGTACAGAAGCACGACATGCTGTGAGTCTGGATTTGGTATATATGGCCTGCAGACTGTCGACACGCAGCAGGTAAGTGGAGGTGGGAGGAGGAAAAAGAGGGGACAGCGCAGAGGAGGGAGAATGCACAGGTGAGGAAGGGATGTTAATGTTAAAGGACATTTGTACCGTGCACTATCACCACCGAAGAGGTCCTCTGGCGGTTCTGAAAAGGGAAGGGGGGGGGGTTAGTGGGAAGGAGCTGGAAAAGTGCAAGAGAGCAGTGATGTGCTGTTGGCGGCCTCAGCCCGGTGGGTCCGTTGGCTGGGCCTGGGGTGTTATGCGGCCGGTAGTCGTCGTGTACTGTTGTGCAAGTCTATGTGCGTTATTGTTTTGTTGTTGCCATGCAGTGAAGTATGTGCGGTTTGTTGTGCTGTAGGTTTGTGGTTGTGTTTGGTTTGGAGTTTGAGAGATGTATGCAGAGGGGGAAATTGTTAGTGCAGTTGGTTAGTTGGCATCTCTATCCTGGCTTGAGGCGGTGGGTTTCTGTATTCTCCCCAGATGGGTTTCGGTAGCACCCCTATGCATCTGTCATGATCTGAGTCCGTCCAGCCTTCAAGGTCCCTTTTACATCTACCCCCTCCTCCCCCAGCCTGCCTCGCAGCGCTACCTATCTTTCCTTCCCACTCATACAGCCATTGCACCTGCCTACGCCTTTGTATCCTGACAATTCCAACCACTGTGGTACCTGGTGGGAACTAAGGGGCGAGTGCGTAAATTGGGTGGGATTAGGTAGGGTTTGTTGATGCCGTCTCCATGGGTGTCGCCAGTGTTACACTCTAACCCGGTGAGACTCGTCCGGGTGCCGTGTGAGCTTGCCAGTGGGTTCTGAGAGCTGTCAGTTTTTGTTTTAGTCTAGTCACCCTTTTTCCTTTCTATTTCCGTTTTCAGTTTGAGTCTGTGGTGTTGAATAGCCAGGTTTTTAGTAATTTCCTAAATTTTAGGTGATCTTTGGTGTTTCTTATTTCTTTTGGGATGTTGTTCCAGGTTTTTGCAGCTAAGTGGTAGAAGGAGGTGCCTCCAAATTTTTTCTTGAGGTATGGTTTTGGTTCCAGGCGGATTTCGTTGCATGACCTGAGGAGTCTAGTAGGCTTGTAGATTATTTTCTTTTGTAGGAATTCTGCTCCTTGTCCACTGATTGCCCTGTGCGTTATGCACATTGTTTTGAAGGTGATGCAATGTGTTATTGGGAGCCAGTGTAGTGTTTTTAGGGCAGGAGTGATGTGTTCTCTTCTTGATAGTTTGAGGAGTAGTCTTGCAGGTGTATTTTGGATGCGTTGTAGTTTCTTCAGGAGGTATTCTGGTATTCCGAGGTAGAGGCTGTTTGCATAGTCGACGTTTGACATGATGAGGGCGACGATAGTGAGCATTTTGTGCGTGAAGGAGAGGAAAGGTAGTATTCTTCTTGCCATATGGAGGAGGAAAAAACATTTCTTGACAGTTGCATTATTTGTGGTTCTAAGGTTAGGGAGTTGTCCATCAGGACCCCCAAATTTTTTACTACTTTAGATGGTGATGGTGCGGTTCCCATTTCAGTTGGCCACGGGATGGCGGTTTTGTTTTCTTGGTCTTTGGATATGATCATGATTTCTGTCTTTCCTGGGTTGATTTTCAGGTTGTTGGCAGTCATCCACTTGAAGACTTCTTTTAGACATTCGATTAGGGTTCCGTGATCGGCTTGGGTGCCTTTGATTTTGTAGATGATTTGAGTGTCGTCGGCGTAGTTGTAGCATGTGATGTTGTATTTTTTGAAAATTCTGATAACCAGTGTCTGGTAGATGTTGAAGTACAGTGGTGATAGTGAGGATCCTTGTGGCACTCCGCAGTTGTTAACTCTTGGAGTGGATTTGAAGGGTCTCATCCAAACGGTTTCTGTTCTGTCCGCTAGGAATGATTTAGTCCAGAGTAGTGCTGTGTCAGTTATGCCTATGTCTTCTAATCTTTTGGTTAGGGTGTCATGACTAACTGTGTCGAAAGCTGCAGAGAGGTCGAGTAGGATAAAGGCTGAGGTTGTGTTTGAGTCTGCGTTCGTTTTTAGGTCGTCCAAGATGGATAGAAGTGCTGTTTCCATTCCTCTAGCAGGTCTGAAACCGACTTGAGCTTGGTCTAGCAGGTGATGTTTTTCGACGTGTTCTTGGGTTAATTTATACACATAGGTTTCCAGGAGTTTTGCCGGGTAGCATATGTTGGAGATCGGCCTGTAGCTGGCGAGGTCTTCTACGTCGCCACTTGTGTTTTTCAGAATTGGTTTGATATATGCTGATTTGAAGAACCTCGGTACATTTCCTGTTGCTGGTGATTGGATCAAAAAGTTTCTATAGTATTCTGCTGGTGTTCCTTGAGCGAGGATTGATTTGTAGATGTCCGGGGGACAGGGATCCATGGGTGATCCAGCTTTCTTGCTGTGTTTTGATATTTCAGGAACGTTTTTTGAGTTTGTGCTGAGGTTCTAAGATGAGATCGCTCGATAGTGTGTTGTGGTCGGTTGGTATGTTCTCTATGGTTTGTCGGATGTCATTGATTTTTTTCTTGAAGTGGCCTGGCAGGTCGTTGCACAATTTCTCTGAGGGGGTTAGGGTGTTGTTACAGCCTGGTGGCTTTCTCATCTCTTTGATTATGTTAAACATTTATTTTTGAGTGTTGGTGGCATTGGTGATTCTGTCATCATAATGCCTTCTCTTCGCCTTTTGAATTTCCTTCTTGTATGCACGGATTTGTCTCTGGAACATTGTTTTTTTTCTGGATTGTATTCTTTCCTTCATTCCAGTTCCATCTTTTTGTTTTCCTTTTTCATGGTGCTTAATAGTGGAGTGAACCATTTTGCCATTGCTCTTTTTTTTGAAGGGGTGAAAGGTTTTTCTGGGTCGATCTTGTTGATTGTGTCTGTAATCCATTTGTGTAGCAGTTCCGCTTTCTCGTCTAGGTTAGCCAGCTCTAGCTCTGTAGTTGAGCGTTTGGTTAACTCTAGTTGTTCGAATAGGTTGCTTTCTTTGACGTCTTTCCAGTTTCTTTTTGTGGTGGATGTGAGTTTAGGAGGTTGGATGCAGACTTGAGTAGGCAAAGTGATCACAAATTGGATGATGAGATGGTTGCTCCACAGTATTTGTATTGGCGGTGCTGTGGTGATGAGTTTTTCCTCTGCGAAAATTGCGTCTAGGGTGTGTCCTGCCGAGTGTGTTGCCCCTTTTACTAGTTGTCGAAGTTTCATGGTGGTGAGTTGTTCAATCAGTGAGTTTTGGGAGTTGGCGTGATTGTCTTCGAAGCGCATGTTGAAGTCTCCCAGGATGATTAAGTGTTCGTGGTTGATGGCTATGCTGGTGATGGCTTCTATGAAGTTCTCGACGAAGGATGCATCGTAAATTGGTGGTCTGTACACCAAGATGAATGTAATATTGGTTTTTGGACTCGCTGTTAGGTGTATGACCATGGATTTGCAGTTCGGGGGGGGTGTTGTGGTTCGTCTGTTCTTATTTTTAGGTGGTCTTTGAATGCTATTGCGATGCCTCCTCCTTTTTTGTTTTTTCTGTTTATTTGAAGTTTGCTGGAAGGCAACTTTAGAGTGTGATTTTGTAGTTGCCGTCCAGCCATGTTTCTGTGATGAATAGGATGTCAATGCCGTTGTAATCAAGTAGGTCCAAGATCTCTGTAGAGTGTTTTGACATGGATCCTAGGTTTATTAGATTGCAGTGGAGTTTGGAGGTGTAGTTTAGTTTGGCTTTATTTCTTGTTCGGGTCGTCTTTTATCTTGTTGAGGTGTAGGTTTCGGGTGGTTGGCGTCTTCGAATAGTTCTTCTAGGTTTTTGTCTTGGGTTTTTTTCTTCGGGTTCGTATTCTAGGAGTTGTAGTTGTCGATCGGAAGTTCTTCTAGCTTTGGTGATGTAAAGTGTTATCACTTCAGTCGTGTGTTTGTAGTTTCTGGTGGTGTTCATCCTTCTTTGTGATTTTGTCTGGTTGTTTAATGTTTCTGCTTCTAACATTGCGTTGGTTTGGTCTGGTGAGCAGTTCTCGGCGAGGTATGGAGTTAGGTAGAGGGATTTGTCTCTTCTCTGCGTTGGTTCGATTTTTGGTCATGTGTGTTCTGTTGTTGCTTTTCTTGGTTGCAGTTCTGTAGTGTTTGCTCTTTCTTCTTCTTCTCTTCTTCTTTCCTTCGGGATGGGTCGTTTGCGCAGCATTATGAGATTCTGAGTTGTTTAGTTGTTGTATGTTTGCTGATGTCCAAGTGGTTCTGTTTTGGTCTGGTTGTCTTGTGGTGTGGTACTTGGTGTGGATGCTGTCTGCTACCGGTTTTAGTCTTTGTCTGTAGGTGGTGTTTGCGGCTGAAGTTGCCTATTCGCTCAGTCGCTGTCTTGGTGGGGCTAGGTAGGTGGTTAAGGGTTATATAGTTGGGTGTTAACGGTGGCTCTCTTAAGTCTCTGCCTCCCTGAACGTGGTACACTGCGGTGAGTTAGCCACTTGGGTTTAGGAAGGACATGCACTGGCTGAGGAGTGACTTTGAGGGGTGCAGCTAGGACTTACTTCCTTGATGTAATCTGGACACAGAAGCCCTGGTAGATTTGAAAGACAGGCCTATCAAATGCAATCTGAGTATCATACAGTGTAATTTGGAGATAGAACCTTACTAGATTTGAAAGACCTGTATAGTGGGAGAGAGGCCTATCAATGCAATCTAAATATTGTACAGTGCAATGTAGACCCCAAATCCTACTAGAATTTGAGAGACCTATATAGTGGGAGGGAGGCTTATCAGTGCGCTATGAATATAACTTAATGCAGACTGGACACAGTATCCCTGGTAGACACAAAGGACCGGCCTATCGATGCAATTTGAGTATCTACAAACTCACAGTTTGGAGATAGAACCTTACTGGATTTGAGAGACCTGTATAGTGGGAGAGAGGCCTAACAATGTAATCTAAATATCACACAGTGCAACTTAGACCCAAAAACCCTGCTAGATTTGAGGGACCTGTACAGTGGGAGAGAGGCCCGTCAATGTAATCTGAGTATCATACAGTGCAACCAAGACTCAAAATCCTACTAGAATTGTGAGACCTGTATTGTTGGAGAGAGGCGCATCAGTGCAGTCTGAAGATCATCCAATGCAATCCGGACACAGTACCCCTGCTAGATTCGAAAGACAGGCCAATCAATGCAATCTACGTATCATACAGTGCAATTTAGACCCAAAAACCCTATTAGATTTGAGAGACCTTTATAGTGGGCGGGAGGCTTATCGGTGCGCTATGAGGATCACTTAATGCTATCCGGACACAGTACCCTTGGTAGATTTGTGAGACGGGCCTATCAATGCAGTCTGAGTATCATACAATGCAGTTTGGATACAGAACCCCACTGGACCTGAGAGACCTGTATAGTGGAAGAGAGGCCTATCAATGCAATCTGAATATCGTACAGTGCAATTTAAACCCCAAACCCTACTAGCTTTGAGAGACCTGCATAGTGGGATAGGGGCCTATCAATGCAATCTGAGTATCATACAATGCAGCTTGGAGACAGAACCTTACTAGATCTGGGAGACCTGTATAGTGGGAGAGGGGCCTATCAATGCAATCTGAGTATCATACAATGCAGTCTAGAACACAAACCCTGCTAGATTTGAGAGACCTGTATAGTGGGAGAGGCGCCCGTCAATGCAATCTGAGTATCATACAATGCCGTTTCGAGACAGACTAGATCTGGGAGACCTGTATAGTGGGAGAGAGGCCTATCAGTGCAATCTAAATATCATACAGTGCAATTTAGACCCCAAACCATACTAGCTTTCAGAGACCTGCATAGGTCTATACAGAGGTGGGGCGGTCAGTGCCTAGCTGATCATAATGGTACAGTATTAAATAATGATTAAATCTTGTCTAGGTTGAGGGAGAGGGGAGAGCAATGGGGAGTTATCACCTTGTTTGATATGGTTTTGGTAAGTGGCTCAGATTCTGGGATAGGGTGGTCACTCTATTCCTGATCCAGGCCACTCCTACCTTACTGGTCCATTGTAGATGACGGTCGACGGCTGGCCACTGCTTCCCCTGCAGACATCTCTTGGAGCCACCTCTGTTGGAGCCGCCCTTGGCCTTAGGGCCATTAGCCGCAGAGGGCTGCCCTGGGAGGAGCAGTGATGAAGGGCGAGGGGACCAATGGGAGCAAGGGGCGGGAGGGAGGACCAAGAAGAGGGCGCGGGTGGGAGCTGGCTGGAGCGGGTGGCGCGGGGTCTGCAGAGGGCCTCAGGGCCCATGTGCAATCCACAAAGAGGGGCACAGAGGGGCTCAGCAGCAGACGGGGGCAGGTGGAGGGCTGGGATCAAAATACTGTTCATGTGGGTGCAGCCTTCCTTGCCCGGAATTTGCGAAGTTGGTCTTTTATTCCTGACTTTCGAACATAGATCCAAGCCTACAAAAGAAACAATTCAGGCAAAACTGTACAGGTGAGGCAAGGTCAGCCTGGTCACAAAATGTGAATTTACCATTAGCGAGTGATAATGGACTCTTGGCGAGTAAGATATGGTGCGTTATGTGCATGTGGAGAATTGAGGTGGCAAGTGACTTTTTTCATGTTTGGCTAGTAGGTTGTAACTTGACATTTCTAACCCAGAATCATATGTTAATTAGGATGTGCGAAGGAGAAGCTGGTAAATGTGTAGAATGGACACCCTATCAGTGGGCAACAAGCCTCCAAAGAGATAGGGAAAATAAAGTTTCAACTCGTGATCTTGATTAAAATACGATTGTTACCCATGGCAGATAAACATCTCATGAAAGGGTTTTGACTTGTCGTTCATGTCGGTGTCCATTTCAACACAATCATAGCCCAATTTTCCAAACTCGCTTACATCGCTCATTACAAATGATAGTATAGAATCTGTGGTAAAATGAATAATCGCTTCAAGTTAATCATGTCCTAATTTCCTCTCAGTTACTCGTGCATAGAGGTGGTATAAGACTAAATAAATGTAGAACTGCATTTTGGTTTAGATGATATTGGCCACTTTGGCAGAAGAAGCTTTGTAAACGTATGCCCTTGCTATTCTGCACCTTGTTTTTTTTATATAATTTTGCTGTTGTGTTCCTTTTCTTTATTTATTCGTATGGATGTGATATCGATCCATACTCGTATAATTTTGCCGTGTGTTTAAGATCTTATATTTCCCACCTGGCCACTGCCTCTGGAAGCTCATAGATCGGGGACGGAGAGAATCACATGTAAGTCATGCATGACTTGTGATTAGTTTTACCTCTGCTATAGACGGGTCTGAAGGGAATATCGTGTATAGACCTTGGTATATTTAAGAACAGGCGATAGACTCTGAAAGGTTGGCAGATTTGGCGAAGTGTCAGTCACTTATCAGACTTGAAAGAGGGAGAGTCCATAAAAGTCTGATAGCTCTGTAGTCTTGAAACACCAGTAGCAATGAATTGACGCTTTTAGCACTGCCCGTTGGTGTGCAAAGTTCTTAACTGGGGATTAAAGATTCCAGGCTTTTTAAATTGCTGGCTATCTGTTTAGGCTGTCCACAAATGGCGAGACGGTCCATACAATATATAGCAGCATGTTAAAGGAACACTGATAGTGCCCCATTTAAAAAAAAGTATTTCAGCCCTTCTGTGACTTGCTGCTGAAATGGTCACATTCAAAGTACAACTGCCTACAAGTAGTGCTTGTGTCCCATGAAAACAGAAAAGCGGGCAATGTGTCGGGTCAGTAAAATCTCTCTCTATCTCTCTTTCTCTCTCTCTTTTTCTCTCTCTTTCTCTCTTTTTTTTCTCTCTTTCTCTCTCTGCAATCTTCTAGCTAACTCTGACAATCTGCTCCACATACATTAATTCAGCAGTTGCCAGCTTTACGAATACAAAAACGTATTTATTGCATTTATCTGGCGAATAAACAAAACATAGATCCCTGAAACTTTGTCACCTCCACCAGTCCAGGAACCTAGTCTCTGTCTGCAGTGCTGATAAAAGAAAATGAAGGCGAAGGAGCTCCTTCTTACCTTGCTTTGAGCTGCAACTCCCTAGGAATGTATGCGAGTGCTGCAGACCCTCCAGCACCCCTAGTTCCAGCATAACTGATGGGGTGCCGTCTTACTTCCCATCACCCGTTGGTCCCTCCTTTATTTTCACCTCGTCTGTTGTTGTAAGGACTTGTACCGGATGTCAGGTGGAATAAGAGTACCTTCCTCCCAATCTCCCAGCCAATAAGAATAAGGGAACACTATATTAGCCAAATGATTGAGCGGAAGGGTGGGGGACTACCGTTGGGAGCACCAGGCTGATATGAAAGAGTGCACAATTGGGACAAGGATATATCTATGCCCACACCCTTAATGCCCCGTGGGGTTTTAATAGTTACCTGCAACAATAGTCTTGTTAACATCAAAAATATTGTAGGGCACAAAAATAGAAACAGAGTTATCCAGAGAAATCCGAGTGATGGTCAAAAATAAGCCAGAGTACAAAAAGCCTTGATGTCAACTAGCAAAGTCTCAATACAAGGTGAATAAAAAGGAAGAAAAACCCACAAGAAAAGGCGAAAAATCACACCTCCAAGAAAAGGGGCCAAAAAGTAGGCAAAAGGAACACAAGTAGGAAAACAATCCAAACGTTCAAAGTACCAGAAAATCCAAGGGTCTAAAGACAAACGCCAGATCCAAAAAGGGGCAATCCAAAGGCAGTCCAGGTACAAAAGCAGGGTCGAGATTCAGGGACGTAACAACAAGCAATATCGAGATACAAAGGCAGTCCAAGTTCACATACCAGTCCGGAGACGGCAACAGGAATCCAGGTCCAACGGCAAGAAATGGAACCACTGGAGGTGGTTCGCTGTGCCACAGAAGAACCCTGAGAAGCCCGGACTGTGTGATACAGCAGCTTTTCTAGTTGCAGGCCGCTTGTAATCCTTTGTCTTCTGAGAGCCTCACATTACCATAGAGCGCTCTTACTGCAAGCGCGGCGTGCCCTGTGTGTTGCTGGTGATGGTAGTCCCTGTTGGCACGAATCCCCCAATCTCCAGGGAAGACGCCACAAAGGAGCGCAACCGAGGTTGCAAATTCTTAGTTTTTACTAGAACATCCTCCTTTGATACCACAACCTCTGCCTGATGCTACCACCTCCCTTGATACCAACTTCTCCTCCTCCTCCTCTGATCCCACCACCTCCTCTGTCTTCTACCACCTATCAACCTTAGCATCTCTTGATCATGCGCTCTAATATTGTCTCACCACAAGCTTCTTCATTCATCCACCCTGAGCACCTGGATGCTTTATTAACGTCTCCCTCTCTGGGTAGGTCTTCCAGTGCAGGTCTACAGCTGTGTCTTGTAATTGGTTTAGAGATGGGATTGATTGTTGTCCTTGAGTGCACCTGGGGCTGCCTTGGGCTCAAGGGCATGGGCCATGCCTGTAACTGGCTTGCCCCCCATCTTGGATGGTAGTCTTTCTTCCCTGACCATCACTGGTGCTGCCTGAGCTGAGGCCTGTCTTTTGTGTTCCCATAGTGTGAACAGAAGTTTGAACTAGACCGTATGGTTGGTAAATACCTGTTTCTGTTTTTACCTTGGGCCAGTGGGGAAATTGAAACATTGTATCTTGGTCTGATAATGGCCTGCTTGGGAACAATGCATCTGTGACTTTGCTTGCAGCACTGGATCTCCAGCATTCAGTAGGTTGCGTATTGACGTCCTTGTATCCAAGGAGCTGGGGAGTTCCATGCATGTCACGGGAACTTTGTTAAATTACTCCTTGTATGTACCGAGTGAAGCTGGAACTGTATCAGCACACTCGCTACCATTATCGAGTGGTAAGAAATAATTTCCCTTGAAGGGAAAGTTGTCTGCTTTCATGATGGAGCTTTTGGTCTGTTCCAAGGGCACTTGCGAATCTCTCATTTGGGAAGGGGCTGCCTTATTCTAACTTTGCAAGGCTTGACAAGGGGTTTCGGGATGGTCGGGGCTTTAAGGGCTTACCCACCATCCTTGGCTGATGGGGTTGAGGAAGTTTAGATCCCTTGTAATAAAGTACTGTGATTTCCTCTGCCATGTGACTGGGACCAAGGTAGGATGACCAGTCTTCCTCCCCTTCTACCCAGGTCCAAGATCTAACTGGCTCAGGGTAGCACCCAGCACACCCTGTGCCACCACCTTGTAGGTCACCACTTTGGAGGTTGTGGACTTCATCACAGCTGCTAGATGCATAATTGGATTCTAGCTTTTCCAGTTGTTTGGCGTCTACAGGGGTGAAGAAGGAAGGAAATGGAAATGTCATGAGTGGTTTTGAACTCAAGGCCAGGAACTTGATTAATGATCTGTGATAGTTTATAGCCAGTCTACTTTGTGTCGAACAGGAGATGTACAGGGGGTGCCTGGTAATTTCACAGCATGGAAGTAGCCCTGTAAAGGAACGTTTTTAGTCATGGATCGGAGTATATGAGAAGCCAAATGCTGTGGCTGTATTTAAGCTTTCTAAAGATGATTGCATTTATGAGTGTTTGGCTAAGTGGAAAGTTCAGTCTAGGTTGATTTTTGCAGCAGGCAGTGGGGATGAAGGGCACTGCATAAGTGGACCGGTAACAGTGCTGGTAAGCTGGATGCTGGGGAAGAGAGCAAATGGCGAGACGGCCGAGACTCTGGTAAGGGGTGGAAAGTATATTGATGGATATACATCGATTTTCTTTTTTCAACCTCAGAAGGATTATGGCTCTTTGTCACCAGAGCTGAATCAATTTTCACCAGAGCTGAATCAATTTTATATGTCTGTGAGTGATTGTCAGTAGGTCATTTAGATAGCTATCAATTGGTGATTTTTTTAACTCCCCCCTCAGCCCCTTTCATAACCACTGAGAATCAAGGCGAGAGGCTGACTTGTGTCACACAGGGCCTTTTACACATGCCTGAGACTGACAAATTCATACTTGTAGAACATGGCCAGTGCACAAGCATATCCGGTGGATATGGGGCAATGTTTTATGTCAGTCAGTCATAAAAAGCGTGGTTTAAGCTGCTTTTGATTCTGTCTGCAAATATATATTGGGAAAATCCAGCACTTCTGTATTGTCTAATAAGAACAACTCAAGTTGGCCAATACAAGACACATTGATGCTTGTGTTTAGTAAACAAGGTCAATTATTTGATTTTTTAGATCAATTGTAGTGGCCGCTGAGCTTTGCATGACCCAAAAAAGAAGCATAGGGGTAAAAGAATGCCAAACATTCAACACATTCTTTTTCATTGCTGAAAGTTAGAATTTAGGGTGAAGGTGGCTTGTTTGAGTTAATCAGGTACGCGGCTCGTGTGATGTGTGAACATGTGCTACTCCATCTTGTGACAGACAGGCCAGGCGTCACTCCGCTACTAAATTTTCAAAAATCAAACATGGCGCAACATGGCTGAAAAGAATGAGTTGGGGCTGCTTTGTGAATAGACTAGTTGATAAAGATGGAGTGCATGGCAAAAGTCCAGTAAAAAAAAGTAGGCTCCTAATACATGTAAGCACTGTACAGCAGGCGGTGATGTTGTAGCAAAAAAAAGCGCGTGGAGCCAGACTGCTTTACTAAGTGGCTCCCATCCGCAATAGCTTTTCAGAAAATAAGTTATTTGTTGGAGAGAGTAAGTCTAACATAACTTCAATAGATTGTAACATTTGCTATGAAAACACGTACATTCATCTCCAAACCCTGAAGCTTGCACATGCCAGGCTAACTCAAAAAGTCTTGGTTTACCACTCTGATTGTACAATGCACTTTTGTGAAAGCTTAGAATGAGAGAATAGCATCCCTTTTCCTCTCTTCCGCTTTCCAAGTGGTTTCCGCCCCTAGATACTGGTGTTTCTTTTTGCAGCATTAAATAATGAGAGGACTTTACTAGTTTCAGACTGCAAGAAGACGATAATAATATGGTTTTGTAGAGACTTGGCAAGGGAACAAAAACAGCTGAAGATTTGTGTCATTAGAGTGGCAAGTGAACCCAAAAGAGGTTACATTGTTGTGTAGTGAAGTGCTGTGAAGGGGTGGGAGCGGGGAAGGGGGATGGGAGGGGGATACGGGCAAACCAAGCCCTGTTCCCAGAGGAAATCCCTCTAGAGGGGGGAGGAGCAGAGTGATTGGGACAGGTAATATTGGCAGGCAGCAAGGTACGGGGAGAACCAGGGGAGTGTGGTCCCATTGATACCATTCTTAATACTGTCCAAAGCGGTGGAGGGTCCAAGAAGCATGAGATTAAGAGATTTGATGGTGGTATCCTACCATAAGAAAGTTGACCCCATGAGCGGGTGTAGTTTCCTTTGAGTGGAAACCAGATTGGAGTTTTGTATCGGGTTCTTGAAAGAAAGGGCATGTTCGGTCTATTCAAATTTCTATCACAAAACGGAAAACTCAACAACATAATATCTTTGCGATTATCATTAAAAGCAAGATTTCTAAGATTTCTTTAAATATATTGACTTGATTTGAAGTATTTATATAGCACAGCAGCGTCGCAAGGGGTGTCTGGGTGCTGGTCATGGACTGAGGTCTGGGCCATTTCACTGAATGCACCGTTCCTGACCCATTTCTGTCCCGATTTGTTAATTTCTTATCACAAATGAACCTCTTTTTCAGTTTCAGAAGGTATTGTGTTGCTTGTGTTTCTTTTGTGATGTTTTTTTCACGAAAAGTATTCGGTTTGAAGGCCTTCCTGTGATGCACAATGACGTTCGTGCATGAAGCACCTCGGCATGCTTGCATACGTTCCTTTCTAATGTCGTGGGGAGGAAGGATAGCTCCGGGGCAACGCGTTTGTCTTGGAAGCAAGACAACGCAGTGCAACGCAGGTTCGAATTCCGATCCCGTTCTTAAAAAACACTTGTTATTATTGAGCGCATTATAAAATAACAATTATAATTATAATTGCACTAGTCCTTCCCTGGGCTTCCGGCATTTCCCACCATTTTATCCTTTTATTCCCCTCATTACACCACCTGCTGCTCTCTATAATGGTAGGTGAACTAAGTGGGCACTGGTCATTACTAGCTTTGTGGGGTGTTGAATTTTGATACTTAGCAGTAATGTTCTGCTTCTTCATATGCAAATTACTGTTGAGGCAAGAAATTAAGATGTTCGTGTGTTCCCCGGCATATATGGTGGGACATGGTAATGTGGGAAAGTAGGAAGATTGCATAATATTAGAAGTATTGTGTGATGCTTTGAGTTCCCTATTAAGCTGTACTCTGCCACCTCCAACAAACGTTTTGGCAGCTGGTTTCATGCCTGAGCTAAAAGACCTGGCTATTATGCCAGCTGTTGCCATACAAACATGAGTATGCGACTAACTTTGTGAACCTCATGTTCTAAGACCATGGAGCCGTATCTAAGGTGTAAAAGCAATACGTAAAACATGTATGCATTGTTTTACGCCTCAGTCACCACTCCATGGAATGTTCGTTCTTTTTGTAGGTGGAGATAGGGCATGCAACTCAAGCTGGTGCAAGTGTATTGGATTCCTATGGAATCTGCCTGTAGGCAGATTCCATTACAATCTATTGTAAATGCAGTCTTGTGCATAAATGGAAAGGTGGCATTTAAGATGCTTGCTCTGTGAAGTGCAAAAAGGAGTCGGTGATTTTGGCAGATTTGACACCCTTGTTTTGCACCCTGTAGAGCAAAAGATGAACGTTTCACTGCGTGGATCTTTTTTTTGCAGCTCCCTCCATGCAAATGACCCTTTTTTTTTATAAAAGGACTGCCTGTGTCTTTTACATTATTTTATAAAGGAGCATTAGGACCCTTCTAGAAGACATTTAAAGCATAATGGCCCATATATAATGTACAAAACATTCCAGGTTGAATTTGACGTGGAAGTTAGATTTGCTGTATGCTGTGCACTAGCCACTCCTTGCCCAAAGGTAGTTCCTGCTTATTGGACAATGGCTGATTTCTAGGATCTGCTTTAAGCTTCTAGTCATCAAATACGTATTTCAATCCCTGAGTTGAATTGTGGCAGAATCACCTTTTGAAGCTCAAAATGTTTGTTACTTTGACAGAACAGCCTTTCTATAGAATATAGGTAAAACATATCACACTTTGCATGGAGTCTAATTGTTAAAAGGTAAGTTTAGGGGCTAATTCCAATATTGTTGCTTTCTTTATTATTTTCTTCATTATGACTGACTACATCACTTTGGACGTAGCATATTGTTTGAGCCTCTTCATTTTTATTAAGTTGTATTTATAATGGGCATTTTAACATAGAACCTTATTGTCAAAACACTGATCCTGCCCTCCTATTCACTTGATTTATGTTCTAAATGAAACCAGAAAACAGAGTGAGCTTGGTTACCAGCTGCAATCTTACCTTTCATTTTATTCAAGAGGCAACCAAATCCTAAAGGAACATGTTTAAAGTAGATTTACAAGCTTCTAGATGGTTTCCTTTTTTTGAACCCATCTTGGAGTAATTCCTAGAGTTATGTTATGTGTACTTATGTAGCGCCCAGTCACCCGAGGGTAGCATGACATGGCTAAGGTGAATAATATGACAGTAATAATAACGTTTGCGCTTTTCAGAACCATCCCTTTTTATCTCTTTGGTGAACATGTGAAAGTGGTCTGAGGAAGGAAAATGTTTAACAGTTGAGTGCATGGATTATTCTAAAAACCATTGTGATTTGTGTTGGTATGTCGATACAGAATTCTGTTGATGTGGGTCTACTTATTAATGGCATGTGTATGTTTGCTTTTAATATGCCCTTGAGTTTTTGATGATGGTAAGGATCCCTTATAAAAGAAGTGTTTTGCTCAAGAAAGACTGATTTGAGATATTCTACCATGACATTCCAGTGGATTTTAAGAGAAGGAAAACCTATGTTTCACTTGGGCGGGGTTCCTTAAATTCAAAGCAGATTTGCTCTCAGATATAGAATCAAATCACACTAAACAAGATAAAATGAACTATCACTATTTAGAAGTGTATGTATTGTGATGAATCGCAGCATTCAGTCACTTCTCCCAAGGGGGAAGCCTTTCCTTGTAAGGCAAGGAAGTGAGCCCACTTTACGATATTCCCCCTAGGGGTGGCGGTGGTAAGCAGGACCTCACAGGGAGAGATTCCCCCCCATCCGGGGACAAGGGCTCCCATTACACCGCAGAACTCCCAAAAGGCCTGACCCATGAATCACTAGTGACATGTAGGCTTCCAATAATAAGTTCAGACCACTGTTTGTTTTTGTACTCCAATACAATATGACAAAAACACTGTGCAAAAGAAGAGCGAGGGAGTAATAATGAGACCTCTGTTGGTAGACACTGAGACTATGAGGAGGGAGCAAATGATGAAGAGCGCTCCAATACAAGAGAAAAAGGGCTCCCTTTCCAATGAGAAACACCCTTTTTATTATCTTCAAACACTCAGTACAATCCGATCAGTTGACCGACGATAGTCCTCTCACATATGCTATTATAATGTAATTACAGAAGCAAAGTGTCAGTCTGGTACTGTGAAGAGTAAGAACATAGGAGTGATGAAGAATACTTGCTTGTCAGGCACTGAGACAAAGAAACCTAATGGAGTTATGAAGAACACAACTCCAACACAGAGAAAGGACTATTCTGAGAAGCTGGGACGCACCAGCGTTGCGTGATAAAAGTGGGAAGACCAAGTGAACCAGGAAGAGAGATCCAGGAATTTCAAACCGGCTGGCTCTGGGAAGCCGGTAATTCTGGGCGAACGCTGGCTTGGGAGCCGGTAAGCTGCAGAAGAGACCTGGGAGGGTCAAACCGCACGGCAGAGGGAAGCCGGTAACTTGGGGAGAGCGCTGGTTTGTGAGTAGACCAACCTCAGGAGAGAAACAGTGCACTACGCAGAGGACAGTGCACTGAGAGGTTGTTCAGACGCTGTTAGTCCTGGGAGGGACTTTCGAGTAGGGCTGACGGAGAGCCACATCCTTGATGTTCCTATAGGGTAGCATGCCAAGAACGGACTGCGACAGGTCTACCAAACCGAAGAGAATCCCAGGAGGGAGCAGAGTGTGATAGGTGATGGCAGGAAAGGAGAGAGACTGGAGAACCCTGACATTGCCGATACCACAAACGGACACCAAAGAGTGTCCCTGCAGAGAATAGAAAACGGACCGCAATAGGTCTGCCAAACCGAAGAGAAACACGGGAGGGAGCAGAGCCAGTTAGGTTGGGGCAGGAAAGGGGAGAGACTGGAGAACCCGGACACTGCTGATACCACACATAGGCACCAAAGAGTGTCCCTGGAGAGAACAGAAAAAGGCAGAAAAGCCGTCCTGACGAATGATGGGACTGAAGCAAGCAAGAATGCTGACCTGGTGACGCTTCCCCATCACACCCAAAGGAAAAGGGGGATCGGGAGACCCAGAAAACGGGGTGTGAAAGTTAAATGGGACAATCGTATTAATGAATTCTGGAAAACCGAATATAAAGATTTGAGTAACTACACTTGTCACAGTGAATGGCAAAGCTATAAGAAGAGTGAGCATCATTCAGGGACTCCTCATCCTCGTCCCAGTGAATGGCAAAAGTATAAAAAGAGTAAGAACCACAATAGATGTGTTTGGTCTTCAAGAGAGAGGATTGTGAAGTTCAGAAGCTACTCGGAGACTCAATTAAGGAATAGAGAAAGTCTAGAAAGAACTCTGAAAAACAAGGGAACCACTACACAAGCGCCTGGAAAGCCCCTTGGAAGAGCTGGAGGAATTGTTACAAAAGATAGCCAACACCTATCTGAAGATTACATTGTAAGGATAACTGTGCTGAAAAGCAATCCAGGAGAAGGGAGTCATTCTCTTGACCTTTCTGTTTAGTAAGAGTGGTAGGGTCAGCCTAGGTTAGTTGTGGGATGGAAGACTGACTTCTGGATACAGACTTCACTATTGACGATGAGCACCCTTGTTCAGTTGAGTTAGGTAGGGAGACCCTTAGAATAGGCAAAGGTAGGCATTTTCTTTATTATTTTACAATACATCTTGTTGAATATGGCACCCATTTGTCTGTCTCCTCCTTCTGACCTACTACAGTATCTAGCGGACAGGTTTCTGTGACCATTATCCACTAGTTTAGATCTTCATAGGAACTTTACAGGTGGAGTAATATTTATTTGGCTGGATAAGAAACAGATGGTGTGCGCTTGCTTTAATGTGGGGGAGGTTGTATATTATAGCCTTATAGACTGAGGGAGGTGTAATTTTCGCAGGATAATGACCCGCCACCAAGTTATGGCCCGAGTTGAAGCTGAAGGCTATAAGTTGGGGAAGGGTCACTATCCCTCCCGTGGACAATGAGGCTATTAGCACATGATGGTAGTAACAATACATGTTTTTGAGTTTTGGTGGTGAAGTAAAAATAAATTACTTTTCAGACTGACTGAGTAAAATAAATTGAAGAACTGAGTTAGTAAATTAAACGTGTTTTATTTTGTATCATTTTAATAACATTGCTGTCTTCATAAGTTAAGCATTTTTATTGCAACTTGGTTGAACTGGAACAGGTTTAAATTGAGCATGCATTAGACGTGTGTAAAAGTATATTGTTATATAAGTATAAAAGTACATAGGCGAGACGGCCTTGTCACCGGCCACCTCGCCACTTTGAATCCTAAAGGCAGGTGAGTGTTGATGCCCCGGGACCGCTTTGGGCCCTTTTTTCTAATATATTAGCAACTTCAGCTGCCCGAGTGCAGCCTGGTCCCCTCTCCTCCTCCTGAGCAGTTCCCGTGATTTCCCCACCTCCTCCCGCCTACCGACCCACCTACCCCCTGTGATTGGCTACTGCCGCCCAGCGAGTGTAGGCCTAGTCACCGGTCGCCTCGCCACCTCACCACTTTGAATCCTAAAGGCAGGTGAGTGTTGATGCCCCGGGACCGCTTTGGGCCCTTTTTTCTAATATATTAGCAACTTCAGCTGCCCGAGTGCAGCCTGGTCCCCTCTCCCCCTCCCGAGCAGTTCTCATGATTTCCCCACCGCCTCCCGCCTCCCGACCCACCCACCCCCCGTGATTGTCTACTGCCGCCCAGCGAGTGTAGGCCTAGTCACCGGCCGCCTCGCCACCTCGCCACTTTGAATCCTAAAGGCAGGTGAGTGTTGATGGCCCGGGACCGCTTTGGGCCCTTTTTGCTAATATATTAGCAACTTCAGCTGCCCGAGTGCAGCCTGGTCCCCTCTCCCCCTCCCAAGCAGTTCCAGTGATTTCCCCACCTCCTCCCGCCTCCCGACCCCCCTCACCTCTCCCCAGATTGGCCACCTGACAATCAAACCTTACCTCCCCAGGGCAGCCCCTGCGGCTAAGGGCCCCAAGGCAAAGGGCGGCTCCAACAGAGGCGGCTCCAGAAGATGTGTCTGCAGGTGTCAGCAGGGGATGCAGATGAAGCCAACAGACACCAACAAAACTGTAAGTGTAAGTGTAGTATGGGTGGCGTGTAGAGCAATCACTCTACTCCAGAAAGCCCTTACCACTCTACCTTACCTTTCCATCACATAGATTGCTATAGAATTACAACATGCAAACTTAGCGAGATTTTGATCACCAATCTAAAGCTATCCCATACTGGAATGTAAATGTTGCATTGAATGACGCACTAACACACTAGCCAATGTTAACATGTACCTCACTTAATGAATACTTAACCTTAGCTTGCGTCGCATCTAGATAAAAATGTGAATGTTAGCATGTACCACAATTAGATGGAATACTTAACCTTAGTTGGCCCGCATCTAGACAGATATTCTGAATCTTAGCATGTACCACACTTAGATGGAATTCTTAACCTTAGCTTGCGTCGCATCTAGATAAAAATGTGAATGATAGCATGTTCCGCACTTAGATGGAATTCTTAACCTTAGCATGCATTGCATCTAGATAAAAATGTGAATGATAGCATGTACCGCACTTAGATGGAATTCTTAACCTGACTTGCTTCGCATCTAGATAGAAATGTGAATGCTAACATGTACCACGCTTGGATGGAATTCTTAAGCTTAGCTGGCGCCGCATCTAGACATGGTATGGAAATCTGAACTTTAGCTTGCGTCGCGTCTAGATAGAAATGTGACTGTTAGCATGCGCAACACTTGGAATTCTGAACCTAGCTTGCGTTGCATCTAGATAGAAATGTGATTGTTAGCAAGTGCCACACTAGTATGGAAATCTGAACTTTAGCTTGCGCCGCATCTAGATAGAAATGTGACTGTTGGCATGTGCCACACTAGTATGGAAATCTGAACTTTGGCTTGCGCCGCATCTAGATAGAAATGTGACTGTTGGCATGTACCGCATTTAGATGGAATCCCACAATTGAAAGGACAGCAATGCCAACTAACCAACCAACAATTCCATCCCTCTGCATACACCTCTCATACTATAACCAAACACAACCACAAGCCTAAAGTGCAGCAATCCGCACAAACTTCACAACAATGCAACAACAAAACAAACCACACATAGACTTGCACAACAGCACACGACAACTACGGACCATAAAACACCCCAAGCCCAGCCAACGGACCCACCGGGCTGAGGCTGCCAAAAGCACATCACTGCTCCCTTGCACTTTTCCAGCTTATTCCCACTAACCCACCCCCCTTTTTCAGAGCCGCCAGAGCGCCAGGAGACCACTTCGGTGCTGATAGTACACGGTACAAATGTCTTTTAACATTAACATTAAAATAAGAAAACGAAACTCTCTTCCGATTTTTTTCGCTTTCTCTTTCATATGTTAAATAGCATGTTCCAGCAAAAAAACGAAGTCCTCCAAGATGGGACGTTTCTTGTGACAGAAACCTTGCCAGGAAATTGCATGGTTGTTTCCCTTTCTGCTTCTGAAGACAGAATTCTCAGAATGCAGTCAATACCAATCCCTGTCAACTTCGGAACACTGAATACTCAGAATGCAGTCAATACCAGTAGTTATTGAATGCACTATAAACATTTTGATTGGTTGAGAGGAGGAAAATAACAATTTCCATGTGCTAATATAGCAATAACACCCAATCCGGTGGGCCGGATTGGGTGGTAACGGCTCAGGGCCTAATCGCTTGGTCCTTAATGATGGGCCCTGGCGCTGTCAACACTTGAACCGGTCTGCCATATTGGGTGTTATTGCTATTAGCACCGAGGCGTTTCTGTCCGAAAAACCCGGGGTGCTAACAGCAATGTATTTTGTTTGAATTCACAGGACTTCTAGCTGCTTCCCATTAATTCAAACCAAAGTCTTACTTAAGATGTCCGCCGTGGAACTGGAAGGCGGGGCTCGTTTCAGAACCCCTCTTCCATTTCTGGGGTTGCTGGCAGGAGCACGGAGTAGCAGCGGGGGAGCCACTGTCGAAGGAATCGGGTAAGTGGGGGGGAATGGACAGGAGACCCGAGGGGAAGAGAGGGCATCATAAGGGGAAGGTGGCGGGGGCGGAACAGCCATCTGGTTGGTTGGAACGAGCGGTTGGGTTTTGGTATTCAGTTCCCGATCTGAGCAACCTGATCAGCTGACTCCCCTGCCCCGGTTGCTAATATAAATTATGGTGCACTAGGGAGAACAGCCTAACTTGAAATGTTGAACTGTAAAATGAACAATAAAAACAACCATGCATCTCTATTCACAATATGTTTCAGCCATATTGGGGAATAGTGGGCAAGCTAATAGCAGCAATTGTTTTAAAACTCTCTTGACAAAGAAACGTAATTTGCTCCTACATGACTGAACTATGTCTGACATCCATAACCTGTAAAAACAAAAGTGGACACTTGCATTTTAGCTAATGTATTTCTTATGTGACAAATCCAGCATCCCAGGGGAAGTCTCGTAGCCTGGGAAGGGCAGAATCTACCTGACTCCGACCCTGTGGGTGGCTGCCTCCGGGAGAACCACTTGGGGTGGGGGGTGGGGAGAGCACTTCAGGGAAATGGGGGCGACTCAACAGAATAGACATGGTATACCTCTGCATCTCTAAGGGATAATGGCATCCATTTATTTCCATCTAATCTTTGTATGGCATACTGTGAGATAGAACGGCCTAGTGAAGGTAACCGAATCACCCATACATATCCTTATGAGAAGGGATTGAGAAATGAAGAGTACTACAACCAGAAACGGTGTGCGTGCTAGTTGTTGGGAACGTGTGACCACTGCTGGGAGATTCAAAACTGCCAGTGGAAAACCAAGATGGAGAGAGAAGGAGAATTCCTCCTGATGCCGGTCGGGACGCGAGAAGGCAGCAGAGGGCTTTTCCGAGTTGCAGCGAAACTGAAGATGCTATCTGGCGCAAGCCTGAGGCAGGAGCCTTCCCACTGCAGCACCGTGACCAGAGAAGGCTGCTGGAAAGAGGCAGAGCAGAGGCCCGGGAGCGGACGACCCATCAGTCTGAGACGATGGTGGGTGGCAGACAGAACCAGTGGACACGAAGGACGATAAAGCTGCCAAGAAAGCCGGCGAACCCTCAAAGAATGGTTGGGAAGCAGGGGCACTTTGTACGGTCTACTGCATACCAGATAGAGTGCCAAATAGAAGCTGAGGAAGTTCAAACAGGGAGATAGGAACCCTGGGACTGTGTGTGAAGGTCCAAGACCGGTATGGTAGAGAGACTGAGAACCATTGTATGACTGGAAAGCAAGTTGAAGCTGAAGCCAATATACTTGGGAACGTGGATAGAAGTACATATTTTAATTTGGAAAGGCCTGACCAGGAATTGTACCTGGCATGGAAAGTAGCAGGTCTGGGACTTGCACTCAATTGTGAACTGTGCAAATAAGATATTGAAAATACAATCCAGAGGAATGGAACGTCCCTGAAAATACTAAACTGTGGATCAAAGTGGTACGAAGTTCTGGCAGGAGAGTATACCAGGAACCAAATGAGTGGAAATGATAAACTGTGTATGAAGGAAAATAAATGGAAGACCCAACCCCCTTTTAAAAGTAGAGAACATTGTAATTGTAATCCAGGGGAAGGTTGAAACCCCTGAAATTATTGCTTTTCTTTTGTATGGAATTGGTACATAGTCCTGGGAGGGGAGTATACCAGGTGAAGAGTGGAAACTAATATAAATTTAATAGAACTGAGAACTTGGTAGGACTCTGGAGGAGAAAGCCTTTCCTGAATTGGATGGAACTTTGATTCATTTATTTGCACCTTTTGGAACCTTACTTTGAACGTCTAGGGAATAGCTGCAGGTGGCAGCTAAAAAGACGGCCCTTTTCACATTATATTAGGTTTAGCGTGTGAGAGTCAGGTTAGGGATTTGGACACAGGACGGAGGACTTTTATACTTTGGATATTCTGACAGTGACCTTAGTTAGTTTTGTTGAGCCAGGGAAACCCCTCTTAGAGTCAGGGAAAGATGGGACTCCACCAACCCCCTTTATTTTTGTTCGTAAAATAAACGCCTATAGCAACCAAAGTAATGCCTCTGTGTTCGACTCTTATTATTGACTCCTCACATACATAATTTCATTTTTAAAGTTGTCCCCCCGTGACGAACTGCAGATTGTTTTATTGGTCGTCCTATATTCAAGCACCTCCTTTTTCCTTCCTGCACAGCTGTACTGGTTAAACGGTTCACATAACCTTTTTATATCCTCCTGAATATACTGCTCCATTGGAAAAGTCCTATGTTGAACTAAATCAGAAGATAGGCGGCAAAGGCCCTCTAGGGGTAGACATTTTTAAATATGATGACTTAGTTCTCCCTTGTTCAGTGTTTGATGTGATTTGGCTATGTCTTTGTGATTCGCACTGCTACCAACATTGGCTGCCAAATGTACGTAAATACATATTATTATTCCCCCTTAGAATGATGACAGCAGTCATGACATCTCAAACATAACTTCCTTCAGTGTCGCACCTAATCATGCTAAGGCATGTGATAACGAAAGACATAATGAAGTACTTAAAACTCGAATGCCACTCTAAAGCTGCAAATAAATGAACGCATGTTTTTTTTATTGGAAATTGGAACCACATCACAAAGAACCCCGTTTTGACTTGGAGCATGGTGTAATCATCATTGAATGCAACTTTAAAATATTAATTCATTGAATTGTAGGAATAGTGTATTATCCATTAACTAAAAATAATGTTATTCACACTCCTCTTTTTTCATTATATTTATTTAGTAGAGAAGCGGGGGTCAACCCTTTTTGCCATTACATTTTCAACAAGTTTTATGATATACTAAAGAATCTAATAAAATCCAATATCAAGGGTTTGGGAGAGAAAAAGAGGAGGGTTTGTACTCAGTAGTTGCAGTTGTGCGGGTTCCCCACAACCGCCGTCTTTTCTCTGCCATATTTATATCCTAAACATTTAAGTGCCAAAACATTACTGTTTATCCAAGGAAATTGTGAAATATAGGTATTTGCCAAGGGCACACAAGGGGTTAACATCCCAGAGACCCACAGTTGGTCAGAACATCTGTAGCATTCAGCCAGCATCACTCAAACGTTTTGTTATTACACCGTATGGAAAAAATGTCATTGCTCACAAATGTTATTGCCTTGTTTGACTGCGTTACTAAGCAAATGGAAAAGTGCACCATAATGTATGTCTTCTGCTTTGACTTTAGCAAGCCATTTTGATACTGCTCCACATAGAAAACTACCGAGCAAGTTGAACAGACCTGCAATGGAAGCTGGTACATTATTTAATGTACTCATTAGCAGGCATTAGCAGGGCAGCACATTGGATTTCTTGATTTTTGCTAGGCTTCTAGGATCCTGTGTCAACAATCATTTTAGGTCTGCTAAT